>NW_015090876.1:1834556-1966254 GCF_001431845.1 Calidris pugnax
CCCCTCGTGTATCTCTTGCCTATTCTCCCGAGAGCTCCTAAAAACAGACAAATGAAAAAACGATCATGCTGTTTCATCATCTCCTTCCTTCCCCACAGTGGATATCTATTATTCAAAAAAAAAAAAAAAAAAGAGTGAAGTTATTAGTGCTGCTGGAGAAGAGGAGCACAGAAGGATTAGGAGGCAAAAAGATGAAGGTGCTGGGATTTGCTGGGCGCTTCCAAGTTCAAAGCGCCCCAAAAGCACTAAGTAGAGTCCAGATTTAAGGAACTGGTTGATAGATGCCTTTGAGATGTCTAAGCAGATAGCCAAGAGAGAAAACAGAGGAGATGGGAACTCAACTTGGAAATTATTGGCATAGAAGCGATGGCTGAGTGTGGGATGGGGAAAATTCACTGAAAGGGGCAGAGTTACAGAAAAGGGGACCAAGGACTGCGCCTGGCATGAATGTGACCAAGAGGGTTCATGGAGCAAGAAACAGAGAGGTCAGCATTGAGTTAAAGGAGCGTATGGACATAACAAATGGGAGGAGAGAAGTGGGAAACTTTAAGGGTTAATAGTCCAGATAGGAGTATGAAAAGACCTGCCGGTGAGAAATGGAGGGGTTGGGAAAGGCCACTGAGAAGGTCTTGCTTCTGGTAACCTCTGAGGTGGAGATGGAATTGATTGGCCACGCAACAATGTCCCTGCATCCGCTTCATCTTTATTTAAACTTCTTCCTTTTGTACCTGAGCTTTTTCCACAGCCTCAGCAGCGTGAGCGAGCTGGGCTGCCGTCAGCGCTGTGCCGTCCTGCTGTGCCTCTGGTCCCTTCTTTGATGGTACCTTTCTCACTGTCTGGGATGTTACCCTCCAACTCGGCTGATTTGCAGAAACCCAAGTGATTCTTAAGCTTTTTTTTTTTTTTTTCCCCCTTCTTCCCTGGGCTCTGCTCTGAATGCATTAGAAACACGAAACCTACAAAAATGCAAGTCAAACCAAACGGTTCCCGAGACCGTTAGTGTGTAGTGCCAACGTCATCCCTACAAGAGTATGTGGGATGCTTGTTACAAGGCCCTTGGCAGCTCAAAGTGATGATGAATTTGCAGGATGTCATTAAGCTCCCGGGATTTCTCTCTGCCAGTCAACGTGCAAAGTTAAAAAGCTCCCCCATTTCCATAAAACAGGGAAGGAGGTGGGTTGAGGGCATGGCAAACACTTGGAGCGTGCACCGCTTCGGTGATGCCAGGGCACGCAGTCAGCTCTGAGCAAGGGAGGAGCCTTCAGTTAGGATGCTGTATTTTGATCTCTTTCTTTCGCAGCTTTTCTGACCAAGTTTTCCCTCTTTTTTCCCCTTCTGTCTGTGAAATGGGAGCGAGCCGAAGCGGCCGTTTCGCGTTGGTGCCTTGCAGAGAGTCACCCGACATTGGTGCTTTGTTTCGTGCTGGGGAAGGTCAAACGTGGTGCTGGGGGAGCAACCAGAGGGAGCTCCCTGGGAAGAATCAATCGGGGGATGAGAAAGAGGGAGGGAGAGATAGGATCTAGCCCATGTTTAATAAGAAGGGGAGAGAGGCGTGAGGAGGAGGGGGGGGAAGGTGGTAAGAAAGCCAAGACCTGGCGAGAAACCGCATGATAATGAGGCCAAGGTGATAGCAAAACGATAAGTCAGCAGAGCTGGACGAGGTGGTAATGTCCAGCTTTTCAATTCCAAGCAGGTACTGCTGCGTTTGCAGCTGTGGCTCCTCGGGAGCAGGAGGGTTGTGGCTGAGAATGAGAAACCCAGAGCCAGGGGACAGGGAGGAGGGAGCTGGGGACCAGCCCGTGCTCCATCCCCGCTGCTGGGAGGGAGGGGGATGCTCAGCCCCAGAGCCGGGGGGAGCACGTCCTCCTTCAGATCTCTTTGGCTCAAGGGGCCTTCTTTTCTCCAGGCTGAACCCCCCTAACTCCCAGCCTGTCCTCACAGCAGAGGGGCTCCAGCCCTCGGAGCATCTTCATGGCCTCTTCTGGCCCCACTCCAATAGGTCCGTGTCCTTCCTGTGCTGAGGACTCCAGAGCTGGACATCAGCATGGCTCAAACAGGCTCCCATCAGTTCAGACCCTTTTGGAGACCCTCCCTGATCTCTTCTGCCAGGGCATCCAGGGTGTCTCGGTGGGGCTGGATCAGGAGTGGGAAGGCAGGGGCACTCCAGCAGCCTTGGCTTCAGCCCTGTGCCTCCCCAGGGTCCATCCTGGGCACCTCTCTGGTTTTTGCAGGCTCTGCTGTGGTGTCCCCACCTCTCTGGTATTTATTGTGCTTACACTGTTGTATCGCGCTCTGTTCTCCCTGGCCAGCACTCATTAAAAGGTAATATCCAAGAGTTAGCCTTCTGCCCCCTCTCCAGGGAGGCTATTCGCATGTGTTGGCATGTTTTGATGGTTTATTCCTACCAACCCAGGTACGTGTAGATACTGAGAAGAATTAACCCCACTCATGCCAGCAGATAACTATTAAAGAGGCAGGGAATGAAGCCATCTCTGTGGTTGCTGGTTGTAAGGTAAATCCATAGAAATACCTGGTTTTGCCAGAGGTAGCTGGGAGATGCCTAAACATCCATGGGGAGGTAGGAATGAGAGTGTTGTGTTCATTGAGTGATGCAGTGATTCCCCAGTTATCCCTCCCCTGGGACTCGTGCTGATATTGCCACTGCTCCAGCCATGGCACACAGCTGCCACTTTAAAAAGAAAAGTTACTCTTCTTAATGTCTTTTGCTTCAATCTATCCCTCCAGCCTCCCTCCCCCTAAAATAATTTTGACTGCTCAAGTCTCAGAATAGACAAGTTTGCTGTTCCAGACTGATTTAAAATCTTCCCTTTAGTGTCACGCAGTCAGGAAAGAGACATTCATCCTGTTGGGAAGGGGAAGATGCATGGCTTTCCAGCAGCCCCAGAACTTGCATCTGGCCTGGAAAGTCCTAAATTCGATGCACTGTACTTTGGTGACATGTTTATCTATGGAAACTCTGCTTGCTGTTGTTTGTAAAGGTCTCTGGACTTAAGCTAGCAAAGAAAACTTGCTGTGAAGAGTGTGGAGGTTATAAATATATATTTACATATGTGAAATAAAAATTGTCCAATCTTAAAATAATTTATAAGCTCAGTTTTAGCATATCCAGTCTCTTATGACTCTCATTTCTATTTAACTCTTATTTCTTTTTAACTTGATGCCACGTTTCGCAGTCAGGATGGGAGGGAGCCTGGCTCGAGGTGGACCAGCTGGGCAAGCAGGTTGCACCAGGAGGCAATGCCACCACCGGTCCCCAAGCCCTTGGCTTCCCCTCCTGGTGAGTCCTCCCCATGCAGAGCTGAGAGCTCCGTCCCAGAGGGACAGGTCGAGCTGCACGGCCCTCATTTTTTGGTATTTTATTATCATGGTCAGCACAGCTAGATAGTGGATTCTGGAACAAGTAAAATGTTCCATTTTTTTAGTCCAAGGTTTTCTGACAGTCTCTTGATGCTGAAAGGCAGAATCTCTTGAATTGTCTCTTTTTTTTTCCTCAGTAGAAGCTGTTTAATATTAACGCTGATTACCCAATTGCTCATTTCAAAGAGAGCAATAGCAACTTTCAGAGCTTTGGGGGCTTAATTTTCTTCTGGATTTATGGGCAGCTGCCCAGATCTCTCCAGCATGCTTTCTTTTCTCCATCACCTGTATTTTTCCAGAGAACACTTTAAAGATGTTCGAGTGCGAGCTGTTTTACATCGATCCTTGGCTTTTCCCATCTTTTCTGTCCCCTTATTGCATGTAACAGTGTGTATATGGTATTTTTAACATTTTTACAGAAGATCAAGCCAGTCAGGAAACAGTTACCAGTGCACTGGAAAGGCAGAGGTGTTTGACACACTTGTCTGTGAAGCGTCAGCATCTAGGGGGTGATAGTGGATAAGGTAAGGGAGAGTTGCCTGAAGAACATTGAGGGAGAGAAAATGAGAGAAAGCTCTGTTCTTCCAAGGCATAACCTGAGGAGGATCTACTGCAAATTACCCACAGACAGTATTTTACTGGCTCTGAACTATAAATGAGTTTTATTTGAGTCTGCGTGTGAAGTCCCTCCACCGTTTAGTGCTGTCCCTTGGGACCATGAGCTCCGTGTGAGAATTGAGGCTGCATTTTGAGCAGGTGTCTCCTTAAAGCACTAGTGCTTGGAGAAGATGCTAAACCCTGACGGGTTTTGGCCACGCCATCCCCCTGGGGAAGAGGGAGAAGTGTCACAAAGCGCTGTGTCAACAGGGGCCACGTAGCTTGCACTTCTCATGCTGTACATCATTTCTTGCCAGTCCAGACCCGCTCTCCTCCTGGTGGGATGAGAAACCTATGAATCAATCATACTGCCTGCTCCGTGCCCTATAAATTAGAGAAAGATGCAGCTGGTTTGCCTTCTGGTTTTCTGTGGTCCTTAATTGTCTCTCCGTTATATCATCCGGTGTCCCTTTCTCCAGCCTCTCTCATATCCATCTTTGAGAGTGATGAGCAGTCGAGTGTGATATGCCCCGAAGGTGACTGTCAAAACACGCTGAATTATGCAGTGGTCCGGTGTTCCCTTCCTTCTCTCTCTTCCTCCTTTGAGTATTGCTGGGGGAATGGTTGCAGCTTTCGATTGGGAGGTTGGGATTGCCTTTTAGGTGAGGTGGGAGACTCTGGATTTTGCATGATTTAAAATGTAAACCTTGGCTAGTCTTTCTGTGCGTGGAGGCTTTACGTGCTGTTGATACAACCCTGGGGCTCCCCTCATCCCACTGCGAGCTCCGGCTTCTTCCCTGCCTTGTGTCCCCAAGTTTAATGTTTGGTTTCAAGTGACTGACTTAATTAGCCTTTTGATGGCCAGATATTTTTGTATAATGACATTTTCCCAGGGATTAATCTGACTTTTCCCCCCCCTGTGATTGAAGATCCCTGGACCCAGCGTTGTGCTGGTCTGTGCAGTTCCCATCTCTCCCCGTCTATCGCTACCGTAAAACTGTGGTTAAAGAAACCTTTTCTCCCTTAAGGCAAAACACGGAGAGATGCGTGTAGGCTGCACTGACGTTACCTTTGATAGCTGTGCTGGAGTTTGGCAGCAGTTCCTGCAGCCAGGTGGCTTCATCCAGCCATCTCCATCCCCAGGGGAGCTCAGCTGATGCCCAACACCCCTACGAGGGAAGCCGTGCTGCGGGCAGGGGGGCACGGGGTTGGAGTCCCCTCTGCTGTGGGGACAGGCTGGAGAGTTGGGGTTGTTCAGCCTGGAGAAGAGAAGGCTCCAGGGAGACCTTAGAGCCCTTTCCAGTCCCTCAAGGGGCTCCAGGAAAGCTGGGAAGGGACTCTGGATCAGGGAAGGGAGAGATGGAATAAGGGGTCATGGTTTTAAACTGAAAGAGGAGAGATTTAGATGAGATATTGGGAAGAACTTCTTTGCTGTGAGGGTGATGAGAGCCTGGTCCCGGTCACCCAGAGAAGCTGTGGCTGCCTCTTCCCTGGAGGGGTTCAAGGCCAGGTTGGAGGGGGCTTGGAGCAACCTGGTCTGGTGAGAGGTGTCCCTGCCCAATGGATGATCTTTAAGGTCTCTTCCAACCCAGACCATTCTGTGATTCTATGACACAGAGGTGAAAGCTGGTGGTGTAGGTGGAGCCCAAGCCAACGGTGGCTTCTGTCTGGCTCTGGCCTGGAAACTGCTCCACAGTTGGATCCATCCAACCAGCCCCTGATGGCTGCACTGCTGGGGGGGGCATTTATCCAGGGACGTGGCTTATTTAATTGACAAATTTCACAGTCTTAAAGCTCAAGTACAGCCTGGGGGAGAGGGAGTGCCTTTTAGGCTTCTTTGAAGTAATCCAGGATTTTGTATAATAATAATAGTAATAATACTTATTATTATTACTTATCTGGGACCTACACAAAATCATTGATGTTTGCCTTCGCCATCCGCCTAATGTGCATTTTGCTGATGCACAACTTCTGGTTGATACTGTTGCATAAATAAAATAAGCCCTGTTAATTTCAAACTCCTTGAGAAACATATACATGCAAAAATGTAAAGCTTACTCACAGAAAAAGGGCAAAATCAGCAGGAAAAGAGGGAGATTATTTTCAACAGTGTCCTTTTAATTAGAGTGATAATTAATTCTTTTCCCTGACATGCACATACAGATTACTCTTTTTAAATATTCCTGCTTGGAATAAAATGACTTAAAGCTACATACCAGAGGAGCAGATCATAAATCTGAAGGAGAAAATTTGGGGCTGTGTGTATTTTGAGCACTCCTTTTGAATCCAAAATGGTCACTGGAAAGGATGCCATAAAATCTGACTGCGAGGTGAAGAAAATAACTCCTCAGGACCTGAGTGCTGAGAACGAGCAGAAGCTCCCCGCAGGCACAGGGGGCTGATGAAGTGGAAAACGGAGTTAATACATTTTGTACATACACAAATTACATCAACTCGTCTCTTTTCCTGCCGTTGGGCTCAAAGCATCATATTTCCGTAACTTTTCCTGGCATTATGGATTTTGAAGGTTTCTCAGGGAGGGATCTCGTTTGGAAAATGGATGTGGAAGCAAGAGATGGCTGTAGAAAGTGTGGGAGAAAGCCAGCAGCAGAGGAGGTGGCAGAATAGTCCGTGACAGGGCAGGCACCAGAGTTGGGTTGGCCACAGGGTGGTCCAGCACAAACCAGCTGTTGTCCACCAGTAGGTGGACACAAGCCTGTGGTGAGCCCGTTCCTTTTGGTGGGGTTTGGCTGGTTTTGGAACAGAGATGGGTAATCTGGGCTTGGGGGGAGACAGGCTTGATGTGAGGGTCTGAGGTCCAGCTGTGGTGATGAAGAAATGCCAGGGAGGGGTGGAGAAAGAAGAGGGCAAGACATCAAGGGTTGGCAGAGAAGCCAAAGGTGAGGAGAGGGGAGAAAAGAGATTTGGTTTTGGAGGAATCCCAGCATCCATTGCTCTTAGCATTTTTTATTAAATTATCACACAATTCCCTTTATGACTCCCTGAGCCGTGCTGGAGGAAGCCCCCGTGTCTCGCTGCCTGCCAAAGCCCAGCTTGCAGCCCTTTGCTCCCAAGGAACATTGCCTGGAGCTCTGCTGCTTGGAGCCCTGGAAAGGCAGTGAAATGCCTTCAGCACGGCAGGGAACCATCTCACTGCTTCCCTGTAATTACACTGAGAAAATGCCTCTGTGGAGAAGACAAGCCTGGAGGGACCCGCTCCTGGGTGGGAGATATCTCCTGAGGGCTGATCCCACACGCAGGTAGTGCCAGCCCTGCTTGGAGAACTGCATCGTTGAGTTGTGCTGCCCAGCCAGGGTTTGATTTCTTATGGCGGTGATTAAGACTGCTCATTTAGGGACATAAAAGGAGTTGGCTCTCTAATTGCACGTACAGATGTTCCCAGACATAAAGCAGAACGATGCAGGGAGGCTGGAGTGTCCCGCTCGTCGTTCTGTGCAGAGAGGCCAGTGCCAAAATGGGCAATTAAAAGGACAGAAGGAAAAATAAACCTAATTCACCTGTAAAGGAGATCGTATTGGAATGGGCAGGAAAGAAGAGGTGGAGAGATAACGTGGGTGTGGGAGGATGGAGTTCGTATTGTCCATACTGGATTCTTTTGCTGCACCTGGGGCAGGCTCTGGGATACAGAGCCATAATCAGCCACGAAGACCTCATCAGCCCAATCTCCAGTGGTGCTAATTAAGGAAAAAGAGTTCCTTCCTTTTCCTTTTCGACAAAAGGATTTCCACGCATCACTTTGGTCGGTTGCTTTTCTCCAGAGATGAGCAAGCCAGGGAAATACTGTTTCTTTCTTCGTTGCTGTTAATTAAGCTGGGTCTGAAGCACCTTGGTGACCCTCAGGTGTCTCTCAATTTGCAGAGGGCTTTGCAGCCCTGAGACAAGCTGCAGGGATGGAGACACATTTCTCCATGAGCCCCAGAGGTCCACAAAACCCTTGATTAGAGGAGAGAAGCCCTGTCTAGAGCTACAAAGGAGATGTAATCATGTACTTCTACCTGCCAGAGTGGTCTCAAAAAATGCCCTTTTTTTTTTTTTTTTTATCTTTAGAGGACCCTGAGTCTTGTATTGGTCAGTTGAAGGCAAAGAGCATGTGGTGTAGTAGAGGACCACAGGGATGCTTCTTCAAATCTGCTCCTTAGACCTTTGCCTCAGCCATATGCTGTGGTCTACTGTCTCTCTTGCCTCTCCTGGTCTTAGTGGGGTCCCACCTGGCTGGAGAACCTCTTGAAGACCTTTGCCTCCCTCCTTGCTGAGTGGAGGGGCCTTGTCTCCTTTGGAGAAAAATGTCCTCTTGTCCTCCCGTATTTATGTGACCTCTCAGCCTACAGTGGAGCAGACCAAAAGGAGCATTTTCTTTGCCAACCCATCTTCTCTGCAAGTTGGACATATGATCTGAGCAGGAGATGTGTGGGAGCATGCCAGATTTCCCTGGGATCATTGGGATTTGCCCTTCCTGATGGATGTATCCCATCTTCCTTCAGTCCCACGTTTCAGCCCCAAGTTCCAGTGCTTCCCCAGGTACCAGAGGCTGCAGTTTTCTGTGGTGGGACCCATCCCTCCACAACTAACCTTCTTCTTTTGTTTAACAACTTCCAGTTTTGTTTCTTGCTTGCCGTTGTCCAGCACTTGGCACTGAATCTGCTCTGGAGATGTTGTTTAAGTAAAGGCAGTCACAGCACATGTCGTGTTGGGGAGATAAATGGTTAAATGGATAAATCTCAGCTTCAGCTTGAAGCACTGATTTTTTGGGTCTTTTTTTCTTTTTTTTAATTTATTTATTTCAAGGCACATCCAAGTTTCCAGGACAGCTGAAGGTGATAGAGATGGCACCTTAATTGAAAGGGGTCAGAGCGTTGCATGTTTTTCTTGCATTAACATTCTGTGCATATTCCTCTTTAAACCCAAAGGCTCCGTCCACTGTTCCTCGCTGGCCTTCAGAAAGTGAACTCCTGGTAAAGGGCTTAAAAGGCAATATTAAAAGGGGAGAGAAAGAACTGAAAAGGGGATTACAAATCCAATAAAAAATTGCTCTCAAGAGTCGACAGTATCTGCCGGACAGGAAATATATTTGAGTTTGTGACGAGCTGCAAAATGCCTCAGCCGCGGAGAGTCTTGAGCAGAGGGTAAGCCTTTTTGGCTCAGTTAATCATCAAAGACAAGCAGAGGACACTGGGCTTGCACGGGGATCAAGCCCAAAGCCACCTCATGCATATTGCTGCCTTTGGGTGCTGATGGAGCAGCAGCCGCCGGGGAAGAATCTGCTGATGCCTCTGGGCGTCCGCAGCCGGCGGTCGGGGAAATGAATAGCTTGTTTTGGGGAAGGTGACAGCCAGCCTGCTCTGTGCTTGGTTCTCCTGGTGCTTGGGGTGCGTGGTGGTGGTCACACGGAGCCACCTGGGGCTTGGAGAGCTCCAAAAATGGGAAGTTCTGTGCTTTTGACCAGCGCTCGGGTGAGAGCATCGGTCTCAGCTCTCCTTGAGAGAGGGCAAGTTATTGGGGCATCTCCAGAAGGCGTCGATAGCAGATGCTGCTTTTAACATCCTGCTGGTTGGTGAGGGATCATTCACTACTGCATTCATCCCATGCAGATTGTCACACAGATAATTTAGGATATTTTTTATCAGTATTTACCTCTTCTCAGCAGCCTGGTCGAGTGGGAGGTGTCCCTGCCCAGGGCAGGGAGGTTGGAACTTGATGATCTTTCAGGTCCTTTCCAACCCAAACCATTGTATGATTCAGGATTTGACCACAGAGGGGGGGGAATGCTCTCAATCCCGTCAGCAGACAGCGGAGGAGGCAGCGGCTCTGACACTGCACCTCCTCCCCTGAAGGCTTTGTGTTACAGGCTGATTTTTTTTTTTTTTAGTTTGGACCTGTTCTTTTTGTGGATGCTCTTTCTGCCTGTGCCTTTCATGCGAGCGGGGGTGGGAAGGCAGGATGCTGGCGCAGCCCCCTCTCCCAGCGCCGCCGCCGAAGCGCCTTGTGTAGACTTTGTTGGAGTCTTTCTAAGAGCATCTGCCTCCAGTCGGGGTAATTACTACTCTCGAGCTGTAGTAGTGAGTATCTCGTTGATGGAATATGAAAGTGAGCAAAATGTCAGTTCAGCACTGCGCGGAGGCCTCACTGACACACAGGCTGCTTCTGAGATTGCTGGCGGTTTGGGGTTTTTTTTTTTCAGTTAATTGCCTTTTTAATCATAGTGAAATTGCTCCTATTTGCATGAATATTCCAACAGCAGGATCAGTTTGCTCTTGTCACAGATACTCGCTACATATCACATTCAGTTTTGCTTAAGATGCCTTATATTTAGAGCCTCAAACTTCTCCTCCTCCTCGTTCCCCCTGCCTGCCACAGGATGAGCAAATGTTCTTTTATTTATTTCAACAAATATTCTCCCCTGCCCCTTAACTTGCTGCCCACCTCCCTGCAGGCACCTGCAGAATTAGAAAACAAAATTGTCTTAAAAAAAAAGCCCAGAGGACTTTTGTTTAAGGGACAGCAAGGAGCAATGAGGCTTTTGAGCCGGCGATGGTGGCCAAAGTGGCCAGTGGTTTCCTAGGGTGCATTAAAAAGTGTGGTCTTGGGTCAGGGGAGGTCATCCTCCCCCTCTACTCTGCCTGGTGGGGCCACAACTGGAGCACTGGGTCCAGTTCTGTGCTCCCCAGTTCAAGAAGGACAGGGAGAGGGTACAGCAGGGACTATGAAGATGATGAAGGGAATGGAGCATCTTTCTGGTGAGGAAAGGCTGAGAGACCTGGGTTGGTTCAGAGAAGAGACCTCAGCGATGCTGAGCAACATCTAAAGAGACCTGGCTCCATCGCTAGCCTCGGCTTGTTAGCAGGAGGAGGATCTGCATCCTCCAGGAGATGCTGGAAACAGCAGCCCACGGTGTTGGAGACACATGTTCTCCTGCCATGGGTGTCCCAGCTGCCCAGGGTGGATGTGCCCAAGCGTTGGTGGGGTGCAATGAAAGTGTTGCTCAGAGTTAGCGACACACCAGGACGGACCCATCCGCTTCCGAGGCAGTAAAGCCATCAGAAACAAGGTAGACCATCAGTCATCTCAGAGTGTCAAGTTTTAAGCAGAAAACATTGATTTTAATGGTAATTTCTGCATAAAAATTAATGGCGCAATAAAATCTTAATTTGGAGTTTCAGAACAAATAATGTAATAGTAAAAGGCGGCATCCTGGAGTAATCTGAAAATGAATTAGGCCAGTGGAATCAAACTCTCCCCACTGAGATGCCTTTAATTGATCATCCTCGTAACAGCTCGTTTACAAGCAGCGTATCGGGAGAGCGCTCGCTGCCCCGGCACCTTCCAGGCGGCACATCCAGCATCGGGATGGAAACCAGTACATCCCTCTGGGTCCCAGTGAGGGGACGACGGGGAGGAAATAAATCAAGTGCAGTCGTGTGGTTGGGTACAACGTTGAGTCTTTGAGGTTCGAACAGGGCGAGGGGGGGAAAAAACCCCACGTTTTCCTGCAAGAAGCAGAAAGCAGGAGTCTAAAATTAGCCGAGCCCTTCAGATTGGCAATAGGGAAGCGGTGAATCCCGGCGGATGCGCGGCGCTGACAGCACTATTAATACATCAGCCCCGCGCCGGGGTGAGGGTGGGGAGGAATATGTTTTCCACGTCTGGTCTCGTTCGTCTGAGCTGTGATACGGGGCAGGAATGCAGGAGACTTTTTCTGAAATGTAAAAAAAATAAAAAACAACAAAAAAAATTAAAAAAAAATATTTGCTGCTTCTTACTTAATTACAGTCGTGGCAGTTGCTATGTTGAAATGCTGCTTTAAAAGCCTTTGTGAGTAATTAGTGTCAAAAATATAAGATCTACAAAGCCATAAACTCACAGCTTGGTAAGATTACCAAGTACTAATTAAAAAAAAGAAAAAAGAAAAGTCGCTCTTTCATGATAAGATTTCCAGCATAGCCAAAGATAAAAACGATGCAATTTGCAGATGATAGAAGGAAGAAAAGGAAACCTGAGAGAAGGACTGAGGAAAGAAGAAAGTCAATACCAACAAGGCTGTAGATCTCCGGGTGATTCGGTAATGGTAGTGGTAAGGGTAAGGGTAAAGGAAGTGAAATATTGGAGTCTGGAGACAGAAATATAGTCAGGAATATATCCTGGGAGCATCCTGTGCTACGAAACAGAGATAAGGTTGAAGATCAGGCATTATGGAGGAGAGGGATAAAAATACTGCTGTATTTGGGACTAAATAACCTGGCGCAGCTCTTGGGAGCAGTAAAATATTTCAGGAATGTCCTAACTGGCAGAAATAGAGATATTGCATGCAAATCCTCTAGTGTAGCATGGCGTCTTGTGGGGGATGCAGGAGACCCCATCCACACTCCTCCTGACCAGTCTGGACCCTGTCTACCGAAGAAGGGGGAAACCCAGCTCAGGTGTAGCAGCTCAAAGAACGTGGTTGTGCTGAGATGAGGTGTTTATCCTTTGGAGAAAAGATTAAGAAGAGACCTCATTAAGGTATAAAGAAAACCCTACCGGGAATAAAAGATCAAGGCTATTTGGGTTATTGTCAAATACATGTGTCAAGGGACATAAAGCCAGGCTGAAGGAGGACCTGGATTCTACTAGATGTAAGCTGAATATTTTTTTTTTTAACGGCATTTAATAATGCAATTATAATAACAACTTGTGCTTTCTCATGCCTTCCAATTTAAGATCTGAAAGCGCTTCGCAAACATGAATTAAGCCTTCCAGGACCATTGTGAGGTACAGCGAGTATTCCTCTATTTCACAAACTGCAAACCCGAGGAGCAGCGTCTGAACAAGGCAGCACAGCAGACACAGGAATGTGTCTTCATTTTCATCAAGTTGTGCATCACCTCTGGGCTTTGCCCGCTCACCGGGTGCAGTCCTGGGGCTGGTACAGGAGCTCATGGACCCTGCATAGTCCTTCATACCACCCCTTTCTACCTGAGACCTTGACCTTTGTGCAAATGGCATGGGTCCAGAGAACAGCAATGGAGCTGGTGAGGGCTCTGGAGAATAAGTCCTATGAGGAGAGGCTGAGGGAGCTGGGGGTGTTCAGTCTAGAGGAGAGGAGGCTGAGGGGAGACCTTATTGCGCTCTCCAACTCCCTGAAAGGAGGGTGTAGCCAGGGGGGGTCGGTCTCTTCTCCCAAGTTACAGGTGATGGGACAAGAGGAAATGGCCTCAAGTTGCGCCAGGGGAGGTTCGGGTTGGATATTAGGAAAAATTTCTTCACTGAAAAGGTTATCATGCATTGGAATGGCCTGCCCAGGGAGGTGGTTGAGGGACCATCCCTGGAGATATTCAAAAGACAAGTTGACATGGTGCTCGGGAATATGGTTTACTGTTGGTGTTTTTTTTGGTTTTTGGTTGGTTTTTTTCCAATGGTTGGACTAGATGATCTTAAAGGACCCTTCCAACCCAGGTGATTCTGTGAGGCATTTATGAATGGGAAAGCGGCCACGTGGCTGTGAGCTGCCCCATTGAGGGCTCACGCTGCTCCTGGGTGTCCTTTGGCACCAGTGGGTGGAGGTTTTCTGGCCTCAGTCTCACTAGCTTACCACAGAATCACAGACTGATACAGGGTTGGAATGGATCTCTGGAGATCATCTAGACCTGCCAGAGCAGGGTGACCCAGAGCAGGTCTCATGGGAACATGTCCAGGCACGTTTTGAGTGTCTCCAGAGACAGACTCCACCACCTCTCTGGGCAGCCTCTTCCAGGGCTCTGCCACTCTCACAGCAAAGAAGTTCTTCCTCATGTTTAGATGGAACTTCTTATGTTCAAAAGCGTTATGGTGTGTGCCAGGAGCATCACAGGAACCTGGGGCAAAGGGGGACTTCTAGGCCTTTTACATCTGATGTGGCTTGCAAATAACTGTATTTAGAGAGACATTGTGCTATCGAGGGAATTCCCTTCCCCTGGCGCCCTGCACCCTGAAGAGCAGGGGAACCAGAGGCTCATCCTCTGAAGTGTTCCTCAAAGGTTTCTGTTCTTATTTGGTAGAATCATAGAATGGTTTGGGTTGGAATTTATTTGGTAGAATCATAGAATAGTTTGGGTTGGAAGAGACCTTAAAGTTTATCCGGTCCCACTCACTGCCCTGGGCAGGGACACCTCCCACCAGCCCAGGTTGCTTCCAAGCCCCATCCATCCTGGCCTTGAACCCCTCCAGGGATGGGGCAGCCACAGCTTCTCTGGGCAACCTGTTCCAACCTAACAGAAGCATCTGCAGGCAGGTGGCTGTTGGGACTGTTAGGACTCTACCAGCCATGAGGGTGAAGCTGCAGATGGTTCCGTCGCACGTCACAGGCTGGTTTGAGTCTGGAGATTGTGCTGCTCTTTTCACCTTGACAGGGCTCTTGCGGAGGGACCATTAGTATGGGTGGCAAGTCAGCAGAAAATAAAATCGTCCTGCCCTTAACAAGCTGGCCCCACCTGACCCTGAAGACATGATTTTGTTTCCTGGATGTTTTAAATGAAGTGGTATTTCGACTAAGCTGGTTACATATAAATTGGTTAGGATAATGCTTGCTGGAGATATCCAGCCAGTGCCTGTTAACTGCCCGGTGCGGCATCTTGTTCCGCCTCTTCCCCTTGCTCACCAGCAGAGATTTCCTCTAAATAGTGCATTTTCTCCTTGTTTTTCCTCGCTCTGCCCCTCTCTGTAGCATGAGAATACAGACTTTGGCAGGCGTGCCACGCGTGGAGCTTAGGGTCTGGGGTTTGGTCTGCGTTGGTGGGACGTGGCTCAGCAGGACTCGGGGCACGAGTCTGCAGGAGAGAGCCACACGGAGGAGGAGATGTTTGTACAAATTCTCCATGGCACACAGTGCCTACTCTGGTTCTGTACCTTGAGTTCATCCTCTACCACTGAGACTGTGTGCAGGAACGGCTCTACAGGTTGCAGAAAGAACTAATTTGTGGTTTCTTTGCCGCCGTCCAGAGGAACGAATATCCCTGGGATGTTGCTGGCATTTTTCTAAAGGCTGCTTTACAGGAGAGCGTTCCTGGAAAAATGATCCACCTCATTGTTATTCATGCCAAAACGTTGGGGCAGTCTTACTTGTCCTCCGCCACGCTGCTCGGCCCTGCGTGGGGCTGTGCTTGCAGCTTTAGGGCCGCGCCGTTGTTTGTTGGAGATTAAAAAATAACAATTGGTGGTGCCGTGGAATCCGTGCAGCCAGGGAAATCAAAGCCTCCGAGACAATCAGAGGTCCACAGGTCTCCAGGAGGAATAGAGCTGCAGGAGCAGGAGCTCTCCCATCGCTGCTCTCGTCCCGTGGGTGATGCTGGGGAGGGGGAAATCAGATTTCTGCATTCCTCCACTCTGTCTTCTGCACCGAGAGGTACCGGACGTGTCGATAAACAGTAGAAAACAAGGAGGGCGTGCGTTCAGAAGCACTTCAGGCTTTGGGCTAAGTATTTCTAGAGAGTTTGTTAGCAACAAAAACCTAACTGAAATCGATGGCAGGCTATCTGCTGGTTAATGGCAAGCCAATACGGCGCGGCAGCGCGTTCTCACCTGCCTCTGCGCTACGCAGACAAGTGCTGCGAGCTGATCCAGAAGTGGGCATGTGAACTATCCCCTGGGGAAAGAGAGGCAGAGATCCCACAAACTCAGCCTACCTGGGAGAGAAAAGGCTGCAGCCTCCTGGCTGGGCTGGACTTGGGGAAGAGGTGTTTGCAGCCACTCCTGGTGCGTATCGGTAGCAGCGGCGTGTGCGGAGGGAAATAAGGGCCATTCATCTCCCGGATAGATGCAGCTCTTCAGTGGAAGATGGGGTTGAATTTTCTGGCAGATCCTTCCTCTCACTGCCAGCAGCACCTCTGCAATGCCTGGGCTGAGCTGGAGTCAGCTCTTTTTCATCCAAGCAACCCAGGTGCTGTTTGAGCGATGGCAGTGTTCATCTTTAATGTAGATGTAGGGCTGGGTGTCAGCCCACTGTTGGGAGTGAGTTGTGGGCATCTCCCGGGCTCCTCTGGTCTGACATTATTTGCTGTATTAGGAGGGAAAAAGAGGATAAAAATCTGCAGCAGCCCTGGGAGAAGGAACAGTTGGCCATTGCAGGCTGGTTGGTGTCGGTCTGAGCGTGGAGACAGGTTAATGCTGTTCAGATCGCTGCTGCCAGGTCTTTGGGCCAGCCAGGGATGGAGGCCACAGGCTGGACTAGATGGTGTCCTGGAGTTGGTAGCCATGCAGTCCCAGCACCATCTCTGTGTGATACCCTGACTTAGAGGGAAGATAAAGGGTGATGGCAGAGGTGAGGTAGTGCCACGAAGCTTTGAAGGACACTCCTCTGTAAAAAAAAAGATGAGGAACAGGCTAGTGGTAAGACTATGTGCAATGAGATATGACTGCTTCTGCACCAGCAAGTCCATCTCATGGTTGAAGGTCAGTGTTCAGCAGTGGGAACACATGGAGAAGGTTCAGGTGTCTGAGTTAGCATCCAAGTTAGCTTCAGGTGCAGACAGTGCTTCCAGGACATCTGTTTGTGCAGCTGAGCCAAGTTCTGGTGAGATGGTCATCATACTTGCCACCAACCTCAGCAGCTCCTGCTATGGACTTTGAAAAATGGTCAAGGGTTTGCGTTTTTGATTCTGTAATGCCTGCTGGCAAGCTGTGACTGGAGAAGGTCCTTGAATCCAGGTTGAACTAAACTGTGAATGAATTGATGAGTTCATTTGCTCTCCCGTCTTGTTCCAACCATTGAGATTTTGCAGATCCCAGAGCCGAGCGAGGGTCGCTGCAGCGATGGTAGGGGATAAGCTGGGACACCGTGCTGCCATTGTTAGTATTCAGTCGGAGTCGTGCAAGATCAGAACTCTAATCTCTTGTTCGCGCGATTCAACCACTGTAGGTTATCAGGGAATCAAGGTGACCTCCAAAGCGAGGAAGCCACGTGGGATGCTCTGCAGCTCTGAAGGCAGAGACCAGTTGCGTGTTGCACGAGGTGGGCATCGGCATGTTTGGGAGGTCCAGTAAGTCCATGAGTCCCTTAGGAAGGAGAAGGGAAAGTTGTGACCTCTTTGTAATATAAGTAAAAATCCTGCTGCTGTTTGTGCTCTGCTGGTGGCTTTCCCCACTGAGATGTCCTGCCTGGACCCTCTGATGGAGCAGCTCTTTCCTCACAACTAGGAGCTCCTTTTTGGCAGCTCCCCCAGCAGCCTGGCTGCCAGGACTCTTAGTCTTCTCATCCCAAAAGGCTCTTACAGTGGTCCTGGGTTTCCCTGGGAGAAGTTCCCCGTGTTTCTCCCCACAGTCTCCAGGAGTGTCACCATCCACATGATTCCTCACGGCTCCAAGACTTGCTTTCCTCTGGGAACCTGCCTGCACCAAAGTCTCTGGCACAGTTTGAGCTGCAGTTTTGTCTGATCCTTTTAAGAGTTGGGAATGGCTGTTTTGATGTCTGATATCTATGAACATGAAAGGCTCCTTTCCCTCTAACTGTGTATTGGGCAGGGCAATGCCTGTCTCTCCTAATCAAAAATGTAATCAAAGATCTCACTTCTCGTAAAAAATGTATTAAAAAGAAGAAACGATGCAGCATATTGCTATTGGCTTCGCTGCTGGTTTGCTCTGGTTTCTACTTCAGTGCTGCTCCCTCCTGCCTCTCACAAAAGAATCCCCACCTCAACTTTTCCCCGTGTCTTGAGAGGTTTAATTGCAAAATGTTGAGCTTTGAAAACAAAACACACCAAAAAAAAAAAAAAAAAAAAAAAACCATTGTATTTGATTCAAGTGAAATATTGATTGTCCTTGAGTTCCCGCACCGCAGATATTGGCAGCGTTTTGTCAGCGTCAAGAGTGAGGAGAAAGATCACAGCAAGGAAATAAATATTCCAACTGGAAGGAAAAGAAGCTGAGCCAGGAAAAGAGCTGTGCCCCATCGCTCCCTCTCCCACAGCTGCTTCTTAATAAATGGTCCGTTGACCTGATGTTAACGTCTCCAGTTTACAGTAAGCAGCATTTCCCTTAAACAAGATACTGATAAAGCGAAGCGAGGGAATAGAGGGGGTGGAGAGCAGTTTTGCAAAACATGCTGGAGTGAGAAATTCGGAACATACCGTGTGTGTCTGGGGAGTGGGAACATGCCTCGGCGTGTGAATAAATATATAATGTATAGACATATGCTCTTGCTTCTCAGAAAGGGAGGGTTTTTTTGAGCAGTCCCAGATTGCCTGGCTTTCGGCAGCGCGGCAAAGCGACAGGCAGGGCTCTCGGTGTCGGGGATGGAGGGGTCGGAGGAGGGGGGTTTGGATGGAGCATCCCCACGGAGAATGGTCCCACTGGAGAGGGGGACAGTGGTCTGTCTGGAGAGACTCAATGCCCATGGGCTTGCTCATTGTCATCTCACAGTCGAGGGCTAATGGAGATCAGGTTTTCCTCCAAATGCCGTTGAGAAGAAGGAGCACAGGAAGAGGCATCAGATAAGTGTTCACACAAAGTTACTTGTTAAATGGATTTTTTATTGTTTTCCGTGAAGCCTGTACAGAGCTGTTGTCCTCTTTTTAATTCTTCTTCTGGCATTTGTTCCCTTTCTCACTGCCTCCACAATTCTCCCATTCAAGTCAAAAAAGCCACCTCCAAAAGACCAGTGTAACATTAGCAGAAATTATTAGCAGCGGTGATTTCAATATTCAAATGGACATAATATTTAGTAATAGACTGGGAGCTGTATAAATAGAGTGTGAATGCCTAGTAATGAATCATATCAATAATTTTCACATACAGACTGTGCCTTACATTTCTCAAAGGCCTTTACAAATACCAATTGATTCTCCCAGCACGCCTGCTTGTTGGAGGAGATGTCATTAGTTCTAGTGGAGGGTGAGGCTGTGGAGATGTGGAGAAGTGATGCTGCTTGCATGGTTCATGCTGGGACCTAAAGTGAGGAGTAAAGTTGGAAGCTCCTCACTCCCAGGTCCTAATCGTGGGACTGAGCAGCTTTGTGTGAGTTCTTTGGCATGGCTGGAGGTGGTGGTCCTTGTGGATGGTGGCAGGAGGAAGACAGTCTTTGGTAGACCCTGAAATCTGGGGCTGATGGGATGTGGGTGAAGGCAGGAGTGATGCACAGGGAATGGCAGAACTGGTCTCGATGGTGCTGTGCTTTAAGCTTACAGTTGGGAGTAGCACCTCTGCCTCACACAAGTTGGGGCTTAAGGGTTTTTTGACCTCGAGAAACATGTTTTTCCATGCAGAAAAGTAGCAGCTAATGCAGACATAGTCCAGAATGAGAAAGGGGCATCTTGAGTCCAGCTTTACTTGGTAACTCTCACCCACCTCAGTCAAGGAGGGCAATAGCTGAAGAGTATCTGAAATCCTGGAAGCATCTTTTGTAGCATAGCATCCTACTTGGCATTCACCACGTAGACCGTCTCTATTTTACTGTTGCCTTTCTTAATTCTGCAGTAAATTGTTCCAGCTTTTAATGTCTCTCCTGGTGACCCAGCAGTGCAGTCACTGATGGAAATCTTCTCCAGAGGAAAGAGGCAGGTTATATGGCACGTGCCTCAAACAAGGGAAACCTAATTTATCTTCTGCCCTTGTTTTGTACTGAATTCACCAGGGCTGACTGACTGCCCAGGAGAAGAGGACATGCTCTCAACTTGTATAAAAACATGACACGGTACTTCTAGAGTGCTTTATTTCAAACGCATCTTATTTTGACATCTTACTTGCTATTTTGAGTGATGCTGTACACTGAGAAGTTGTCTTTCAGCTGGCCACAGTGGCACTTGGCTTTTTATTCTGAGAGGTTACATCCTTTCCAAGCCCATGAGCGTGTTAAGAGTCCTTTCAATTGGCAGAACAACGTGCACTACACTGCACTTGTCTGTACCGAATTTCTTCTGCTGTAGCGTTGTCCAATGACCCAAATTTCACAAGTCCTGCTGGTCTCTCACAGTTCTCCACACTCCTGACCCACCTAAGTGATTTTGCCCTCTCATAGTTGTTTCTGTCTCCTAAGGCATCAATTGTTGGGCTGAAACCATTGATTCTTGTCATCGTGCTGCCGCTCTCCTTCCCAGACCTCCATGGAGTTGGCAGGAGACCAAGGTTGGAAGCATCATCCAAGCTCCTCTGGAGCTGAGAGGCAAAGGAAGGATGGGCCCCCCAAAGCAATGTCTTTCCAAAGCTTAATTGCTGAGCCCTAACCCCACTTCAGCAAACTCCCACCACTCTTCATACAGGGACCAGAGGCAGAAGGTGGCAACCTGGGGCCCACAGCCCAGAGTCAAGCTTTGCACTTCAGAGCTGTGGCCTTTGGGAAGAGTGTGTGCATTTCTCAGGATCATCCCACAGAGCCAAATTTTAGCTGTCAAGTTCTAAGGACTGTTTTGATGAGCTTATTGAGCAACTTCATTGTTTCATCTCCCGGATGAGACTTGGCCACATCAATTATTTTACAGCTTTTTTCCCCCTACCTGCTTATCAACTTATAGTTCAGCATGCAGTTTTACACTGCAGTTTCCGAGAGACATTAATACTACTTTTTAATGATCTTTGCCTGAAGCTTTTTGAAAGTCTACCTAAGTAGTATTTGTAGTTTCATTAACTCTTTCAGATAAGAATGTGCATATTAGTGTCAAGAGGACTTTCTTCTGCACATAAGATATGCTCTTCCAGCCGGGTTACGTTACATTCCTCTAGGCAATACCTCAGGTATTTTGTTCCATGAACTGAATCTAGCATGTTTAGGGAATAGATTTTTTTCTTTTTTTTTTTTTTTTCCTCTTCTTAAGAAAAAGAAAGCAAAAGGAAAACATAGCAACAACAGCATGGCAACAGCAGCTGCTGCACAAAAGAGAAATAGGCAAACAGACTTCCGAAACATGTATTCACTGTTAAGCTATTTTTACTGGTTGGTGAGTATGTGGGAGTATTATAACAAAATAAGTGAGAAAATAGCTTACAAATAATTCATAAGAAACTTTAGATGAGAACATACCTTAATGACTTCAGCCTCCCAGCTAGCCCTCATGCTGTATGAATCTCCACAGGCACACGCGTAAAGGTCACTTCTGATCTACACTATTTATATATTACAAATTCGTCCGTAGGCACGTATATAAAATTCCATACAAGAAATAACGTCAGTGGAGCATTAAGGTTAAATAACCAGGCATTAAAAAGTAAAGAATTGTGCCTCCCTGCCTAGCGACTTAAGAATAAATCCACCTCATTACATCTGCCTCTGTCGCTTCTCCAGGGACCTCTTTCCCCACTCACCTTCTGTCTGGAGCACACGGGCAGGAACCTCCAGCACAAAAACACTCATATCCACGTCTTCGGGCAGTGCTCGGCCACAGGTGAGGCCACATAAATGCTGAAAAGTGGCAAAACAAGAATAAATAGCATTTTCCCCCATCAGCCTGGGAGATGCTCTGCTTCTCCAGCCCCTCCCCGGGATGCCCCGCTCTCGCCGCAGAGCAGCAAACCGTGGGCAGCCTTTAAGGAAATTTAAAATTAATTCATTGAGAAGTTGAGAGAAACAGCCTCGCAAGTGTGGAACCTCTTAACAGTTGCAGCCCGATCTGTTGTGCTGTGTGAGCCCTTTTCTCTGCTGAGACGTGGTCCCCGGGAGGCTGAAGGCAAACACGGTCTCCGGAGTCTCCTCCGCAATCCCCCTGCTTTTGTTGGCACCGGGACAAACCCCGCTCAGCCCTCTGCAGCCAGAGCTAGAGCCATCTGCCTTTGGAAACAACACAAATCTGTTTTCCTGCTTAAACAAAGTCACTTGCAGGGTCCTGTTGTGGGAAGCTCCTCCTGAATGGAGCAGTCATCGGGATGAATGGGTGGTTGTTGGGCTGGAGCCGCCGGCTCTGCATCGCCGCAGGCTTTATTGCGGGCATCCCTTTGCTGTACATTAGGTGGAGTTTATGATTGATTTATTGCAAAAAGTTATTAATCCCACATCTCGGGTGTTTAATCCCACATCTGGGTTGAGAAAGCTCTGTGTTCTCCAACAAAGGAGGCAAATGGGACTTGAGCACCGAGTCCTTTGCGTGGTTCTGCGTCACTCTGCAGATGTAGGAAGCCCTTTTCTTCTTGTCTTGAAATCTGAGGTAGAGCTTGTGCTTCCCTACCCTTCAGAGGTGTGATGAGCAATGACTAGCACATGTTTTTAATTCTCCTCATTGCTGTAGACTTAACTTGTTCTGGAAAGTTTGGTGTGTAGCTGGTAGGGAAGGAGGCTGGTGAAGTTCTCCAGATGATGTCGGGAATGAGGAAGCGGCAGCTCCAGTGGGTTCTTTCCCTCTGAGGCTTTTATTATTTTTTTTCACATAAAGTTGCAAACAAGCAAGTGGAATGCGATGCTGAGAAACACTTTGTTTGTAAAATTCTTTCTGGTTTTAAATTGCTTTGTTTAAACAGTTTTGTCTAGAAACCCTCCAAGGAAACCCATCCGCTTGTTTTCTCATCTGCATCTTCTGCTTTCTGTGTGTTTTTTACACAAGAAAGAATGTGAGCATCTCATGCACATTTATGTGAACACAAATAAATGTCACTTGAATTGTAAAATAGAGGCTGGTTGAGCAGGACGAAGGTCAGTGATCTAAAATAAACCTGCCACCTTAGTGGAGACGTGCTCTGTATCGCAGCGCTCATTCTTGGCTGAGGTGTTTTCCTGTGGCCTTCTGTAACATCTGAACACAGATTAACACTGTTCCTACAACGTTTAGAGCACAAGTAGCCTGGATTTGAGGCATTTGAAGAAGTACTTCTTGACTCTGTTGCTGTTTTGTTTGTTATTTTTAGCTTGTGAAAACAATTCTCAAGAGCATCGTTAGGTGTATCATAGCGGGGACACCTCTGGGCACGCTGGGGAACGTGTGAAAGCAGGTTTGGAGAGCTTTTATTTTCACACCATGTTTCAGTTCTGTAGTGATAAGTGTTTTCTGGAGTACAAACCTGGAACCCGTTCCCTTGCAGGTCTCGCTCCTTGAAACGTATAAAAGGTGTTTTTTTAAAATTTGAGGAGTTTGCTTGCAGTAGGGCTGGGTGAAAAGTGGAAACTGCTGTTGATTTTAGCAGCTGATGGCATTGGACAGGTAGGGTTTGTACAGGACCTGTGGCAGAGAGGGAAGGAAATGGTGTAGCATGGGGAAAAATGAGGGAGGAACAGATCTTTTTAGGCAATTCCATGTTGGCAATCGACCCGTGACTCCAGACAAGCCCAATATCCTCTACCAGAATTTTTCACCATAATTCTGGGCTGGGTAATTGCTGTGTCCTTCAGCAGGTGGGGTGACGGCGGCTGGGAGAGAAGTGCTTGGAGTCATCCCCCTGCAAAATTCTCTTAATTCAGGGCAATACTTGGACTTTGCAGGTGTGGAGGAAGCAAACTGTTCCCTCTCCTTGCGTGCAGCATCCTGGATCTCCTCCAGCCCTGCAGGCAGGACCAGCCCAACCAGGCACAGGCTTTCACCGTCACGTTTCACTACATCCCCAGCTCATGTCTGCTCCTTTCAGCTGGACACAGAGCATCCCATGGTGGCTTTATCGCTGCGGTGTCACACCCACAGACACCCCCGTTATTTCAAATGGGCCACAGCCAGTATGTTCAGATTTGATTAAGAACTTTTTGAAAGATAAAAAGCATTTAGAGCTAAGGGTTGGCTCCAGCCCTAGTTATTTACATCAGGGTGGGGGGGGATAAAATCTTTTATTAGTGTCACTGTTTAAATATTTTGGCTCTCCATTCCAATATTGTGGCAAGAAGGAACCATATGTGTTCCTAGAAAGAGAGCCTAGTGCAGCCGTTAATCAGGAGAGGATCTATTAATGTATTAACATTCAGAATAATGAGGGAAAACAGCATGCACTGGAGAGACTAACGCTATCTTTAGGCTGCGGCTTTCAAACGTTTGGAAAATGTTATATTCCTCCATCTTCCTAAAGCTGATTTTCTGCCAAAAAAAGAAGTTCTCTTCTGCTGTTAATTTTAGAAAGGTTAAATCTATTTACAAAAGCAAACACAAGCAGGGAGGGATGAAAACCAGGAGGACGTGGGGAGCAACGGGCTCCCAGGCTGTAGAGTTCACGGCAGGAGCTGATCTGGCAAGCAAACTTGTAGGCATGTCCCTTCCTTTCCTTGATGTTATGCAGAGCAGGGGACGTGGTTGGAGAAGACATGAAGCCCAAGCTCCTTACCAAGTCCCCACCTTTCTCCAGAAGCCACCGGACGATGTATGTGTGTGTCTGTAGATGGCTATCGGGCTGTGGGGAAGATTGCCCAAAGACTTGGCACGGGAAAAGGGCAAATTTTAAAGAGCTGGAGAGTGGGAGAGATTGCTGGTTGAGCAGCTTGGTTGCCTGGAGGTCATTGCTAATTAGCGGCATCTTGCCTAAAGAAGTGAACGTTACATTTTAATGCTGCTATGAAAACCAATCGTGCCGTCTCCCCTTTGCGTCCCGTGCTGCTGCCTGCTCTGCTGTGGCATCTGGAGGAGGCTGCAGATGGGAAGGGAAGAAATCCCTCCTAAAGCATGAGGAAGGGATGGGGAAGGGCTGCTGAAGTGGTAGCAGAGCTGGGATGAGAGAGGCTGGAGCATGACAGCTGTTCCCGGATCACGCGAAAAGCCTGCCAGCCAAAATGCATCAGTTTGTGTGATATCCGGGTGTCTTGTCTTCTGTTTTCATAATTGCATACATGGTGTCTGCATAAATCTTTTCTCCCCCCCTCTCCCTCCCTTGCACCTCCAGCGAAGGGAGCTGAGTGGCGGATGGCAGCCCGTCAGTGGGAGAACACCAGCAGGAAGAGACAACCAGTCAGATGTGTGTGTCAGATGGGGAGGGCCAGAGCCCCAGGCACATTCCTCGGAGGGTTCTCCCAACACGGTGCATTCACTAAATAGAAAAACTTCTCCTTTCCCCTCCGGGAAGAGGAGCGTGTTCATCCAGACATGAGAACCAGCAGCGCTGTCTCGCCATCTTCTTCAGGAGGTTAGTGCCAAGTGACAGCACAGGCGGCAACGGCAGAAGCTTTCAGCAAATGCGTTGTAGCCCAAAGGTCTGAGTGTCCCCTCGAGGGCTAGAGTGGAATTTTTTTTCCTTTTTCACTGAATACTGAAATCTTCCTATTTATTCACTCCTTAGCTGCAACCTCTGTCTCTTCAGCTGTGAGCTTCCCTCTTAGGGTGAGACCTGCTTCAGGAAAGAGAAGTAGAGGAATCTCTGTTTCACACTGGGTTTCCCATTAAAAGCCCATTTCTTGAAAGCAGGGACAACCTGCACAGGCCAGTTGACTGGTTTCCATACTGTCTTGGTCTTCAGTTTGTCCTGCCCCATCGACTTACCAGTCTGGTTGAGTAACTCCACAAATACAGCTACTGGCAACCTCCAGCTCCATGCATTCAAAAGTCTTGACTTTGAGTCAAGACTTGAGTTGAGAAAGAAAAGGTGAATTTTTTTTAAATAATGATGTCTTCTCCCCCAGTATTAATCTTGGTCTGTGGCTGTGGGTGTAGTTTGAGAAATGTGCTTCCCCCCAGGGGGTTTGCGAGCTTTTAAGGGTTAAAATTCATCTTGAAGACACAAGGAAAGCGTTTTGCATGTTCCAAATCAACTTTCCTTTCCTTTTTTTTCGCTTTCTGGGGAGTGACAACTCACGCTCGCTTTGGTCCCGTTGACAGTCGTGCTGATGACAGCAATTTCAAAGGAAGAAAAACGAAGAAAATGTGAGCCAGCAAAAAAAAAGCAAGAGCAATAAAAGCGCCTTCCTCAACTCAGAGTAAGATTGTGATATTTGGCTATTGATGTTGCAACAGCAGCTAATGTTATTTCCAAAGCCAACACTTAAATTCCACTTTGGCAGATCATAAGTATAAACAAGTCACGCAGTCCCATCGGAAGAGGCAATTATTGACCACTTCTTCTTGCTCCTGGTCGAGCGGTGGCTTTGGTCTCCGTAAGCAGTGACTGTAACGCAGAGGTGACTAATGTGTGCCACCAATTTCCTTGATGTAAGGCTTAAACCTGCATTTTAGCCCAGGGTGCCAGACTATGACAAACAAGAGCTAGAAGCGGGTAATGAATAAACATGGTGAGGATTTCAGCTGTAATCTGCCATCAGGTCCATCTGTTCCTCCTTCCCCCACAAGCTTTGCAAACTCAATGAGCCAGGAACAGCCATGCTCCATATACTGCCCCATCCTTCAGCCACACATCTAAGGTCTAATTGTCCTTAAGTTTATTGCTGATGGTCTCTCGAGCCGTGAGTGCTCACAGGATCTTCTTGTTCAGTTCTCTAGCCTTCTGCCTGCCCTGCTCGTGACAAGACTTCCAGAAGGATACCAAAAAGCTGAGGAGGATAAACGTATTAATCACAGGCTGGTATCTGCTGTATGACAGAGTATGGGTTGCTCCAGTGAGACATGCCTCGAAGGCGTCTGGAATCTGCTCCTTTAACCCTTCCAGCCTCCATCTCTCCCAAAACTAGAAAGCCCAGCTCCCAAACCAAGGGGGTTCTCGGTTTGCAAGAACTTGCCCACCAGTTCTTGGCAGCTGGTGAGTCCTGAAGTCAGTATTTCCACCCGGCGTGATGTGCAGGCACTTCATCTGGGGTTTTCCTGCTTATTGTCTCTAATCTGGAGAAGGGAATTGGGAGGTCCCTGGCAGAGGCGTGATGCAGAAGCAGAGGAACGGCGCGTGCCTGGTGTGACTCAGCCAGCAGGGAAGGCTCTGCCTGTTGGTGAGCGGTGGTTCGCTCTGGGGAGTGGATGCCCATCTCCCTGGCAACGTTGCCATCAAAATCCACCGTGGTTCCAGCCGTCTCTCCTCCACGCAGGGCTCTGCAAACTTCACTGCTCGTCTTCTCTCACAGACCTCCGGCTCACAGCTGCGCTTCACAAGTGGAGTATCTCCCCGCTTTGGGAACCGGGCCATCTTCATTAAAGCCCACACAGATGATGGGTTTTTTTTGCATTTCTTCCATAGGGGCTTCCTTCTCATGTTCCAGAAAATCCACGTTCTTCATTCGATGCTCCTCTGTTGCTTCCAGCTTTCCTCTCAGCAAGGGAGATGGAGAGGAATGTGATAAACAACTTGGCTGGTTAACGAGATGAGTTCCATGTCATCATCTTTCACCGAAAGAGTGATAGGGCATTGGAACAGGCTGCCCAGGGAGGGGGTGGAGTCCCCATCCCTGGCTGTGTTTAAGGGCCGTTTAGATGCAGTGCTGAGGGACATGGTGTAGGGGAGGACTTTGTAGAGTAGGGGAGATGGTTGGACTCGATGATCCCAAGGGTCTCTTCCAACCTAGACCATTCTATGATTCTATGATTCTATGTCTAAATAATGAGGGCTTCTTGTGTGCTGGGTTCATTTCCCAGTCACAGGTATCTCCCTCCATTTGTCTGTCTTAAATGATGAGGGATTCTTGTGTGCTGGGTTCGTTTCCCATTCACAGGTATCTCCCTCCATTTGTCTGTCTTCTTCTGGCTTTCCTGGGAGAGAGCTTTGAGACCTGATTTGAGTTGCACCTACTTTTCCCTTTGTGCCAAGCCCCCACGTTCATCGGGTCCAGGCGCGGACCAGCAACTGCCTCTGGATGGGAGGGCTGGAGAGCTGCGTGAGGCTGGGATTTGGCTGGGAAAAGAGAATGGAAATAACACCCAGCCCCTAGCATTGCAGGCTGCGACTGCAGACTCATTTCAGGGAGAGTAACAGGAGATTTTTCTCTCCCTAATTTATGTCTCTCCTGCATATGGCTTCTATGGAGTCGCTAATGTTGCGGGCAGATGGGTTGGCATTTTACGAGACGGAACACATGGGCTCGATGTTGTTAATGCTTGTTAACTACTCACTCTGCAGCTTGACCAGGCCAAGACGGTCACCTCGCAGATGGTTGGGAAGCTGGAGCATCCAGCTCTGCAGCTCCCGGTCCTGACAGCAGTTGGGATAACGTGCCTTTGGCTGCTCTTTCTGAAGGGCTTCGTGGTCGGCCAGAGATACCTGTGGCTGAGGGAGCAGCGCAGCTTCCCTGGATGCTGAGGAAAGACACTGATTTTGTAAAGATCCTGAGCCTTTTAACGAAGCATTGGCTTCAAAGGCTTCATTTCATAGTTTGGATTTTTGTAGGATGGGGTTGGAAAAATTTCTGTGAGCCCTGTGCCTTGCTCTCATCTACACTCCTTCACGGTTGATGCTTGTAATCATTTTTGGCGGTGAACATTATTTAGCAGTCCCGAGGCCTGTTAAAAAGTTATAATTTAGGATCTCAAGCTCTGACTCGCAGCCAGCTGCCGGTATTAGCTTGGAGTGGACATCCCATGCAATTTTCCTTCCTCTGTGATGTGAATATTCTGCTGTGATTTAGTCTCACCGGTCTTGTGTTCAGCCGAACCGTTTCTAGGTGTCACCTTAACAAAACCTCCGCGGGGTGAATCTCCTTGATAGTTGGTTTGGAGACCCCCATCAGAATCTGTGGATGGAAAAGCAGACGCTAGGGTGAATCATTCATGTTGCCCTCATCCCTCTCTGACAATACTGATGTAATTTCCAGCATAATGGTGGGAATGCATCCCACAGACGAGACAGGGAATTCTAGTTTCAATAACTTGTCCTTTAAAACTCTCAAAGCACTTTTTGGAAAATGCCTGGGTATTAATCCACACTGAGCAGTAGTTCTTCAAACCTATGATTTAAATTGGATATATTTGTCTCTGTCTGTCCTGAACTGTTGAGTAACATTAATGCACCCTGATAATAGCTGTCACATTTCACCCCTGGGGTTGCTCCTCAGTGATAGGTGAAATCACAGCAGTTCAAAGGCCTGTCTTCCAGGATGAAAAGCTCCGTAGGAATATTCAGATATAAAATAGTAATAGTGTGAATCAAAAAATATGCTTCCCTTATTTTAACGCCTTTGATCTTATTTTTATGGCATCGCGTTTGACAGTCTAAAGGGCATTAACCTGGAGGAGAAACCTTTGGAGAGAAGATGCTGACTCGCCCTGCGCTGCGCAGAGCGCCGTCCCCCGGGATTCACACCAGCAGGTTCTCCCCATGGAGAGGGGTGCGGGTGTTTCCTTGGTTTTGGGGGGTTTTTTTCCACATTTTTCATCTTTTTCCATCGGGTGCAGGAGAGCTCACCTAAATCAAACCCCGTAGCTGTAGGGAGAAACCCACTGCGCTCCGTGCCCCGCTCTGGGCTGCTTTGGTTCAGCAGCACCAGGACCCCGTGGCTTCTGCCTCTCGGCGTTTCTGCTGAAGATGGAAGGGCACGAGCTGACCTCTCCTGCAGAAGACATCCCGGGGCTGGGGTTCATCTCGGATGTTGAATAATAAGAAAGAGAAAGGAAATGTTTGCTATAAATCTCCGCGCGCGCAGGGCTGTTTCTCACTTATCCCACCCCAGCTTTCAATTTTCTTCTTGTCATTGCCAGGCGCTTGCTTTTCTTTGCTCAGCAGCTAAAAGCAGCTTTTTCATTACATTTCCTGGAAGGCCCTTTACAGGCATCCATCTCTCTCTGCCTCATAAATTCACTTTATATAGCAAGCCGGCGACACGGAGGTCAGAGGGCTTGGCAAGAAGCAATTATTATAAAGAAGTAGTCTTCCTCTTTTTGGGTTACAAAGAGGATATTAAAGAGGGGAAAACTTCGCTGCAGACAAGGAATGGTCATTTGTGAAAAGAAGATGACTTGATTGATGAAGAGCTGCACATCCTGCGAGAGCTACCTCGGTCATGTCAGGCCAGCTGAAAGCTGCCTGCTCCCACGAAAAAAAAGGAGATGAAAACCAGTAAACAGTTTGCTAAATAACCTCATAAATATTTCCAGCCGTAAGCACATCTTGTGGTGCAATTTGTTTTTTTGTTTTTTTAATATTTCTCTAATTTTAAATGAACAGCCTCTAATTAAAGTGATTTAGTGGCTACCTGGGGACTTGGTATTTGAGCAGCGCGTGATGCTTAGGAGAGATTGATTGGTGAGGCGTAACTCAATTGGGGGATTTTGGTAATGATATCATCACCCGAGAGAGCCAAGTTTGAGCAATTAGATCTCACCAAACCTCGTGTTTGGGTTGTTATAACTTCGGGAAGCAGGTTTCCACATGTGCACACACACGTTTTCCCTGGGGGTTTGCTGGGCAGCCCAGTTTTTTGGCTGGCTCCGTGCCTGGTGGGCTGCCCCGTGCGTGTGTGTGCCTGGCCAGAGTGACCCAGTGGTGACAGTGGAGATGTCTCAGCGCCACGGAGCCGGGGAGAAGGTGCCGCACGTGGACAAGGCGGCCTTTGACATTTAGAAAAATCTCAGCATCCAAAGCAAGAGGCAGAAACAAAAGGATTTTCTCGTTTAAAGGTCAGAGCGGCTTCTTAAAAGATATTTTCAAATAGGTTTGTTGGGCTGTGACAGGGTTTATGGGGATTAATGGGTGCCGAGGGAGGCGGTGGGCACCACGGGGAAGGTGTTGGAGGGAGGCGAGGGGCCATCAGGGCCACCAATGTCCCCAAGGCGCTTGGTGGCAGAGCCTCTGCGGTGCAGATGGTGGTAGCACTGGTTTTGGGAGGTCATCAGACAGCATGACCAACCCTGAGGACTTCCACTGATGGGGGAAGGTGTTGGGGAAGAGGAGGTCTGAGGGATTTGAACGATGAAGGCATGGGGAGATGTACATAACAGGCTTTGAGGTGGGGTGGGGAACGCCATGAGGACAAGGGAAACAGCAGTAAGAACTGGGACAGGGAGAGGAGAGCATGGCCACGGCATGGTCCATAATGCCAGAGGCCTGTGGACCTGAAGGGAGTGGGGAGAAGCTCTGTATGGAATCTCAGATGTGAAGCCGTGTTGCCCCTTCCCTGGGCACACAAGGGGCTGTTGGCCATGTGTATTCAGAACAGTCGTGCAGAGGGACGCAGCAGGGACAGTGATTTATGGAAGAGCATAGCAGATGAGATGGAGCCTCCACGATGCATTCGCTGGGTAAATGTCACCAGGCAATGATTCACTTGCTCGTTTTGACCCCTAATACATCTTAGCCTTGAAAAGCACCGTCTACCGTAGGGCGGCATCTGCAAAGCAAAGGCTTGTGTCTGTGCCAAGGGGTGGAAAGCCACTCTGGCAGCCCTGCCAAAGTCCTAGGCTTCACCCTTCCTCATGCTGAGGTGTTTGAATTGGGGTTCTCGAGCTGAGACGCAGCTCTCTTGCCTGCTGAGCCTGGCACAAAGCTCCATCACTGTTGTCAGCTCGCCAAAAACCCTTTGGAAACTCCACCTCCGTCACATGGAGGGGTGTTGGAAGGTGCAGGAACGCACGTCCTGAGTGGATTGCATCCCCAGAGGAGGTTGAGCTTTCTCAGTGTGGAAATCAGAAGTAAAATATCCCCATTTTAAGCTGAAATCATAGAATCATAGAACAGTCCAGGCTGGAAAGGATCTTGAAAGATCATCTGGTCCAACTTTTTATGGGAACGGGAGCCTACATGAGATTATCAGGTAGTATTGAATCTTCTCCCTTTTTCTGCGTTTCTACCCTATCTTTCATGTGATACTACATCTCCATATCAGCTTTCTCCTCGGGGTGTGCAACAACCCTCTCTCCTATCTTATTCCAGAGCCTGAAGTCCTACAGGACATTGAGTCTTATGCTCAACCAGTATTTTTCAAGCAGCATCCTTTGTGTGAAGAGCTGCATGCCAGTTTATAGCTGATGGCACTTTTGGAGCCAGAGTTAGGGAATCCATCATTTTTTAGCTACCAAAATACGTCAGAGAGAAGAGGAAAAGGGCATGCAAGAAACTAAAAAATTGGTGTGTCTAGTTCAGAGTGCACTTCTGAGCTTGTAGATGACCGAAGGTCATATGTTGTGGCATTACCAGCCCCGTCTGGTCCATCCTCCAGCAGGGACCTTTGGGAGTGCTCATTGCTCCTACACATCCTCTGCATCGTCTGCTCCTCGCTGGGATGGTCCCTGTTGGAGAGAAGACCTCGCTTCTCTGCCACGCTGGTGGTTATTTGGGAGACTTTTATATGTATATGTAAACTGTAAAGCTTGAATAATTTACCAGTTTCCAGGGTTAAGAGGAGGATTTATGATGTTTCCTCCTGGCAGGCGGCAGCTGATCTTGATTCTCGTGGGGAAACAATTGTACTAACGGCTCCTTTCTCTGAGCACATCCAGGAGCAGCTCCTGCAACTTCACGTCTCCGCGTGGTAAATAGACCTGTCTGCTTGTTTTTCACAATATGATGAAGTCTGCCCACTGATGGGATTGTTCTGTGGGGTAGCACAGCCCGTGAGGAGGAAAAACAGGGTGTCCCCCTCCATACCCATAGCAGGAGTGGCCTCCCCCCAGCAGCAGACCTGGTCGTGCCGTAACGTGGGGCGAAGATTGATTTCCATTGCTTTTCCAGAAGAGGTCCCGATAGGCCTTAAATCAGACTCAACTGGCAACGGAGCCCAGCGAAAGCTGGAATCTTTCCTCTTGCAAGTATTTGAGATCTGAATAAAACATAACATAGACCTGAATCTCAGTAGTTTAGCGAGCCAGGCAGATTTTTTTTTTCCCCATGAATTAGAAGAAACCAATATAGGTCCCTGTAAAGAGTACCTGGGAGATGATATTCTCATAGTATTTTGCTTCATCTCCTGGGCAGCTCTGTGTGGAGGGAAGCTGGGGGCACGGGGGAAATATTTGTGTCTAGAGTGAAGCACTGTGCTCAGCCGTGGGGAAAGGGGGGAGTGGAGCATGATGGTGGTCCCCAATGTCTCCTCTTGCATTGACTCCTCTATGCATTGGCTGTGGGCACTCGCAGGCTCAGCTTTTCCTTCAGCCCCGTCTATTCAGCTTGACTCTAAATCCTGATGGGTTTTTTTCACACTTGTGAAGCAACAAGGCACCATAGTGAGGTACCGAGTAAGAAAGACAATCTGAGAGGAGGGTGTAGAGAGGTGGGGGTTGGGCTCTTCTCCCAAGGGAATAATGACAGCAGCAGAGGGAATGGTCTGAAGCTGGGGCAGGGGAGGTTTAGATTAGATATTGGGTAAAATGACTTTACTGAGAGGGTGGTCATGCACTGGAACAGCCTGCCCAGGGAGGTGGTGGAGTCACCATCCCTGGAGGGATTTAAGAAACGTGTAGACATGGCTCTTCAGGGCATGCTCTAGTGCCCGAGATTGTTGGTTTGTATCTGTTTGTGGTTTGTTTGTGTGGGGTTTTGGGATTTTTTTTTGGTTTGGGGTTTTTTTTGATCTTAAAGGTTCCTTTCAACCATGAGGATTCTGTGATCTCAGCACATTGGACTCGATGATCTTAAAGGTTCCTTTCAACCATGAGGATTCTGTGATCTCAGCAGAAGACGTGTCGATAATGTTGTTTGTATCTGTTTGTGGTTGGTTGTGTGGGGCTTGGAGATTTTTTTTGTTTGGTTTGGGGTTTTTTTTGTCATTGGACTCGATGATCTTAAAGGTTCCTTTCAACCATGAGGATCTCAGCAGAAGACGTGTCGATAATGTTGGGCGCAGAGCAGGTAGGGCTGGGTTTGAATATGCGCTGGTCTTTCTTGCCCCATTCCCACTCATGGACTGTCCCTGTGGATCAGTGATGGTTGTTTAGGTTCCTCAGCTGGGCATTTTCCTCCTAGATGGGCTTTGGTGGCTTTTGGCTTCATCTAAACTTTGAATTTCCAGGGATGCATCACTGGGGTGAATGGCGATTGCATTACATGGAGTGTGTCATGTGAATAGCTGGCAGGTGCTGTCACCTACAAGTTTTGTTAGCAGGGGGTGCATCCAGGAGTTTTTCTTTGAGGGTTGAGACCTTTTTTTAATTTCAAAAATAGATCACAAATGAGTGGAGGGAGTCCTAGCTATGAACTGGGAAGAGGAGGACTCGAGGACTTGAACCGCTGGAAATTTCAGCTTTGCATCTTTCATAAATCTGTTTTTTAGAGCTAGAGCCGTGGGTGTGCTCTGCATCCATCCGAAACGGTGTGAAACAACCAGACCCTGCAGCGTTCCTTGGGCAGAGCATCCCCTCCAGTGTCCCACCCCTCGGTGCTCCCGCATCCCCCTGGTCCCCTGCTCCCTCCCATTTCCATGCCGCTTCCCCCTCTGCCCACAGCCCACCCGTGGGCACCAGGCAGGGTGTGGATCAGCATTTGGAAAAGAAATCCTTTGAATTAAAGGGAGCATATTGCTATTATTTCCTCTAATCACTTGATTCGTAAAGCACATGCTGGAAAGGTACTCCTGCTGCTGAACTCAAAGCACCAAATCTAGCTGTATATCCCAGGTTATTAACAGGTGGGTGAAGAAAAAAAAGGCAATAAAAACAAATAATAAGAAAGGTAACAATGACAGCAATTTTAAAATGCTCCCAGGAAAAAAAAACAAAAAACAACCAGTAACTAAATTTTTTTAAAAGCAGTGTGAGATTGAGTGAAGTGAACAGCAAGGGCCTCCATCCTCGAAGTTAGCATGTAAACATCTCCTGGCAGAGGAAGAATTGCCTTTTTTCCAAGTGGCTGCCTCCTTGCCTTGTTCCTGTTACAGAAGAGATCATAAGAAACCTGGGTGAGATGTCTGGGGTTTGGAAGCTTTTTGAGTTTTTTAGATTTCTTGGAATTCCTGGGGAGCCGGAGGCTGTGGCAGGGAGGATGGTGCCTCCCTTGACCATCCAACAACTGAAAGAAACCACAGTCCCATTGAACTCAGTGGGAAATAACAGACTGTACAAAAGCATGTGTTTGTTCACATAACTTTCTCTGAACATTATTCTTCTGCCTCTGCTGAAGGAGGAAACTTCGGTTATGAAGAACAGTGGAGAGAGAGAAATTACTATTAATCTCATAAAAGAGAAATTATTCAAATGTAGCCTTCACCCACGATGCCAGTGAGCTCAAAGTAGAGGGGAAATTTAAAACATTTATGTTACTCCATTTCCGAGATCATAAAACACAAGCAAATGGTCTGGCACTGGATGAACTGGGAAGAGGAGGACTTGAGGACTTGAACCGCTGGAAATTTCAGCTTTGCATCTTTCATAAATCTGTTTTTTAGAGCTAGAGCCGTGGGTGTGCTCTGCATCCATCCGAAACGGTGTGAAACAACCAGAGCCTGCAGCGTTCCTTGGGCAGAGCATCCCCTCCAGTGTCCCACCCCTCGGTGCTCCGCGTCCCCCTGGTCCCCTGCTCCCTCCCATTTCCATGCCGCTTCCCCCTCTGCCCACAGCCCACCCGTGGGCACCAGGCAGGGTGTGGATCAGCATTTGGAAAAGAAATCCTTTGAATTAAAGGGAGCATATTGCTATTATTTCCTCTAATCACTTGATTCGTAAAGCACATGCTGGAAAGGTACTCCTGCTGCTGAACTCAAAGCACCAAATCTAGCTGTATATCCCAGGTTATTAACAGGTGGGTGAAGAAAAAAAAGGCAATAAAAACAAATAATAAGAAAGGTAACAATGACAGCAATTTTAAAATGCTCCCAGGAAAAAAAAACAAAAAACAACCAGTAACTAAATTTTTTTAAAAGCAGTGTGAGATTGAGTGAAGTGAACAGCAAGGGCCTCCATCCTCGAAGTTAGCATGTAAACATCTCCTGGCAGAGGAAGAATTGCCTTTTTTCCAAGTGGCTGCCTCCTTGCCTTGTTCCTGTTACAGAAGAGATCATAAGAAACCTGGGTGAGATGTCTGGGGTTTGGAAGCTTTTTGAGTTTTTTAGATTTCTTGGAATTCCTGGGGAGCCGGAGGCTGTGGCAGGGAGGATGGTGCCTCCCTTGACCATCCAACAACTGAAAGAAACCACAGTCCCATTGAACAAAGTGGGAAATAACAGACTGTACAAAAGCATGTGTTTGTTCACATAACTTTCTCTGAACATTATTCTTCTGCCTCTGCTGAAGGAGGAAACTTCGGTTATGAAGAACAGTGGAGAGAGAGAAATTACTATTAATCTCATAAAAGAGAAATTATTCAAATGTAGCCTTCACCCACGATGCCAGTGAGCTCAAAGTAGAGGGGAAATTTAAAACATTTATGTTACTCCATTTCCGAGATCATAAAACACAAGCAAATGGTCTGGCACTGGATGCTAAATTTCTTAAGGAACTTGCTTTAATTAATTAAACTAGTAAACCAATTAATGGATTTACTTGTAAATTCTTAGAAAATTAATTCTGTGCCCAAAGAGTGTTTTAAATCTGCGAAGGAGGCAGTGTGTATTTCATACAGAGCTTGAATTCCCATTTTAGATGAATCCAATCCAGCACTCGAGTTTGGAGACACAATTGATGCGTTCGTAATACTCAGACCTTCCTCCGAAACCGGCGCTTCCCATCAGCTGAGTCGGGGTGGGATTTCCAAACCCAAACCCTCTGCTGCTTCCCCAGTCCCTCCACGGCCTCACGTTGTGCCTCTGGCTCTGCCTGGATTTCGGATGAACATCCCTCCCTGTGCCTCCAACTGGCTTCTTCATCTGCCATCCCTGCCCTCTTCCTCCTCAGCCTCTCTGATCCGAGGCAGCAGCACAGGGGATGTGCCCAAATCCAGGCGGGCAGCTCCAATAAGCCACGGATTAAAGCCTTGGACAGCCTATGGAGTTGCTGAAAAACAACCCAGCCCAAGTGGAGGAGATTTAAACAAAAGCTAATTTACTTTTCCGTGCGGAAGCCTTGTTTAGATTCCCTGCCTGGCTCAGGGGTGACGGGGGCATCCTCGGTACCTCGCGCTCCTCGCAATCCAAAGTGACACAGACATGAAAAGTTCATCATCAAATGTGTCCCGGCTCCTGAGAACATGAAATCAGAAACGAGCAGGTTCCCTGGGGCTCCTGGTGGTTATTGCTTCCCTTCTCCTCCTAGTAGGTAATGCCACTTTTTCCCTTCCTGTGGCAATCCTCTGCTCTGGCTCTGGGCATCCTTTGGTGGGGCTGGGGGTCTGCCCCCTTCCTGCAAACCCCGGGGGGATGCTGGCTTTGCTCAACGCCTCCCACGCTGCTCCTCCTCGGCTCCGAGGGGGACCAGAGCTGCAGAGCAATTAGGAACGGGAGCATTTTGAAGAGGAAAATGGCAGGGGAAAAAAATTAGCATTTGCACTGTGATGTTTTTGCTGTTTATTAATAAACAAGCAGCTTTCGTGCCTCCGGGGGCAGGAGAGGAGGCTTCAAGCATTCCTTATTTCTCTTGCATTTAGCTTTTTTTTTTTTCCGCTTGTTTTATATGTTACAGGAGATTTGTAATGTCTTCCCACATGTTGAGTTTCCTTATTTTCATGAGAGCAGCTCTGGAATAATTCCTCTGGAGCTCTCGGCTGTGCGCTGCCGGGCTGATTTAAACATCCAGAAAGGCTTGAGGGATGCAGGGTGGATCAGCAGCTCGTTGAGAAGGAGTCGTGTTAATTAGGAACAGGTCTGCTTCCTCCTCCAGAAGGGGAATGACTTCAGGGACAAGTGTTTTTCATGGAGAGAAAGCCCTTGTGCCCAGCTCCTGCCACCCAAGACCTGGGTGGTGATGGTGATGGTGACGGTGACGATGACCCCGATGTGGTCACCCCGGTTCTGCGCCCTGGGTGGTGGTGGGAGGTGAATTAAGACCTTGTTGTATTAACGAGCTTGTTCCTTCATTTCCCTCAGGCCTCCAGCTCTTCTGGTGGAAAAATGCAGCTTTTGGAAACCGAGTTCTCGCGAACCATCCGGGAGCTGATCGAGCTGCACCTGCTGCGCCAGGACAGCATCCCTGCCTTCCTCAGCGCCCTCACCCTCGACCTCTTCAGCCGCCAGACCATTGCTTAGCGTCCCACCACCAGCCACCAGCCAGCTGTGGAGCCCTCCCAGGCAGGACTCTTTGAGGTAGCAAGGACAAATTCTCCCCTCCCACCCTTAATTTGTGGCATTGGGTTGCTTCTGTTCTGGGAACCCCTTCTTCCCCTTTCTTTCGTACTGATTTCTCTGAAAATAATCATTTCCCTTCTATGGGAGGACAAGTCTAGCTCCACCCCAAGACCTATTCCCTGCCTTTGAAGTGGGAAATGTGTTCATCACTGCCCAGACTGTCCCAACATCCTTTTCCCCAAATCTGGGTCCTGGCAAAGCGATGAGCCTTGCAGGAGGGTGGTGCCTCCTGCCCACTGGTTGTCCTCTCCTGATGGGAGCCAAGGGCTTGGTCCCCGAGGACAAGGACCTGGGGAAGGATCAGTCATGAGTAGCAGGTTCTTTGTGGGTACCTCCTGCTCATGCAAATAGCTCATCACTCAACAGGGTTGAAATTATTTTCAAGTTAGACAGTTACCTGAGTCTACTGTCACTCAGCAGACAAGCAGAAGCATAAAGGGCCATTTGAGACCCCGTGACACATCTGTGTTGTGTGGTGTGCTCAGATGTCACTGATGAGCTTTTTGTTCCTCACCAAGGCTCTTGGGCTCTCGATTATCCCAGGATTGCAGGAGGTGGGAGGGAGATCTTCGGGGTGTGCTTTCGCCTGCCACCAGGCTGGGGGTTCCTGCTTGCCTTGCTGGGGGTCTCCCTTCATGGAGGATGGAGCACCCCTTGAAGCCTGATGTTTTGTTTTACAAGGGATGTAGCTCTTTTATTGTAAGAATAAAGTGTCACTTCCCAAACTGGATGTATGACTTCTTTATTTGGGCTTTAAATTATATTGTGCTCCCCCTCTGCTCTCCCACGTGTGAAGCCTGATAACGAATCGTCCATCAACGGTCTGGTGCTGGTACTGCTTTGAGAAGGGAGGACATCATTATCTCAATTTTTCCAGGCAAGTCTCATTCATGCTGTAAGCCAGATAAGTTTGTTATGAACTTCTGTGTGTATTGATTTCCTCTTGATATCAGCAGGAACGTACTTCCTAAGCGTGGAGAGAAGGTAGCAGTGAGCAGGCTAGAAAGTTCCTGTAGATGCTCGCAGTGGCTGCAGGGATGGCCATGCCTGCTGGAGTTACAGAAACACAGAATCTTCTAGGTTGGAAGGGACCTTAAAGATCATCTTGTCCAACCGTCAACCTAACTGACAAAAATAGACACCCACACAACAAACAAGGAGCATCACTATCACTAAACCAGACCTCCCAGGACTTCAGCAACCCGTCTTTTGAACACCTCCAGGGATGGGGCCTCAACCACCTCCCTGGGCAGCCCATTCCTGTCACCCTGGGACCTATCAACGTGTCTACAAGCACGGAAGATAGCTGCTGTAGACCCAACTGATGAGACATGGAGGGACCGGCGTGTCCTCTGGGGAGGCTGCAGCCCCCGTCTCCCCAACCCTCCTCTCCGACAGGGTTTGCAGGGAAGCGCAGCAGCGAAAGTTTGGCTTTCTCTCTCTTCTGCTTGGAGAAGTCCTGGTGGAAGATGAATTGCCTGGCGAGCTGTGCCAGGGGGAACGCTGCCTGATTCGTATGCGCGACGTGGCACCGCGAGTCGCCTTCCTCAGTCAGGGGGAAAATGAATCATGACGTCAGCCGCGTTCGGCTCCTCCGCCAACACAATAGCGGATCCTGGCTGCCTCTGAACGTTCCTCTCCTGGCTCCTCGCAGGAGAAATGAAGTAATTAATAAGTTTACAATAAACCCTCTATCTTAGCAAAACACGGGCGAGGCGAGAAGCGATGCTGGAGAGTGACAAGGGAAAACACGTCCCTGCCCGTTGGAAAGTTGCCTCCCAAGAGCGAAGGGATAATAAGTTGGGGTAGAAAACACAGTAGTCTTCTGAGGTGCCTTCTGTGGGGAGAAGAGGTGGATTGCTGCTCTGCACCCCCTTCTCCCAGCAAGACTGAGTTGTTCAACTGAGTTTAACAGGCAGCACGGCTGGGAGCAGTGTGTGGTCAGGATGGTGCTTGGCCTGATGTGCCGGTGTGTGCCAGCACCTGGACCTGTTCCTGGCTTGGGAAGCTGCTGGAGTAACTGTCCTGCTTTGGCAAGAGCATCCCTGCCCTCCTCGTGGCGTGGTGCTGTTGTGAGCAGACTCAGGAACCAGGCAAAACCAGGGCTTTTTGGGAGCCCTAGGGCTCGCTGATGGAGGCCTGGGGGCGTTCACGTGGAAGCGTGACCATTGTAAAGCCACCTGGGCCACCCGTGGGACACAGGCTGGTGGTTGGGCGTGGGGAAGGGGAGCTGGGACAGTTTCTAGCTCCAACAGCAAATTCAGGATGAAGCCCCAGACGTGTCTGAACCCCGCTGCCACGGCAGCTCCCGTTGCTGTCATTATACTGCTCATCTCAGCCGTGACGGAGCTGCGAGGAGTAACTGCGACGCTGAATTTCACAGTGATTGCTCCTTCCATAACGAGCTCCATGGGCTTTCCAGCCCATTGCAGGGCCCTGCCACCGTGCTCACCGCCCCCCACATCCCCCCTCCAAGGGGCAGCCCCCCGGGGCAGTGCAAACAGAGAGGGTAGACTGGTTGCCCCTGATGGGAGAGAGTTTTCAACCACCCCAGGCAGTGGGGACACGGGTCACGTCTGGCTTCAGTGTGTCCCTTGCAAAGCTCCAGCCCCTTTGGTGAAAAATCATGTTGGGAAACGTGGGGAGATCAGTAATAAATTTGCAGTCAGTTGGAGGGGAGAGGCAGGAGTGTTAACAAGTGTGCCTGTGGTTGCTGGGTCCCTGAGCACACTCGCTGGGGTTTGTGTGCTGTAAGCTGCAAAATGTGATTTATGAGTGCGCGGCCGGGGGACTGTGTGCGTCGCAGCCCTGTCTTGTTTGCAGTGGTGCCTGAAGTTTCCCTTTGCTCAAACCCCTCCTCTGCTGATCAACCCTTTTCATCTGCGTGCGTCTCTAAATGCCAAGCAGGGGCAAAGAGCTGCCAAGTGCTGCCATATGGTCCCTGGGAGCAGCAGAGCTCTTGGCTAAGGCAGGTATTGCAAAGTTCATGCTTCTCCTAAGGTCACACCTCTGAACCTGCAGCCTTTTGCTCCAGCTGTGTGTCTCCTGGCTCTTTCGGTGTCGTCTTGAGTTGTTTGTGGGAGCCTGAGAGTTGTGCTGGAAGCGTGTGATGCCTGAGAAAGGACTAGAGACACCTTTTTGGGGTGATCCGTGAGAAACTTGGGACTCTTAGATGTCCATGAGAAACTTGGGACTCTTAGATGTCAGTTATGGATCATCTCCGTGTAAGACTATAGGAGGAAGGGAAGGAGAAGAGGGGGAGAACACTGGGGTTAGTTGTCAGGGGTGGTGACGTGGCCACTGTCTGGGAAGCCCTGAGCTCTGGGTGGGCAGGAGACCCGTGGTGGAAGGGGATGAGCATCCCCAAATACATCCTGCCACTGCTGCTGGGTCAGGGGGGTTCAGAGAGGATTGGGGTATGGATACCTCTACTGTGAGGACAGGCTGAGAGAGTTCTCTCACTGCAGAAGAGAAGGCTTTGGGGAGACTTTAGAGCCCCTTTGGCTGAGAGTTCTCTCACTCAGAAGAGAAGGCTCTGGGGAGACCTTAGAGCCCCTTCCAGTGCCTAAAGGGGCTCCAGGAGAGATGGGGAGGAATTCTCGATCTGGGAGGGAGCCACAGGATGAGGGGAAATGGTTCTAAACCGGAAAAGAGGAGATTTAGATGAGATATTAGGAAGAAATTCTTTGCTGGGAGGCTAGTGAGAGCCTGGCCCAGGTTGCCCCGAGAAGCTGTGGCTGCCCCATCCCTGGAGGGATTCAAGGCCAGGTTGGAGGGGGCTTGGAGCAACCTGGGCTGGTGGGAGGTGTCCCTGCCCAGGGCAGGGGGGTTGGAACTGGATGGTCTTTAAGGTCTCTTCCAACCCAAACCATTCTGTAATTCTGTGATTTGACCCCAAATGCAGCCCTACAGGGGCTCATGATCAGCAGGGGTCAGACACAGTGTCCCACAGCTGCAGTGCCAGCATTCGCGGTCGGTTCTCCATCACTCCCCTCCACCCTCTCCGTTGCACTGAGGAAACACGGAGCAGCACCACCCCTCTCCATTCCTTGACCCCATCCAGGATCTGAGAGACAGCCGAGGATGGTGTGAATTGTGCTGCTGGGCGTTGGTGTCACGGCTTGTATTAGAAATAGTGTGACCAGCAGCAGTAGGGAGGTGATTGTGCCCCTGTGCTCAGCACTGGTGAGGCCACACCTCGAGTGTTGTGTGCAGTTTTGGGCACCTCAATACAAGAGAGATCTGGAGGTGCTGGAGCGAGTGCAGAGGAGGGCAACGAAGCTGGTGAAGGGCCTGGAAAACAAATCATATGAGGAGCGGCTGAGGGAGTTGGGACTGTAGCTGAGAGACAGCCGAGGATGGTGTGAATTGTGTTGCTGGGCATTGGTGTCACATTGAGCCTCGGGGGGGACAGAGGCAGAGCCTTCCCAGGACATCACCAAGGTAATGCCTTGTGCTGTCGGGAGATGACGCAGCCGGGGGCAGGTTTGCTTCTGCTACAGCTTTTAGCTGTTGGAAGGAGCTGGGAGAAGGATGAGGGTGTGGGATGCTGGATGACCATAGCTAAGGATGGTGTGTGCTGGAGGAGTAGCTGGGGAGGATGGGACAGGCTCTGGGTGCTGGTGGCAATGGTGTTGGCACTGCCTGCTGTGACAGCAGAGCCGGGTTGAACAGCAGCCCTGCTAAAAGTTGCATGAGATTTAAAAGCTACAAAACACGCCCACTCTTTTCAGGGGAGGGCTATTAAATCGATAAATAAATAAAAAATCAGCAAGGCTCTTTTAAGGGAGTCTTTTTTTTAAATATTAAAACCCCCTCCTTCCCAACAGGAAAGCTTTTTTCAGGCTAAGAGGAGCGACTGAACGGCATCTGATGGTATCGCATTGACACGAGTGTCTAGAAAAATAGGGTAGGAATGTGTGATCTGCTCTGAAAAAAGGAACCCTAGCTAATAGGAAATATGCTGATGCTACTTTTAATTTCATGACTCAGGTTTGCTGCAAAATTGATGGGAATCAGTGTTGGAGCTTGGTTATATTGGAACAGTTCTCTGCTGCTTGGGGTTTTTCGGTTTCTCGTTTCTCTCTGGGGGGATTGTTATTGTACAATTTTTTGTAACTCCAGGGGCTCGTAGATGTTATTTGAAAGGACAGCGGAGCAGTCTGGCATCCAAAGGAAAGAGGAGATTTTTGCTTCAGAAATGTGCTACCTAGAAATCACTGACCAAAGCCGCCTCTAAGGGACCATTGCAGACCCCGGCCCTGGGCAGCCATCCCAGCAGGAGCTCCTGCTCCTTCCACCCACCGTGGCTGGGTCTCCAGCCTTCCTTGTGTGTGTGTTTTCTCTCGAAGCAAATACAAGGGACAAAACAGAAGGAAAATACACTTTAAAGAAAGCTGCTGTGTACGTTAGGGAGCAGGACGGCAGCCCCTTGGCGCTGGAGGGCCTGGGAGCAGCCCAGGTCTTTGGTCTCCACCCAAACCATGTTCCTCCACCAAAGCACATTCCTTCAGGCTGTGTGGGTTCTCTCTCCTGCTTCCCCAACATGGGACCAAGCATCTCCTGGCCTCTTCGTCTTCCCTCCGCCGTTTCCCGGCCTGGGCTCCAGTGTTGATGAGTTTATTAGTGTTGCTAATTTTACCTGATGCTGCTTCCTTCTCTCCGTGACAGGTTGTGTTTTTTTGAACTCGGGCTGACTGATTGAGCTCTCTTTAATATTCCCTGTTTTACTTTGAATTCTCTTTGTTGGCTGTTGCTTGTTGTGTTTTCGGTTGTTTTTTCTTTAATCCTCCCACTGCCTCTTTTTCCTCCCTGGTCCCTCTGATGCCTCTTCAACCTGGAACGAAGCCAGGGACCATCAGGAGGTCATTGAAACACAGACGGCTGTTGGATTTAAATAAGGACTAGATAATTTTATGACCATTAACAAGGCTCGCTGCTAGGCAAGCTAAAATAATAAGGGCAATCATATCTCATGGTTCGGGGAACAAGTTGATTGCCTGTAGGGACTGAGAGGGTAATTCTGCATCCCTGACTCCCCCCAGAATAAGATTCAGTGGACAAGATGCTCCAGAGAGGTCGCAGGGCAGGAGGATGCACTTGCAGAAGGCAAGTTCAAGGCACAGGGCTTGGCTGGAGGGTGAGAACATGTCCCTTGTCACCTCTGTCATCACACTGCTTTTATCTGGTGATGGGAAACTTCTGGTATCATCAGCATGATGGAAAATGTTCTCCAGGCAGGTGGAAGGCTCTGTGAGGTTTGGCAGATGAACCTTTTCTCTCTCTGTGAGTGTGTCTCCTGGATAACATTTGTGCCATATGACTGCAAGCCCTTTGCTTTGCTGGTGGTGGTGGCTGGTTCCTCTGCCAGGCTGTCCCCACAGCAGTCTCCACAAAGAGAAATTAAGAGCATGAACCTCATTGAGGTCCTTCGCTTTGGAGGTGCCTCCTGCTCCCCATCGACTGTGGAGTGCATGAGGGAGACCAGCCTTACATGTATGGGGTGATGGCAAATCTCACTGTCCCTCTTTCACCCCTTCTCCCCGCTGTGGCTCCTCCGTGTCCTCCGAAGACACGTGTCTTTCTGCAGCTCGTTTTGGGAGTCACGCTCCAGCCCCTGGGGATGTACGTGATCGGCTCCCGCTCCCATCCCGCTGTTACGTGGCAGAGCCACCCCTGAGTGGCATGCTCTGAAGTGACAGCTCCTCTCCCTGCCAGTCCTGGGAGGGGAAGGAGCCACCTCGGAGAGGAGGAGATGGCAGGGAATGAACCAAACCCACAGGGAACGGAGCTGCTCATCCCAGCAGCCGCGCAGAGACGAAGGAGGAGCAAGAAAAGTACCTAAAGGGGCTACAGGAGAGATGGGGAGGGATTCTTGGTCAGGATTGCAGCAATAGGACAAGGGGAAACAGATTTAAGCTGAAAGAGAGGAGATTTGGGTTAGATATTAGGAAGAATTTCTTTGTTGTGAGGGTGTTGAGAGCCTGGCCCAGGTTGCCCAGAGAAGCTGTTGGTGCCCCATCCCTGGAGGGGTTCAAGGCCAGGTTGGAGGGGGCTTGGAGCAACCTGGTCTGGTGGGAGGTGTCCCTGCCCAGGGCAGGGGGGTTGGAACTAGATGATATTTAAGGTCCCTTCCAACCCAAACCATTCTATGATTCTAAGAAAAGCTCCCCCAAGATAGCACCAATCATTTGGGTGGATCCATCCAGCTGATGACAGGTGTCTTTGGGGAAGAGTCTGTAGGTATCAGTCATGCTTCATGTCAACACTGGTGTCTTCTGCCTTGTGCAGGCAGAGCATCACCATGTGCTTCCAGCCAGGTTGGAGGATTCCTGGCCCTGCATGGAGACAGCAGGAGCCCACCATGGCGTGCGGCCGTTCCTGAGCTGCCAGCCCCGAGGTGAGGATTACAGCTCTGACAAATCACTCGTTAACTTTGCTAACTCATTAGAAAACACCGAGTGTGGAACAGATCCTAGGCATGCTAATGACTGATTTTAAGGGATCGCTGTGGTGGTAAACCATAATTAACAGTCTATAGCAGCACTTCTTATTTAATTACATGCGGGCAGAGCTGGGAGGCACAGGAAGGTTGATGGGCAAGTTGGGAGCCACCAGCACTGGATGCCCAGCCCTGATGGGTGACCCCGAGGGAGGTTTGGGTGGTAGGACTCCCTGTAGTCTGGGCTGGTTTGGTTGGCATCCCCCAGCATCTGCTGGCCGTGGTCGTGAGCTAGAGGCAAGGTCACAGCCTGTACCTCTGACTCCCCAGTGGAGCGGTGGGGTTTGGGTGACCCTCGTCATGGGTCTTCCTTGAAGGCTCTGCTTCTGCAAAGGGAGCTGTCAGCTTTTGGGAGGTCTCTGCTCTTCTCTGGCTAGGAGGAGATCACAGGTCCTTCATGCAGCCCCCGTCTGCAGGACCTGTCATCTCCTGTGTGCTGCCAGGTCAGCCAAGCACCCCTCTGCACCCCATGCGTGTCTTTTTAATACAGTGAAAGTGCTCAGAGAGGATGGAAATCCCACCTACATGGGATGCTCAACCCCAGTCGCGCTGGCAGATGGGGTGGTCCTACAGGTTGCCCTGAGACCCCAACCCCAAGGTCATTCCTGCCCAGTGCAGGGACCTCACGATGCCTGCAACACCATCCAGCCTAGCTACTCCTCCTCTTCCTCGCTTCTCTCCTCAGGAGGAGGAGGAGGGTGGCTCATGGGGTGTGCTGGCAGATGGGGTGGTCCTACAGGTTGAAACCTGAAACCCCAACCCCAAGGTCATTCCTGCTCAGTGCAGGGACCCCACGATGCTTGCAGCACCATCCAGCCTAGCTACTCCTCCTCTTCCTCGCTTCTCTCCTCAGGAGGAGGAGGAGGGTGGCTCATGGGGCTGAAGCAGAGATGTTCCCAAGGTGAGGAAGGCATCAGGCCCCCCAAAAGCCACAACCTCCCCCCAAAGCACCCCGTTTCCATCACTGCTCTTTCCTGGCTTCACGGTTAACTCTGGCCGTGCACAGTCCCCAGGTCCTGGTACCGGTGTTAAATGTAATGAATGATCTTGTCCTCCTTGTTTGTCTCCTCTTTAGTGTAACACTGTAATTAGCTTAATTACCAACAGATTCATATTTTTTTTTTTGGTAACTTAAAATGGAAATTAAATTTTGCACCAGGTTTTACAGGCTGTTAACGGGAATCGAATAATCAAGCCTGACTCCAAGTCCTTGAAAATGAGTATTAAAAAAGGTCTGAATTTGCATATTCATGTTTTTAATAGGGTTCAGAAGGTATATTTGCAACTGATGAAAAGGATTAATTAAGCCTAATTTGCATAGGAAGAACAGTTTAACCCCTTGCATCCTGACAAGGCAGGGACTGACAGTTTGAATGCCATGGCTTGATGCTGGAGAGACACACAGGCAACGCAGCATGGAGCGAGAGCAGTGACATGTGGAGCATCTTCCTTCTCCTCGAGGAGGACAGGACCTGGGGGGATCCAGGACCCCAGCATTGTCCCCCTGTGCCCACAGCCACCTCTCGGTTGAGCTCTGTCACTCGGCCATGGTGGTTCCTGACCTGGGGTGTCCCACAGCAATGCCACCGCGTCAGGCCTTGAGTGAAACCTGCTGCTCCTCCTGGCGTGAGCTGGGCTCTGCAGCTCTAACACAGGTTTAAGATATGGTTTTGGTCAATAGTTTTGGTTTCCTGAGCTGTTCTCAGCAGGGCCGCCACGGGGTGGGAGCACCCATGGCTGGTAGGGTCACCAAAACCTTCCTCTCCTCATCTCATCTCTGATTTCTCTTTTTCTCAGCGAGGCTGATGCTGGTCAGGGGTTGAAGGCTCTATAGGAACCTCAGATCAGGATGACACTTGGTGTCTCCTGTCCATCAGCCATCGTTCTGAGGCTCTGCTCAGGAGGTGACAGCATCCCAAAAGCCTGGGACTCGGGCAACTTCAGGGGAAGGTGCTGCCCGCACCCTCAATCCCAGCTGGCACCCCCAGCATGGAGAAATCAGCAGGGTCTTGCTCAGCTTTGTCCGGTTGTCATCTCAGAAAAGCATATAAACCCCCCCAAAATCACTCATACCCCCAGCCAGGAGAGCAGAGCGAGAACGTGATGCTTCCTGAGGCCCTACAAAGCTGAGAACAGAGCACAGCTTTGAGTCAGCGCCTGAATGTTGCTAAAAAGTGGGGAAAAAATAAATAAATCAGGCATTCATTTTGCTTCAGCAGGTGGTGTGCTGCGTTCCCCTTGTAATGCTTTGGTGGCGTGTGTTGCTAATTATTTTTCGGGTGGAATTTGCTGTGCACAGCGCGCGGGGTTCATTAGACAGAGATGGCTTTGAAGTGGCGTTCGGAATTAATGCTGGCATATGTAAATGTTTCTTGTGCCATGGAAAAGCTGGCTATAAATGATGCATGAGGTCCAGCGAGAGAGAGACGCTTGCTTTGTTTATACACACCCATCGGGCTTCGTTATGCCAAAAAAACCCAGGCAGGGGAAATTCGGCGGCGTCTTGCGCGCTCCGTGTGCCCGCTGCCCGCCTGTACGTGAGTGTTTAGCAGAAGTTAGCAGGGCATCCTGGGCACAGCGTGTCCCCAATTCCCTGTGGCCAGCAACACGTGTCACCACCAGCAAGGCTGCTGCTGCCTCTGCCCTCAGCATCTTCCCCGGGTCCCCCAGATGATGAGGAGGACGCATCCTGCCCGGTAAATCATCAAGGTCCTGACCCATACGCCTCACCCCAGGAAAAGATACCTCGGGGAAGAGGTGCTTAGAGGTTTAAGAAGTCCCTGCTCACCTCCTGCTCTCACTCAACTCATCCTCCCAGCACAGGGTCCATAACAGCAGAGATGGAGAACGTTTCACTTAAGAAGAAGAAAGTATGAAGAAAGAGAAAGAAGCACAAAGCCCACAAGCGCGGCTGAGAGAGCAGGAGGCAGTGCCTGGGGCAAGAAGCTGTGGGAATGTAAGGTCCCTCAACCCGTCTCCACCAAAGGCTTTTGATGATGGTGCTGCTGCTGCTGGACGTGTCCCAGAAAAGCTGAGCTCAGCCCTTGGCTCTGGTCTGCTCTTAATGGAAAGGCGTAAATGAACTCTGTGTTGGTTCCCACCAGCAGCAGTGGATTGAGGTGGGATCTGGGGAAGGGCAAGAAGCTGTGGGAATGTAAGGTCCCTCAACCCCTGTCTCCACCAAAGGCTTTTGATGATGGTGCTGCTGCTGCTGGACGTGTCCCAGAAAAGCTGAGCTCAGCCCTTGGCTCTGGTCTGCTCTTAATGGAAAGGCGTAAATGAACTCTGTGTTGGTTCCCACCAGCAGCAGTGGATTGAGGTGGGATCTGGGGAAGAACTTGTTTGCTGTGAGGGTGGTTGCCCAGAGTTGCCCAGAGAAGCTGTGGGTGCCCCATCCCTGGAGGGGTTCAAGGCCACGTTGGAGTGGGCTTGTAGCAACATGGGCTGGTGGGAGATTGGGGTGGGACTGGATGGGCTTTAAGGTCCCTTCCAACCCAAACCATTCTACGTTTCTATGATCCTGATGAGGCTTTTCTCCTCCCAGCTCTTTCCCTTTGCACCAGACCAGGAACACCCTCAGCCACCCTCAGACAACAGGAACCTGCATGGGGCATCTCCGGCTCCTCCACTGCCAAGAAAACAGGCTGGAAATCACAGAGGTGCAACTGACGTGTTTTCTCTGCAGCATTTACAAAACCGCTTGCTCATCAAACACAAAGGGAACTGTTTACTTTTTAAGTAAAACAAACGTAAAATACCTCCATCTTTACTGCTGTTCCAAAGGCTGCTTTGTTCCCTTCAGCCTCCACACTTGCCAAGACAACTGGGCTGTGCCATCAGGGTCTCACTGAGCTTGAATCCACCCAGGCACGGGTGCCACACTCCTGCCCTGGGGATGCCCCGTTCACCCCCATGTAGACCCCACACCGGGGCAGTTCCTGGGCAGGATACACCAAATTTTGGAACTGTTGGAGACCTGGACTCATCCATGGTGTGCTCCCCAGCCAGACAAGCTCCCTGTCACGGATCTGGTCTGGACGAGCTCAAGGTGAGGAAGGAAGGAGTGGAGTCAGGGACTGAGTGAGTGCTGAGAGGTTGTTGTGTTTTCCTACTTCCAACTGTTTATTTACCAGCGCGTTGGAGAGCAGCGACTCTTCCTCATGCCTTATTGAGAAGCTCAGCTGTGAAATAACTAAATGAACCATCCCTTTTTATTAGCCTGTGGACTTAGCAGAGGAGCAATCAGTTAATGGCTGACCAGTTTTTGAAGATGCTAAGCACATTACAAGTGCTAAGTATTATTATTTTCCCTGCAATGTTTTATTTCTCCCTCTGAATATTCAGTTTAAATAACCCTTCCAATTACATTATCCAGTTTCATGCATTCTGCTCAGATTAAAAGCGGTGCCGCTTACAATTCACTCAACTCTGTGGTTTCTGGGTCTCTGCAAGCCTCATCCTAACCTCTGCCTCCCAGTCCTGGGCTGAAACGGCCTCCGTTCTGGGTCCAGCATCTGCCCCAGCTCTGCTTTGACTTCTTAAAAAAACCAAATGCATCTGCAGCGCTTCCCCACAGGCACTTCGACTTCTGGCTCCTTGCTCTTGCATATTTATTTTTCTTTTTTAATAGGGAAATATTTTGCAACCTTTCCCTTTCCTTCCAGATAAATTAGCTCCCTGGATAAGCTGTCTCCTCCTCTTTGCTGGCATCTTCCTATGATGCTTTGTGCTGGTTTGGTTTCCTCTTCTTTGGGGAAGGCTGAGAGATCAGGTGTCCAAAGGAGGACTTTGACCCCTAGTGCCAACCAAACTGCCTTGTCTCACCTGGAGATCTCCAGCCACCTTCATCTATGGCTTTGCAGAGGAGGATGGGACTGCCTCAGACCTCACACCCAGGGGGTGAATCCACCCCTTCTCCTGACAGCTCTGGACCAGCCATCGGTGGTCGAGTCCTTCACCACCCCAGACAGGCTCTTCTGCATGGAATATTCTCCAAAACCAGACTGGGGTGGTGGCTTTCCTGTTGTCCCCCCCAGCCACAAGAGCCCCCTAACCATGTCCAAAAGGTTTCCACCATCTCTGGTGCTGAGGAGCACCAAATTCTCCTGATGGTTGTGCTGGGTCCCATCTGGTCTCCAGGAGAGAACGACGAGATGGGTGGGAGATCAGAAAGCAGCCCACATCTCATAGCTCCTCCAAGGAAATAGGTTTGGGGTGGCCACGCTGGGTGCCAGCTCTCCCCAGCCTCTGCTGCCAGTCTTCTGGTTCATGCCTTACTCCAAGACCTGGTGTCTGCATTTGACTGTCTTTTAGGAGCCGTGACCATGCTCCAAGACCAGAGGAGGCTGTGGAGCAGCTCAGGGGCTTGTCAGCTCTCAGCAATTGAAGGATTTCTCATGTGTGGGGCTGCCACGTTCCTGCCTGGGATTTCCCAGGCAGAGCTGTGTGTGAGGGAACTCTGGAGTGGGCGGAAGCCTCGTTACAGCCGGAATGGCCTAAGGGTATAATTGAAATCAGGTTGGTATGGAGAGGAGATATCCCTTACGGCAACACCTGAGGCGGCTGGGGAGAAAAAAAAAACTCAAACCACAAGTTCTTCCTCAGCTTGGACTGAGCTGAACCTTACTGGGGATGTTTTGGATGGCCAGTGGCAGATGGTTCATGCCAATGTGCTCTGTGGCCGCTTGGCCGAGGTGTTGCTGGCCCTGCCAGCCCCTCAGAGTGACTCCCAACAACTGCTCTGCTCCCGCTCCTCAAACCTTACTGCACCACAACTCCCCAGAGGGGCAGGAGGGCACAGCTGGGAGAAGCTGCCTTCAAGCCCCAACCGCAGGGAAGGAGAATCTTTGTGCCTTGGCTCCAAATGTGGTGGAATGAGAGAGATTAATTTAGCTGCATGGCGTGAAGAGTGCCAGCATTTACTTAAGAGAGACCACAGATGAGCTTTGGTGGTATCCAGAGAGGCCTCCTACTGCTCAGATGGGCTGGGTAGCTCTTGATTGCAGGGCAGGAGATGCCCAAGGAGAGCTCTGCTGTGGAAAAGCGATGGAGAGAGAGGAAAAAAGAAACAGATTTAAGAGGCCTCCAGCAGAGAGAAGCTGCAGGCAGCATGCAGAAGCTTGGAGGCTTCCCATCACACCCCTGCAGACCAGGACAAGCTGGCCAGGGGCTCGTGCGAGGATGGAGGAGGCCAGCAAGGCTGGATGCTGCGGTGGGGTGAGCCAGCTGGGTGGGCTGAGGAGCTGGAGGGAAGGTGGGAGGAAAGTGTGGATGATTTGTGTGGGACTGCTCCCTTCCTCTCACAGCTGGAAACGCTGAAGAGGATGAGAGACCCAGAAGAGAGCCCAAGAGGTGGCCAAGACAACACGGGGGACAGCACTCGCGTAGCTTAATGGAGAATATGGACCAGAAGAGAAGAGCTCATTAGAAAAGGGCACTGCACAGTGAGGAGAGGAGAGGTTATAAACCATGAGAAAGCTGATAAAAGACAGAAATGGAAATCTTTTAGTCCCAAAGAAAGCAGGGATGGAGTACATTAATGAGCTCCTTAATGGCGAGGCAAGTAAAGGTGAGCAGCAAATGGCTATTTCCCGACAGCTGAGCCGAGTGTGAAAAAGCAGGTGCTGGTGGGACGTGCGACGAGATCGGCACACACAGGAACAACAGCGCACCCCGACTCATTAGCATTCCCCATGAATTATTACAAAGGCACACACACACAAACTCAGAGGCTTGGCAGAGCCTTTTGGTTCCTCTGGAGAGACAGGGAAGTTGCAGAGGGAGGGAAACGGGCACGTTCGCATCCAATTTGGACCCACAGAAAGGGAAACAGAACTAGAGCGAAAGCATCCTGCTTGGATCCCGATCATCCACCTCCCTGATACTTCTGTGCCTTCTCATCCCTTGTGCAGAGGAAACTTGAGTCCAGAAAAGGGGCTTTGCTCTGGATCAGATGGTTTTCCTTCATTAAATACTGGGCGGGGAGGGGGGAAGGGAGTGAGCCAAACTCTCAAGGTGGCATTTGGATCATCTCTACCACCTTTCTGGTGGTGCTGGTGAGCTGGTTGAGGGGGTAAAACAGGATATGACACAAAGGAGATGTGAAAAATGGAGTGTTTAGTAAATACAAGTGAAGCCAAAGTCACTGCTAGAAGCCAAGGAGTTGGCTGCTGTTGGGTTGGCTTCTCCAGCACCACCAGCCATGGCCACTGGCACCTTCAGCACCTCAGGGCATCAGCAGCAGCAGTGCTTTGGAGATGAAGGAAGGGAAACGTACTGTACATCTCTCTCTAAAGAACAATTCCATGTCCAGACACTCACTCAGGAAAACCAAATTGGGGCCCCACGATGGGAAGCCTATGGTGAGTCAATGGGTGGAAGGAGCTGGGTGACCTCTGAGGTCCACACTGGGCACAGCTCCATGGAGCCAGGCCACCACAGGATGTTCACATCCCGACATATTTAAGGCAAGATCAGGACTTTTCCCAAATAACCCTTTTGTCCCCTGAAGCCCACAGCTCACAGCTCCAAGCCCTGGGGTGGTGGCACTGTCCCCACAATGCGGAGGAGAGGGACATGGCCTGCAAGGGAAGAGGAGCTGAAGCCATGGTGAGCCGGTCCTCACACGGGCAGGGAGGGTGCCGTTGCCTTGTCGGTCCTCCCTCCGAGGAGCACTCACAGATGCAAATAAATTCCAACCTGGGCTCCCAAATTCCTGCTCTGCCGGCTGCAAATAGCTAAAAATAGCCCAACGCAGTGCGTGCTGGCTTCAATCACCCTCATCGATCCGAGGATTCTCTGAGGTCCACACTGGGCACAGCTCCATGGAGCCAGGCCACCACAGGATGTTCACATCCCAACACATTTAAGGCAAGATCCGGGCTTTTCCCAAATAACCCTTTTGTCCCCTGAAGCCCACAGCTCACAGCTCCAAGCCCTGGGGTGGTGGCACTGTCCCCACAATGCGGAGGAGAGGGACATGGCCTGCAAGGGAAGAGGAGCTGAAGCCATGGTGAGCCGGTCCTCACACGGGCAGGGAGGGTGCCGTTGCCTTGTCGGTCCTCCCTCCGAGGAGCACTCACAGATGCAAATAAATTCCAACCTGGGCTCCCAAATTCCTGCTCTGCCGGCTGCAAATAGCTAAAAATAGCCCAACGCAGTGCGTGCTGGCTTCAATCACCCTCATCGATCCGAGGATTTTGGGTCTGGTCCAGCAGCGCTGCGGCCCTTCCACAGCCCAGGGTACCTCCCCAGAGCCCTCCTCCCTCAAAGGATTCGTGTGACCGGGCCACCTCCACCGTGCCACCCCCCACCCACCCTTGCCAACCGCCTTCTCCTGCAAAATGAGGTGATTTATTGCTCCAGAGCCCGACAGGCAGCCGGGCGGCAGCAAGTACGTGACCGGTGAGAGGTTGGTGTTGCAGCTCCTGATTTCTGCAGAGCCACATCCACCACGGTGATGAGTTTGGGGGGGTCTCGGGCAACGCAGCTCTTGCTTTGCCAAGGCCCAGCCCCAATTCAGGGAAGGGCTGATCTGGAAAGGGGGCAGAGGGGAGCATTTGGAGGGGTTTTAGCTGGGGTCATTGGCGGTGAGGGACTACAAACATGCAGGAGCTGGTTCTGCTGCTCTGCCACTGCTGCCCTGGGCATCTCCCAGGTGTGGATGCGTGGGCTGACCCATAAGTATCAATGGAGATGGAGGAGAAATGGCTCCAAGTGGCACTTGCAGCCCCAGGAAAGTTCCCACCACCCAGCAAGGACCGCAGGTCACTGGCTTGATTTGAGCAGAGCCAACAGAGTCTGGCTGTTGTCATGGTCTGGGTGGCAAACAGGGAGCACCTTCTTGCCTTGGGGCTCCCGTGCATCCTCAGGGACACCCTCCCATGGGATCTGCACCTCTTTTTGTGGCAGACTCAGCTGAAGCTGGCAGGAGGCTCAAATCCCAGATTGGGGGCAGGTGTGACACCTCTAACACACATCAGCTGTGAAGAAATAGGCAGCCACCAGCCCCAGGGCCACCACATCCCTTCTCAAGTGCTCTGCTGCCCTGGGAGGAACCTGGCCAGGTAATGCCTGCTACTGCCACCACCCTTTGCTGTTCCATGTTTCTATCTGGGGACATTGCCCTTCCCATGGGCCATGTTTGGAAACTCTTGGACCCAACACCTGCACGCCGGGGCAGGTGGGTGCTCTCAGGAACACTGGGCTTAAATGGTGCGTGTCTGTGTGGGGAGGTTTCTGTCCTAATTTACAGGATTTTAAAAAATATCCAGGCTCTAGATACCACACACACTTCGCAAGATGTGGCAGGGCCCTCTGCTGACTCTTGGCCAGAGCAAGGATCAGGCTGTGGGTGTTGTGGGCTCTGATTTAGTCTTTGCTGAGATGCTGGGGGAGGGCTCCTAGTTCACTGGTCCCCATTTGCCCCTTGAAGTGGGACAGAATGAGGGAGAAAGCTTTGTCCTGGCCTTCCCTCCTCTTCACTTGGACGTATCTTTCCCATGTCCCCTCCTTTCCCGCGTCCCCTCTTTCTGCTTGGCAGGGACCCCACTTGCTTTGGGTGGGTTTGGGTCAATATGAACAGCCTGACAGGACCAGGTGTAATTTCTCTTTGCAGAAGCAGCTCGAGGGCTTTGGTTGTTGAACAGGAGAAAAAATGAAGAAAAGCATCCAACAGGTCACAAGTAGAACAGCCTGGCAGGACAAGGTATCATTTCTTTTTGCAGAAGCAGCTCAAGGGCTTTGGTTGTTGAACAGGAGAAAAAATGAAGAAAAGCATCCAACAGGTCACAAGTGGTGAAATTCTCCCTCTGCCCTCAGAGAGGTTTGTAGAGCAGCTGCCTTGGGGGGGGATGAAGGATGCCATGGACAGAGCTCACTATGCTTTCTGCAGAGCCACCCCAGGAGGTCCATGCATGGGGTGGTAGCTTTGGGGACAGTGTCCTTCCCTTTCCTTGCCTGGCTTTTTTTCTCAGCTCACCTTGTGGCATCTCATGTCAAGGGATGTGGGCCACAGCTGCCAGGACTGCACTATCTGGGAGGGAGGGCAATGAGGGTGGAGAGTGCTCAGCAGCGTGGCCATTGCGTCGTCACCCAAGGAACCACCTAGAGCTCTCTGAGACCCACAGCAACACCCCACCAATTATGGGGGTACAGGTGCTGTGTGTGCAGGGACCTGCCTTGGAGGTGCCTTGGAGATGGAGAGGCCTAGATCTTTTCTAACCCTCCTTTTCTCCAACTGCAGAGAGTTTGCATCTGGGAAGTGTTTAATTTGGGAAGGCCAGTGCTGCTGTATCACATTTCCTGTGTTGGTTTATGACCAGTGAAATCCTGGTGTGAAAACAGAAGCGGGCTTTGATTTCATCTGCCCCTGCTGTTTTATGCCACTAACAACTTTGCATTTCTACAGCGGCTTTTATTCTAGGAGCTAAATGGGCTTCACAGACAGGCAATTAATTAATTGAGCCTCCCCAACCAGCCTACGCCCTCAATGCCACAAGGAAGCATTTTGCAGGGGAGGAAACGGAGGCAGAGGGAGAGCAAAATGCCTTGCCCTGGGTGAAGATGTGAACCTGCTGGTGATGTGCTGCTGCCTCCACAGTGAGGAGTTATGCTCTGCTGGCTGTGCCAGGGCTTCCAGCTGCTGTGGACATGGTGGTCATGATGTCATTGCCAAACTGTTGTGAGAAGTGGTCTCAATGCGGGGAGAGACTGAGGAAGGTCTTTCGGTGTCTGTTGGTGACTTCCAGCAATGGAGCATCTGAGCCCAGATTAACTCAAGAAGTGCTACCCCCTTTGACCATCCCAGCCTCCTGGTGAGGACTCCCCTGAGACCATGAAACAGCGCTAGGAGGTCCGGCCACAGTTTCCCCCATCCATCCTTGCTGGCCAACCCCTGTTTCTCCAGGAGGCACTCAGGGTTTGCAAGAGAAGGTGGGTTCAGCTGAAGGATTCTCTCTGATCTGGATGTCGCAGCAGAGATTTGGGGAAGGACAAGAGAGGGGTGACCCTCAGCTCCCCTTTCCAGGTCCTGCTCACTGACTGGTGAGGAAGACACAGCCATGGTCAGGCGTGTGCTGCGGGCAGGATCTAGGGCACCTGGAGGAGGTGGAGGAATGTGCCTCTCCTCATGCAGAGTGAACATGTTCCCGGGGAAATTGCCTGCCTTTTATTATGAAACCCTGCTAATGGCTTGTTGTCTACACAAATAACCACGGAGAATGAACTCGTGCACTTCCCAGCCTGCTCCGTGTCTTCCTGGCTCAGCTCCTTTCTGGGCAAACATAACCTTTTGCAAGAATACCTGTCAAAATCACTTTGAAATATTGAAATAACAGGATGGGATATGGTTTGCTCCTGGGCCCTAGTGCTCACCCGTCAGGACTCAGGATGGCCAGATTTGTGAGGAGGATACAAGGGGAAAAGCCTGGGAAGCAGCAGGGCCCCGAAGGGCTGCATCTGGAGGGGCTTGTTGCCTCGCTGGGCTCCCACACACTCATCGGGGGATCAGACCCTCGTGTGCCCCTGCTTTGTGTCAGTCATGGGGTGAGATATGGGGGCCTGCAACTCATCTGGAGCTAATTGGGGCAAAAATGTGTCCTTCAGCCACCAGCATGACCTGGAATTGCCTGCATGGCCTGGATGCCTCCCTCCTCCTCCTCACCCCGTGAGTATGGCATCATCCATGAGTATTTTGGAGATGGGGCAAAAAGCTACTGTCAGGCATTGGAGAGCAATGGTTGACCTCCAACCCCACGTGATTCTGTGAGGGGCATGTGGCTGCTTGGGTGGGCACTGGACATGAACACAGGACCATCCCCTTCTCTTCCAGTCTTGGAGTCCCAAGGGCTGCTCAGGGGCATGTTTGCTCACGTGAAATGGGAGCCACGTGGCCCATGGACATTGCTGGGCTGCAGACAGGAGGGGCTGCACCCACTGCCTGAGGCTGCAGCTGCATTTGGTGCTATCTGGAGGGACCTGCTGGACGTGGGGTGATGGGAGTCCCAGGGCTAATGGGCAGGATCCCTTGGCCAGGGTCTGTGCCTACTGGAATACCTCTCAATATGAACAAGCTGTAAATGCTTAGTGTCTTCTCCCTCAACAAAATCACCCCAAACCACAAGAGACGTCCTTCTCTGGAGAGCACAGCAGGAGGGTTTCTGCTCTAACCCATCACCATCTCCTCAGCCTGCAAGGTAAGGGGATAATCCGAGAGCACAGCAAGAGGGTTTCTGCTCTAACCCATCACCAGCTCCTCAGCCTGCAAGGTAAGGGGATAATCCACCACTCCTTGTTTGGGCCCAAGGGCCAGTGCTCTCCAGATATGCCTTCTGGGGGAGAGACCAACACCTTTTTATTTGCAGGAGAAACCCCATTGCTTGGTGGCACCTGCTCAACCAAGAGCCATTCACTTCCCATCCCCTTCCCTGTTCCTGGAGGTGATGGTTTCCCACCTGGAAGAAGGTGAGTGATTCTTCTTTTCTGGGTACTTGCCCTTTTTCTCAGTGTACTTGAAAAAGATGAGGACTTGGTCATAAACAATTGTTGGGAGAAGTCAAATCCAAACACTTAGAAACCCAAACTCTCCCCTGCCCTCCAAAAATAGACCCATAGCCAACCACCAACCAACCAACAAAAAAGTCCTTCAAACCAAACATCCATCTCTTTCTCTAAAATCCATGATTAAAACCTGGTACAAACAGGTGAATATAGATATATATATATATTTTTAGTAGATGTAGTATTGTTTTTTTTTTTTCTCCTCTCTCTTTCTCATTATACAGCAAACATTGCAAATATAGAAATTTTCTCTGTACAATTAACGACTTCGGTTTACAATGCAATGTGTGGTAAAACCTCTCAGTGAGTGAAAATGTGAACGGGCCTTCGACCGGGTAAAAGTCTAAACTGGAAGACTCCGTTTGCAAAAACAGCCCAAAGGATGGATCTCCTTCTGGTCTCTTTTTTTTGGTTTTTTGTTGCTGTTTTTGTTGCTGTTGATTTTGGAAGGGAAGGAAGGAAGAACACAAACTGTTCACAAAGAATCCACAAAATCACGGAATAGGGACTCATGCAATGCAATATTGGGAAACGCCAGACCTCAGCTCTATGCCCGCTCTTTCACTTTCTCTTTATATTCAATTTTTTCTTTTTTCTTATTTTTTTAAAAAAATCAAAATGAAACAAAACTTTTTTTTTTCACTCCACAGTTTGTTTGTTTTGTAAAGTTTGTGTTCAAATTTGGTGCGTGTCTCACCAACGTGAGGACGTTTTAATATCTCGCTTTATATATTATATAGAATATTTATAGATTTTTTCATAATTTGTTCTCTCTTTTATTTTTATTGATTTTTTTTTTTTTTTTTCAATTTTATTTTGTTTCAAAGACAGTCTGAATAAAAATAGCTGCTGCGGATTTCTTTTGGTCCAGTTAGTGTGTTAAGTCACGAGTTGTGTGAGGACTCAGGACTTCTGCTGGGCAGAGACGCCCTTCCAGTAGTCTAAGATGTCATGAAGATCCTCGTCTTTGGCAAACTGGACCTTTTTGCGTAGGGCATGGCCGGCTGCCATGTACTCCTCCTCCTCTTTGTGCCGCTTGCGGTTGAGTTTGAAGCGCTCCCAGATGCTGTGCGATGGTTTGCAGGTGTACTCTGGGCTGGAGGTGTAGCTCAGGTTGTGGTATTGAGGAGAGAGCTGGGAGTAGGCCAGGTCTCTGGGGCGAGGACGGGTCAGGGGCTCCAAGATGGAGGGCTTTCGCCCCGCCATGCTGTCGTGCTGCTCCCCTTGGTGCGAGCCGGGGTAGGAGTGCCGGTGTTCGCTGTACTGACGGATCTTCTCCGCCTCCGCCCGCAGGATGGCCGCAGCCGGTGTCACAGTGAGGATGGTGTCAGTGGTGGGGGACGTCTTCTCGATGTATTTGGCTTCTGATTTGTGGCCCGATCCCTCAGAGCGGTAGGACCTGGGGCTCCGTATGGAGCCGCTGGAAGAGGTGCTGGAGCGTTTGGGGGCCGCCTCCATGCTGTGGTGCCGCTGGAGAGGGTGGTTGTAGCTTTCCTTGTAGACCGGGGAGAGGAATCCGTGCTTGCTGGGGATCTGCTCCGATAAGAGCACCAGCTGAGGCTCCACCGTGGAGACTGCCCCTGATTTCACCCCTTGGAAGGAGGTGGACTCAGATTTCAAGGCATCGATGCAGTTGTTGATGATCTGGTTCACCTTGTCCACCTCCTTGGCAATGGTGGAGATCTCGGCCACAGAGCTCTGGGTGTCCGGCGGCAGGGACAGCTCACAGTCTCGCCTCTCGGGCTGCTCACCCGTCCTCACCTCCATGTAGTTGCCCTTGGTGGCCTTGGGGGTCTCGCTGCTGTCGATCAGCTTGTACTGCTCGACCTCCCCAGCAGAAGGCAGGTAGGGGATGCGGGTCACCGTCTCCCCGCCCAGCATCTGTCCCTGGGACAGCTGGGTGATGCTGGTGGTCTCCATTTCTGGCCCGTATTTCAGCTCGATGATGGTCTTCTTCATGCTGCCGGCAGCCTTTTTGTGCTTCTCCTCCTGCTGGCGCCTCTTCCGCAGACAGTAATACACAACGCCCAGGACAATCACCATGCCAAAGAGACAGCCCAGGATTGTCATGATATAATGAGTGGCAGTGGAAGGAGTGGGCACTGGCTCCTTGCGGTTGGGTCTGGTGGGTGTGATGGTGACGCAGGTGTGGTTGTACTTGGAGTATTGGTGGACAGAGACCACACAGTAGGTGTAATCTCTTTGTGCTACTAGGTTGCTCACGGTGATGTTCTCCTCCTTCTTCCTGAGCTTGGTGATCATGGAGGAGAAGCCGTTTTCGAACTGGGAGAGGATGTACATCTTGCTGAAGGGGTAGGGGATCTGCACGGTGAGGACGGCTGAGTTGTGGTTGAGGTGCTTCACCTGGATGTTGGGGCGCACCTCCGTCTCGCCGATGGGCGTGAAGAGGGAGAACTGGGGGGTCGTGCCATCGCCAGAGGAGCACTCGTCCTCGGAGCAGGGGCTTTCGGAGGGCGCCGTGGTCACCTGGTACCTGGGAGGGATAAAACGAGGGATCACAGTGTAGGAGCCACCGGTGCAAAGGGAAGAGAGCATGCTCAGAGCATTGCGGTAGCCAGTCCGGCCTTGGCCTAACAAGTAGTAGCCCGTGTAGTCGGGTGGGGAGTCGCACTGCATCCGGTCATACGTGCGTGTCATGTTGGTGAAAGCCTCCAGCCATTGCAGGAAACCGAGGAGCTCGCAGGAGCAGTAGAAGGGGTTACTGTAGAGTTCACAGACAGAGAGCTTGTTTAGGCCCCGAAAAGTGTTGCTGTCGAGTCTCTGGATCCTGTTCATGGACAGGTCAATGTTCACTATGTTGGGGCACTCCCAGAAGGCATTGGGGGTGACGGACTCGATGAGGTTGGCCTGGAGATAGAGATACTCCAGCTTCCCCAGGCCCCGGAGGATGCCCTCGGTGAGGTTCCTCAGACGGTTGTAACCCAGCTGCAGCACCTGGAGGTTGAATTGTCCTGAAAAGGCACCATCCTCGATGTAGGAGATCTCGTTCTTCGTCAGGTTGAGGTATGTCAGGTTGCCGAAGCGGCTGAGCGAGGCGTACTGCACGCTCTTGATCTTGTTGTCGTTCAGCCGCAAGTCCACAATGGTGCTGTTGATCTGCTGGGGGATGGACTCGTAAGGGGGCTGGTTTTGGCTGCAGATGGCCAACCAGACGAAGCCCTTGTCCCCCTCGATGAGCCAGCAGTCTGCCCGCACCCCGCCGGCGTGCAGGAGGGAGACGGCGGCCACGCAGACGCAGAGGGCTGACGTCGCGGCCCACCGGCGACCTGCCATCTGGAAGGGCGGCGCGGAGAAGGGGTTCCTGGTCTGCCAGAAGCGGGGAGCGGGACAGGGGCTGGGAAGACGTGGGCTAGTGGTTCTTCAGCAGCTTCGCTCTCCTCTCCCCTCTCCTCATGGCTTGGAGACAGGGGGGAAGCATTGGTGGAGAAAGAGGACCTCGGTGCCCACAGTACGCGGCAGCCACCAGCCAGGGGCTACTACCAAGGCCTGGGTGGCAGAGGCTGGTCCCACATCACCAGGTCTCTGGCATCTCGGGTAGGGAGTCATGAAGTTAGGTGCCCATGCGGAGGAGTCCTTCTGGCTTAGAGACGAGCCTTCCTCTCACTTCTTATAGTACATCTCCTCGTTTTCTTTTTGCTGCCCATCGTGACATTGGTCCCCATCTCCACGTGCCTCCACTGGTCTGGCTGTCCCCGCTCGGTCCCTTGGCTCACCTGCTCAAAACAAAACACAAGCTAAACACAAAAGAAAGACAGACAGCGTTTAGAGGTGTTGGAAATACGTCCAACTACCCTCTTAATGTCAGGCTCTTGCCTTCTAACTCTAGATACCACCTTTCAAGGAGCCTCTAGTTTATTTGGGCACTGCCACCAGCAGCATTTGGTAGCACGAGGGAAGGTGGTCTCTGACCATGGAGGTCGCCCTCCTTTGAGCGCGTTGTCCAGCGTCACTTTATAGGCAGGGGAGAGACCAACACACATCCAGGGCACTATTTGTCTGACCTATTTAGGTGTCTACCTCAGGAGGAGATGAGTGATGCCCCAGAAGTGTCTGTTTCTCTTCACTGAGAGCAGATGAAGTCTAGACAACTCACTCTGATGTAGATTTGAAGCTGCAGCGTTTTGCTGAGGGGAATCCTAACTGTCTCGCGTGCTGGTGTGCGCCGCAGCCGTGCCCACAGAGGGGGATGCTGATTGAGGACACCCTGTCTCTCTGGACACAATGCTGCGTAGTGTCTGGGATAAAGCCCAGCATCAAGCACCTGTCCTGTTTCTGAGATCCTGAGCAGTAGTTTCAGGGCACTCTTTGACTACGAAACATGCTAGCGTGATTGTCCACCATCCCATGTCCTTGTCTGGGGGGCTTCCTGCCTGTCTCTAAGACCTCTCTCTTCCTCCTGGATGAAATGATGCAGAGGTGGGGAAGACCCTCAACCTTTCAGTGGCATAACAAGAGTATTTCACAGAATCCTAGAATGGTTCAGGTCCTTAAGGGACCTTAAAGATCATTGAGTTCTAACAGTATTTGCAGAAGATGGGACAAGACCTTCTCTCCTCAGGCCGAAACAGCCATTTGAAGATCTGGAAGATTCTTCACTAGACACAAACCAATGGGGAAAGAAAACTGTGGAGCGGCCAGCAGCCTCATTTCCCACAGAGAAACTCTAATTTCTGGCTCACATTTTCCAATATTGTCTTTTTTGGACTAAACATAAATATCCATGGACAGCACTTCTACCTCCTTTTGTAATTTTGTAGGGAAACAGGGTGGCAGAAGTGGAGAGGAGGGAACTGCACGAGCATCGGCATCTCCTGGGTCATGCTTTTCTACAAGACAATGAAAATACCATCCATGGACATCTCTACTGCCAGACAGCTCTCTGGGTTGGTAGTGATGTTGAGCAGTGAGGTGTTGTGGCAGAGATGGAGTTGCCCACAGATGGGGAGAAAACATCATGGCCTAGCTAGAAAAATCCTTCTTGGGACTTTTGTTGGGAACAGGAGCTCTGTTTGTCTCCCTTTTCCCAGGGCAGACCATTGGAGGCAGGGAAGACATCACCAGCACTCATTGAAGACACAGCTGGTAGGATCTGAAAGTTTCTTGGGCATCCATGAAGGAGACAGAGGCACATCTTACATCTAAACTGTCTTTCGTTGGATCTGCAAAACAGTATAAATCTAGAAATTGGATTCCAAACCATTTCCCAGTGCCCAGGCAGTGAAGGGACTGTGCTGGGTGCTGCATGACTGAAAACTGTGTGTGTCACGGGGCATTTAGAGGCAGATGCCATACCCTCACCCTTGTCCTGAAGAAACCAGGTTCTCTTCCACCCTTGATACCAGGCAATGAAGCAGCCCGTGTTTGGCTGCAGAGATCCCTGTTAACCAATTCACAGTTTATACCTTGCTAAACAGGCCAGTAATAATAAGCAGTAAAACAGTTTATTTGTTCTTTCTGGATTGTGAACAATGAGTCTATTCCCTGGTGGCACAGTTGAGTTTCCATTACATGAATAACAAGGTCTGCTCTCACACGTCAGCTCTCGGCACACGAGACTCTCCGGCTACTTTGTCCTCTGGCAGATGCCCCACCAGCTGCTGGAAGAGATGAGGCTGTAGGAGAAGCCAACAGCCAGACACCCAGTGCCAGCACCGAGGGCACGGTATGAGCTACACCCTTCTCCTGGACTGTTCTGTGTCCAGTGGGAGTGCAGGGTGAGGAGTACTGGCCTCAAGATGATGCTTCTGTGGGGCCCTGCCTGGGTATTTGCAGGTCTCTCTGCCCCACAGTGCCTGGTGGTGTCCTGTCCCAGCTACGTTTGGCAGAAAGCTCAAAAAAACCCCAGGTTTTCAAAAGTTTACTCGAAGTGGGGCTTGGGTGGAAGGGATGCTGAGGGCAAGGCAGCTGAATCTCAGGTCTGCTCCTTCCTGGGGTTAGAAACCTGGATTTTAGCGCACTTTTATGTTGCTAGTCCAGCTGAAGCCCTTCTGCCACCGCAGAGATACTGATATTGGAGGTAACCACAGTTTGGGGAATAGAACCTGCAAGGATGGGCTGTCCCTTCCCTGAGAGGCTTTGCCAGGACCTGGCAGCCCATTTTGGTGTAGCTGAGCCCTTGGAGCTGGTGAGGAAGGGAACAGGGACTGTGTTCCCTTGGGGGGCTGCAGGTGAGTGCTCCCCTCGCCGTCCCCAGCTTTCGGGGAGGCACGGGCTGCCGTGCCAGGCTGAGAGCCATCTGCTGCGACATCCCTCCCGGCACTGGGCAACTCAATTAACCTCTCTGCTCTCCAGCCTCCTCTCCTGTACCATGAGATAATGATAGCACTTCACAGGGCTGTGGGAGACCGAAGGAAAGTGCCCAAGCTCCTCTTGTTGGGATGAAAATCCCAGCAGATGTGTTTTGCTCCCTCTGGTTGCAAGCTGGGCTTTAGATGTACCTGTTTTCCTCCGTCACAGGGACCAGCCTGGCCTCCAGCTCCTCAGCTTGCCTCCCCACAGGGGTTCCCATTGTCCCTAAAGCTGTGGGAGAAGGGCAGTGATGGGTAGCCCTGGCCTGCAGAGCTGTTGGCTGTGGGTTCCCCCAGTTGTCCTATGGGGATGGCATGGAGGGTGCTTTCCTCAGTGCTTGCCCTTGGCATGAACATCTCCTTGACTTTCTCCATGGGTTTGTGCATTATGGGGACCTCCTGCAGGCAGGGGAGGCCCTGCCAAATTGAGACAGCTCAGAGTGATGCTTCCTGGCATATTCTCTTTAGCAAGCACTTACTCTGTCTCCTCTCACTCCCGTTTTGACCCAGCCATCCTCTCTGGGCCAGCTGGTGTTTGGGACAGCTCTGCAGAGCCAAACCAGCTTTTTTTCTCGCAGGGGGAGGTTTCTCCTCGCTCCTCCCTGGGAGGCTGTGGGCTGTCAGAGGGCATTAGCTACTGGAGAGGGACCAGCCCATGAGCAAAGAGCAGAGACAAGACCCTCCACAGACCTTGCCCAGCTGATCCCCTATAGCCTTCTCATCACCTCTGGGCCTCCCTCTTCTAATTGGAGGTGTCGGGGGTGAAGGAGAGCAATGCTAAATGACTCAAACACGTTCAATAAAGCTCCTGCTGTGTGTTTTCTCTTCTTTCCTGTCCGTTGCCTATCAGACAAGTCCTTCCCAACAACAGAAAGGAGAAAAGGCATTTTATCAGCAGCCTGAGTTTAATTTCAGCTCATTAAAGCAAGCAATTTACTGGTTTATTTGCTTTGCAAAGTGTGAATAAAATGACAGCATTACGGAGATGTAAGAGAGGAAAGAGGGGCTAATCTCCCTTTTTTTTTTTTATTAGATTGCCAGGACATGACTGGGGAGTGGAGAAGTGGGTCTTGCTGCTTTGCAGGGAAGGGATAATTGTTCATCTGGTTGGCTCCTGAAAGCCTCCTTCCCATCATCACGCCGACGTGTGTGGGTGTGTGCGGCGACAGCAGCCCAGGGCTGAGCATCCCACAAGGTAGGATGGGAGCAGGGGTTCCTGGCTCTCCCCCCTGTAACAGCAGACATCCAGGAGGCTTCTCCTCCTTCCCTTTTCTACCTTTTCCCTCCCCTCTCATCTCCCTTTTCTCTTTTGAAATCCTGGGCTTGATTCCTGCAGGTTAGAAGTAGAGCAGCCGCTCAGCCGAGGAGCCTTTGCTGTCCCTGACCTCCCACAGCCTGGATGTGGCTCCAGAAAGCAAGGGAGAGACCCCTCCTGCCCCTTCCCCACAGACCAGGTAAAAATCAGTAAGAAAAGCTAGTATTTTAACCCTGCTGCCTGACTGATCTGTCTTTGCCCAGCTGTCCTGGTTTTATTCTCCTGGCAATCCAATTGCACACCACTTTTCCCAGTCCTCTGACCCTCTACAGGGAAAACCTGGGAACAAACCACCCTCAACTCTGATGTGAGAAACACCCAGGACAGTGGAGATTTGGGCTTCTCCTTTGCTGGTTGAGAACAATGTTTTAACCCTGCCACCTGACTGATCTGTCTTTGCCCAGCTGTCCTGGTTTTATTCTCCTGGCAATCCAATTGCACACCACTTTTCCCAGTCCTCTGACCCTCTACAGGGAAAACCTGGGAACAAACCACCCACAACTCTGATGTGAGAAACACCCAGGACAGTGGAGATTTGGGCTTCTCCTTTGCTGGTTGAGAAAGCAGCCAAAGAGAGGAATGAAGATGGTGTGGAATAACAACAGAAATTATTTGAAATGATGAATTTAATCTCATTCTCAGATACCTTGAAGTGTGGCATAATCCAATCGCACACCACTTTTCCCAGTCCTGACCCTCTACAGGGAAAACCTGGGAACAAACCACCCTCAACTCTGATGTGAGAAACACCCAGGACAGTGCAGATTCGGGCTTCTCCTTCGCTGGTTGAGAAAGAAGCCAAAGAGAAGAATGAAGATGGTGTGGAATAACAATAGAAATTATTTGAAATGATGAATTTAATCTCATTCTCAGATACCTTGAAGTGTGGCACCACAGTGACGATGACCACGGGCCATCTCCATGGGAGGCCACGGTACTCACCCAGAGCCATGCAGGAAACATCATTCCTGTACTGAGTTACCTGTGCACTGCAGAGGCTGCTGTGTTTCCTTCTGCTTTCACAAGGCCAGCTGAGATGATGTTGGGCTTAATGTGGTTTACAGAGGCCAGCAAAGGGGCAATGACAAATCCCTCACTCCTTGCTGCTCCTATGCATTGCCTCTGATCTCCAGTATCCCTGCTGGAGTCTGGATCCATGCTTCGTCCTGCTAATCCTCAGCCCTGACCTCCCCTCCTACCTGTCCCTGCTTCTCCACTCCTGCTCCCCATCAACAACCCAGAAGCAAAGAGGGACCCCTGGGATTTCATGATGTCCATGGGGCTGCATCCTGCACTGGGTGAGCAGCAACAACCTCATCCTGGCTGAAAACCCACAGCAAGGGAGGTGGAAAGGAAAAAAATAAAACAAAGCTGGGGCTCCAAAAACCCAGCGCAGGCAGGCTGGTAAGTTTGTGCTTCCATCTCCCTCCCGACTAATGGCATCTCAGTAAATTAAACCAGAGCAGCAGCTGCAAGGAAGCAAACAAAGCAGCCGTGGGGGCTGGGGAGGGAGGGGGAGCTGGGCAGCACACATAATAATATGCTGTCCTGGCACTCAATTCCTAATTTTGTTATTCTACTGAATGAGTTATTTCAAACCGGGGATTAGATTTACTGGGTGAAGGCAAGGAGCCAGACTAACATGTGTGTGCTGTGTGTGTCTACACACACACACAGACACACACCAGTGCTCCTCTCCTTCTCCTTTCTGCCTCTCCTTAGCTTCATTCCCCCCAGTTGCTCCATCTCCAGCTGGCTGGGTTTCAGCTTCTCTTAGACCCTCTTTCACAGCCGTTTTATCAATAAACGAAGGAGCCCCACTACAAAGAGAGCCACAGTGAAACAGGAAGCCATACATTACAAACGATAAATGTTTAATCACCCAAAGAAGCCGGGGGGTGGGGGGGGAAATTTGGCTAACAGGCACCAAGTTTTAAAATGAACCTTGATTCTTCACTATGCGTAAAATAATCCAAGGAGGCAGCTCTAAGATGGCAGAGAAAACGTTTATTAGTGATGAAGTCTCCCCTAAATGGCTTGACGTCTATCCTGTGTATGTCAGGTGGGGAAAGGAGGCTTCCAGGCAGGTTTTTCTGCTCATTCATATTCCTGGTGTTTGCTACATGCCTCCTGCCGGGTGATGTTGGTCAGAATCACAACCACCCTGAATAATAAAGACGCCCAGGCCTGTAAAATTCACGTTCATTTTATATCCAGAGGTCCTGGTACTAATATTGCCTCCAAAGACAGGGTTTAGGCAGTGTTTTGTGCATCCCAACCTTATTCCCAAATGCCTCACAGTGTTAGATAATAGAGTTCTCCAGTCAATTCTACTCTCTCTCCTGCTATTATTTATTATTTAAGAAAAATAGGCAAGGGAGAAGAGATATATTTTCCACTGGGGTTTGAAGAGCGATGAAGGAGGAATGAAGCAGAGAGGTGAAGGGGGGCTGAGAGAGAAGCTCCCAGCATTGCATACAGGATGGCTTTTACTGAGACCTTGGGAGGCCACAGACCAGATGACAGGTAGCCAGGTGGGAGAGACAGGGAGGAGATCACTTTTCTGGGGTAGGCTGGAAGAAACAAACAGTTATTGCACGCTTGGTCTCTATCCAGGGGCATTACTGTTACTGGTGTATTGACACTCATGGGCTCTATATGGTGTTAGAGCCAACACCTCTCTCCTTGGGTTGTTCCCATCAAGGGGAATGCAAGTCAATAGAGATAAGATAGGGATGACTCTTTGGTGCCCACAGACTCTCTGATCGCTGGATCATTTTTGCAGTCTCTTTGCAGGAGGCAGAGGACACTTTCTACAGACCAGTGGCCCAATGAATGCCAATCTGACAAACCTGCAGGAGGCAGAGGATGCTTTCTACAGACCACTGGCCCAATGAATGCCAATCTGACAAACCTGAAATGCATCTGGTTATCAAGGCCCTGAAGACACTAACGATCCTGATGAGCCTCACCTGGAGCCTCCACCCACACTCCGCCCACAGGCCCAGGAGCTCCATATAAGCTCATTCCTGGGTTCTAGTCCCTTCCTGAGCTCTGCTGCTGTCTTTGTCTCAAGTCCTGCACCTGGTCCTGCCTCCAGGATAGACCTCAGGCCTATGTGGTAAGTGGCTTATAGAATCATAGAATGGTTTGGGTTGGAAGGGACCTTAAAGATCATCCATTTCCACCCCCTGCCCTGGGCAGGGACACCTCCCACCAGACCAGGTTGCTCCAAGGCCCCTCCAACCTGCCCTTGAACCCCTCCAGGGATGGGGCAGCCACAGCTTCTCTGGGCAGAGAAGTTCCACCCCTGGCCCCATCTCCTTTTGCTCTTGGGTGGACCCTGGATATGGTTCATCTCTTGTCTTGCCTGGGACTGTCAAAGGACCCTGTTGATAGCACCCTGCCTACTGTGTTCATCTTCTGGGAGACACCACCCTTGGTGGGGAGGGACTCCCCTGTGCTGGTGTCACCCCTGGCTCCTGCCTTGCCTGCCCTTTGAATGTCCAGCCCTGGTAGGGATTTCCATAGGAGATATCTTACTCTACAGCTGACTGTACGGGGAATTCTCCAGTAAAATGCTTTTCTGGTGGGAAATGCACTTTCTGCAAAATTAAACCTTTGGCTATTCCTGGGTTCTAGTCCCTTCTTGAGCTCTGCTGCTGTCTTTGTCTCAAGTCCTGCACCTGGTCCTGCCTCCAGGATAGACCTCAGGCCTATGTGGTAAGTGGCTTATAGAATCATAGAATGGTTTGGGTTGGAAGGGACCTTAAAGATCATCCATTTCCACCCCCTGCCCTGGGCAGGGACACCTCCCACCAGACCAGGTTGCTCCAAGGCCCCTCCAACCTGCCCTTGAACCCCTCCAGGGATGGGGCAGCCACAGCTTCTCTGGGCAGAGAAGTTCCACCCCTGGCCCCATCTCCTTTTGCTCTTGGGTGGACCCTGGATATGGTTCATCTCTTGTCTTGCCTGGGACTGTCAAAGGACCCTGTTGATAGCACCCTGCCTACTGTGTTCATCTTCTGGGAGACACCACCCTTGGTGGGGAGGGACTCCCCTGTGCTGGTGTCACCCCTGGCTCCTGCCTTGCCTGCCCTTTGAATGTCCAGCCCTGGTAGGGATTTCCATAGGAGATATCTTACTCTACAGCTGACTGTACGGGGAATTCTCCAGTAAAATGCTTTTCTGGTGGGAAATGCACTTTCTGCAAAATTAAACCTTTGGCTGAAAAGCTATGATCTTTCATGGAAGTTGAGATTCAGGCTGATTTAGATGTAAGCTGTTCAAAGCCATCGTGCCCTCACCAGCCAGGTGGAGACCAGCACTGCAATCTGGGAATGGCCAAAACAAACCTGTTTGCACAAACAATTTTAAGAACCTTTTTTGTTCTACAGCTAAATAAACTCTGGGCTAACCCAGCAGTATTTTCAAGACAGGTTACTGCTTGGCATTTCAGGAAATACAGATACTCTGCTCTTCACTCAGCTGCAGTCTGAAGTCATTTACATCCATCTCATGCTGCTTAGCTTCCAGGGTCTATTGAGATGACAACCCTCCCGCATGCTGCTGTGGGCCACTGAGCAAAATTCTCCACTGAGTTTAAGAAAATGCAGAAATGATCTTCCTGGTGAAAAACCTCTTAAGCCCAGCTGGGTTACCTGTGCATTAAACCAGCCTCCTGAAACACCATCATGGGCAGATAGGAAATGTCAGCTCCAGCCTGTGACAATGCAGCAGGGCCCTCAAAGAGCCAAGGAAAGCAATTAGAGGGACAGGGTTAGAGGAAGGTGAAGAGGAAAAAGATTTTAGGGGATGTAGAGAACTAAGAGCTCTGATCAGGAGAACAGTAGTAATAAGGGAAGTGTGTTTCCATGGGAGAAAGCCTCTCTAGTATTTACTTGATGGGGTTCTTCCTTAGAAATAATCAGCCTAAATCACAGCTCCATTATGGGATGGTTATGCTGATGTTAGCCTGGTGGAAAGCAGAGGGCTGGTGTGGAAGCAGGACCTTGTTTCCCCCTCCCTGTAAATACTGCTGAAGATCAAAGTGTGTTTCTCCAGCCCCGATAGGATGGAGGGAGCCAGCCCCATGCTGGGGAGAGAGGCTGTTGGTGTTCCTCAGCACTGACAATCTGAACCATGCCTCGTCTCTGCTGCATTGTCACCCTCGCTCAGATCTTTGCTGCTATTTGGAAGAGGGTTTTACTGCTTTCATTCATTAATTTAATTTTTACAGGAGGCCCACATAACCCTTTTCCCAGACAGGAAAGCCCACTTTTATACAGGATGAAATCTGGTGGTGGATCCTTGAAATATTTAGCTTTGTTAGAAATGACTTTCAGAGGTGCAAGTGTTTTGTTTGTTCTGTTTGTTTTCATGGTCATGTTGTCAAAAGGACTCTTCCCTCCCTGACCCATTCTTCCCCTTAGAGGGGTCTCAAGCCAGAAAGTGTGTGTCTCTGGCCAGTGCCTAGCTCGGTCACAGTTTCTAGGTGGACTGTACTGCTGAGAGTTGGCAGAGGGACAGGAAAATAATACAGCACGTGTAGGACTTCACGATAATAGTCTGCTGAGATCTCTGAGTAGGCAAAAGGAAATTCACCCCTTCATCAGCGAGTGTCCTGCACACAGGAATCGCTTTGGCTGCTGTGAGCAAACACCTCCGCTAACCTCTTACTGACCTTTGAAGTTGGTCCTCCTTCTCTGGTTGGAGAAGACTTCCAGATGTCTCTTCCAACCTAACTTATTTTGTGATTGTGAAGATCTAACTCTTTTCCTCTGGAGTTAAGAAGCCCAGATTAAGGCTGAACCATCTGGCTGCCCACTTTTGGAAGGGGGATTCTGCCCAGTTACAGCAATATCTGGCGAGCCCCAGTGCCCTACAGGCCTAATTTTAGCTCAGTGCTGCAGGCTGGCTTCCTGTCATGGGCCAGGAGAAGGTTAATGATCATCTGGGCAGCTCGCCAAAACCAATCTAATGTTTATTCAGGATAACAGCATTGCAGAGGAAGCCAAGCATGACCACCTTCCACGCACATCTTATTCAGCATGGCTCTGCTGGAAGAGTTCAGGTTTGTCAGCTCTTGGAGGAGGAACCCTCTTCTGCTTCCCTAGGTCAAGGCAGGTCCTCTGCAACATCTCCACCCCTGCCTATGTCCTGAACTCTTAACCCAAACAGATGCTATGTTTCTAGAGAAAAACACTTTAATGGGCTGTGGGTCTGTTGTTTAAGTGCTTACCCTTCCTGCTACAATTTTATAGGATGCTCTTTATGGGTCAAATAGATACTCGTTTGCAGCATGGCTATGCCACCAGCACCTTAGTTTGTTGGCCCCCATGAAAGGAGGATGTTCAGCCCCACTGCCCCTTCCAGGTCCCTGCAGTGTGAGGAGGAGATGGAGCAGAGGGATACGGGACAGTGGTCCCATCCTGGTCATGGTGGCTTGGTGGGGCTGGATGTTGCAGGTCTGGGATGGGGGTGAGAGGATGAAGGGTTGGTGCAGGTTTGCACATGAGGTTGTGGAGGGATGTGAGATAGCAGAGCCCATAAAATGGTTGTGGGTGTTTATTCACCTCAGCTGCTCTTTAACAGCTTAATTTTGGCCGTGAACTAACAGCCTTTTCCTCCCACCAGTGCAGCCCCTGCCGTTATTCTGCCATGCCTTTGACACAACAGGAATGGGAGTGTAATGGATCTAGCCCAAGGGTACCCCCAGACCTGGAGGAAGGTGAGTACATGGCTTATCTGAAGCTCCCCTTGGGTCCCTCAGGACCCCATAGAGGGTTTGGTTATGAACCATAAAGCCTGAAGGCCTAGGACCTGTGGGAATGCCTCTCCTCCAACAACAAGTGCTCAGAGACATACACGGGCAGCAGCAGAGCTCTTGCCACTTCTCTCAGGGTATGGGAAAAAATTTAGAGCTAGCAAAAAGTGTTTTCTGAGGGAGCCCTGAGATGCTTCACCATTGGCAGTCCAAAATAGCTAGTGCTTGCTGCTTCCCAGCCATGCTCCGAGAGGCATCATGAGAGCATTTATTTAGTAGGGTCTCTAGGGATGTGCTTCTTCCTACCTGGAATGGTCGGGGAGATGGCTGGGCAGCCAGATGGCCATATTTGTGTGGAGCTGATATTAATGTCTCATGTGATTGCTTAGCAGGTACCTTTATCATGTTAAATCTGAACAGAACAAAGATATGGCTCTACCGTGGGCTTGGTTGGTTCAGCTCTGTCAAGAGTTGAACTGACTCTCTCAAGGCCAGCTGATTTCCCACTGAAGTGTGCCTGTGCGCTTGTGGGAATAAGCAAAGCCCATCTTTGCCCATAGAGGATGCTCAGCCACGGGTGTGAGGGACCATTGAGTCTCCTCTATGGTGTCAGCAAACCTAAAACCCAACCAAATGGCCTTCTACCCCAAAATGAGTGGGTAACATTCTCCAAGCTGGAAAAAGTGGGTCATGTACATGCCAGGCTCCATCCAAGAGAAGCTGTTTTTCTCCCTCGTGGTTAATGCCAAACTGCTGGGGGAGAACATCAGTAGGAGCTATTGGTGTGTTAGTGTGGGCTCGTGGCACAGGAAAGCCCTTCCTCAACCTCCTATCTGCTCCTCAGCAGGGTGTGTGGCCACCCTTGGGGCTGCTGCATTTCCCCGCTCATCCGGAGACCTCCAAAAGATGTGGACAATGGAACAAAAAACTTTGAAGTGCAAAATAATAGAACCAGGGAGCTATGCCAGGATTTGGATTGCCTGTCCTTTTCATAAACATTTAATGTGGAGGTTGCCCAGGTTGAAAAAGCAAGTGAACCCAGAACACCCACCCTCTCTGGAGGAACGGAGTTTATCGTTAATAATCTACTGCTAAAAGGGTAACATCTGTTTTGGACAAACTGTAATGAGATTTAAACCCCAGGTGGAGGGAGGACTTCACAGTAATAAATGACTTTCTGTATGTCTAAATAGTTTTAATTTTTTTTTTTCTGGCAGAAATAGCTGCTTTTCACCTCAGGCTTCTTTTTTGCCAGCTCTTTTTGTTTAATGATTGCTATTAATTTCCAGGGTGGCAGATGGATTCTAGCCTGGTGTAGTCTGAAATCAGGAAAAAACAGTCCATGAAGGTGTGAGCTTGCTGTGAACGTGTGCACAGGGTCACACGTGTGCTGGGGGGGTCCCACGTGTGGGTGTTTGCTTTTGAGGGGAACTATTGCTGCCTGATGGCTGCTCCCCACCCCTGGGATGCTTGAGCATCTCTCCCTTGGATGGGTAGGAGAATTAAAGTTCCTGGTCACTGCTGGTAGCTCTGCCTGTTTTAGACCTCAATTCAGCAAAGCTGCTGATTTCAGCAAGGCTTTGGGAGGAATTCAAACCAGCACTTAAGTGCTTTGCTAAATCCAAGCTGAAGTGAGCTGGAGAGAAGCACGTGGTCCCCAGGACATGGGAAGGAGCTCCCTGCCCCAGCCAGGCAATGCCCATTATTATTTTTTTAATAGTGTGGAATACTCCAATCAGGCAATCCTTCTCCATCCTCTGGCTGGGGAAACAAGTGGCTGCTGTTGAATGCAGCACACCCTGCCACAAGCTCCTAGAACCCAAAGGAGGACTTTCTTTACCCTCTGTGCCACCATCTCCTTTTCAAGGAGAAGCTGACTCAAAAGCTCATCTCAAATAGTGCTGGGGGGGCCCTCCCTTCCCTTTCCCCCATGCTGGAGCATCTCTGGGCTCGGCCCACTGTGCAGCTGTGTGGGACACATGGGTGGCCAGATGGGAAGCTGGGTCCAAGAAACAAGGCAGATGATGGACCACCACGTGGCAGCACCCTGCAGCCAGGCAGCTGCCCTGAGATAAGAGGGTGGTGGAGCAGAGGGGAAGGAGGGAGGGGTTTTGTTGCTGTGGACTGGGTGAGCCCCAGGGATGGAGGAAAGGGGGTAGAGATAGAAAGTGCAGCATCTCAGGTGATGCAGATAATCTCCTTTAATCTCCTGCTCAAAATAACCCAAAGTCAAGTAAAGGAGGGATTATATGGCCTAAGCCACTGTTATTGCCAGGGTGTAACAGCCTTAGGTTGCATCTGAGGGTCTGCTGAGGAGGAAGAGGAGCAGCAAATATTGGCCTACTGGAAATGCCTCCCCAGCGAGGATGGCTGGGTGGGCTGGGGACCATCCTGGGGTACCCCAAGGAGAGACAGGGCTGCAGGATGGGGAGCCACCATCAAATGCAAGGAGCCTGTGCAGGGACTGGTCCCGGGGGGGAAGACTCTCTCAGATGCCCACTCGTCACCTTGGCATGACTGATGGGTTTATTCTTAGTGCAGGATCCAAAGCGCTTTATAGCCGTTAATTATCCTAATGGGGAAGCAGCGACCATCAGACCCATTTTACAGATTGAGAAACAGAGCCCATGAGGAGGTAAATGACACATCATGTCCCCGGACAGGGCTAGAGGGAGGTGGTCAGTCCCTGCCCTCTCACTAATTTTAATGAGCCTTTTCCTACACCCCCTTGGGTGTGTGCTCGTGGCAGCCACGAGGAGCTGGTAGGCTGAAGGCATCTCCTACCCATTGCCAAAAAAGCCACACCAAGGTCCAGCTGCTGTGCTGCTGGCAGAGAAAACTGAATTGCAGAGCCTTATTCATCAGCTCCTGGCGATGCCTTCAAGATATCAGCAGCACAGAGACAGTGTGAAGCGGGATTGCGACAGGGAGGGAGCAGAGCATGTTCATTTTAATGAGCTTGTCCCTGCCTAAAGGAGAGAGAAAGCGAGAGGCCAACCTGGTTTAATAAACTCTAGCATGCGGATTTAATCAGATGGATCATTGTTCCCCTGCACAGGGATGAATATATAAAAAAAAAAAAAAAGATTCAAACTTTTTTCCCCTTTGTTTTTCATTTGTATTATGTGCTGTGGTGTGATAAAACATCCTGGGGCCAACTTGCAAGGCAATAAAAGAGACAGTAAAGGAGAGGAAGGTGTTGATCTGCGTGAGTGAGCCCAAGTGCTGGGGGGAAGGAGGCTACTGGTGGGCAGGGCTCGAAGCGAGGGGCTGCAGCATCCTCAGCCCCATGCCAAAACCCCAGGAAAGATGTGGTTGTGGGGTCCAACCTGCTGTCAGCTCCTTTTCAGGCCTCTGGCACTAAAAGCTGTCCCTGGTCAAGCTTAGATCTCCCTTTCACTACAGAAATGTCTGTGCACAAGCATATCTCCATGCTGCTGCCCCAGGAGGGAAAGAGGGACTTGCCCCCTTTCTCACTTTCTCCAGGGACACCAGCTGGGGGTGATGTGCTGATGGTGTTTTGGGCTTAGATGGCACTTGCCTTCAAGGGAATGGTGTGTCAGGACAGTTTCCTCTGGATTCCCCTCTCCTCCTTACTAGAAGTCACTTCATCGTTGCCTCCCCATCACACCATGTGCCAGGAGTGGGGTCCTGGGTGCTGCTTATTAATTTAGAGAAACTAAATGACCCTGGTTGGAAAGCTCCAAACTCCTGTGTGTGCAGCAGCGAGGTCCAAGGGCTTTATTACAGTTGGGAGAATGGTTGGATGCCATGTTCCCCTGCCTCTGCCTGTCCCTGGGGATGGTGGGCACTGCAAGGAGGCTCAAGAAGGTCTTGATCCAGCAAAGAGCAAAGCAGCTCTGCAGGCAGGATGGTGTCGGGGTGTGCCTCGGTAGGTGTGTGGCTCTGGGCTTTGCAAGTCTCTTGCTACGTGGGTGTGAATAAAGCCAGCTTAGGCAAAATAGTCTTTTGTGCTAAATCCTGGGCAGACCACCTGGAGCTGTGGTCAAGGACAGACCTTAGGGGCCTCCAAGCCCCCTCCATGGAGTTCACCTCCTTTGCCCTGTCCAAGGGCAAAGTGTAGTGTTTGGAGGAGGGAGAAATGATATCTGCTTCCTTTGGAAAGATTGTTCTAAGCTGTGTCATTGACCCGTTCACTGAAAAATCACTTACCACCACTTGGTGCTAAGTATCACAAACTTTGGCTTCTAACACACCCCCACACCACCGCTTCATTGCTTTATCCATTATTGCTCATAAACACTAATAAATAATCCTATTTTCATTCCTACCATTGTTTAAGTGGTCATTAATTGTGGTTTATACGCTGTCTTTGTGTATTTGTGTAGGATAGCTTCTTCATGATTCCTTGATTAACTGTGATTGATTGTGTATTTTAAAATCAATTAAAAGTTTCAACACTAAAAGGTAGAGTCTTTAGCAGTAATGCTCTGAGACATTGCCATTTATAATGGAGCTATTACGGTGCTGGGACCCATTAGTGTGGCACACTGTGATCTTTATTTTCCAGATCCATGCAAATACATACGTACGTGTCAGCGTGCGTATGTCTGTGTCTCTCTTGTGTGAGCTGTATGGTATGGGACAGAGAGAGCCAGCTTCTCATGGGGTTGCTGGACCACATAAGGTGGGCTTTTGTGGATGGCCAGGTATCACCCCCTCCCTTCCTGAAGACTCGTGGAAGGGCTGAGCCCCAGGACCCCATCATTTCCTTGCTGTGTATTTGTTTTCTGTTTGTAAAGAGGAGCTGGCTGCTAATACCTTCTTTGTAGCTAAATGGGGCCATGAAGAAGGATGTGTGGCTTTCTACATCGCTGTTTTAGTGACTGTATCTCTGTCTTGGTGGGGTGGGGGTGACTGTAGAGGTGGTAGAGCTGATACAATGCTGATATGATGGAGAAGGAGGAAGGACAGCCACCACCTGGGCACGTGCTGGAGCAGAAATCTCTCTGCCCTGTAACATCATGTCTATATTCCATCAGTCCTCAGCTCCTCATGTCACTGCTGTGCTGGGAAAATGTGTGTGTCCAGCATCAGAGCAGGAGGAGATGGGGTTTAGGTGGCTCTTTTTGTGCTCCCTGCCTCCCCCCACAAACCCAGCATTCCTACGCCTCTGTGCACACCAGAGCATCTCTCCTCCCATCCTGTGAGTGAATTAGGGCTGAGGACACCATAGAAGAAATTTTGTGCAGGTCCTCTGAGGGGGGGCAAAATCCCCAAGGAGCCAGCAGGAAATGGGGGCCCTTGTGATTGATCCCTTACTTGTGTCCCCCCCTCATCCTCCTGGATGTCTGCCGGCTGCAGGGCCCTCCCAGCCATCTGCCAGCTCGGGCAGAGGATTCCTGAGGGCTAAGCTGCTCAGAGACATTTGTCACCCACCCCTGGCCCAGCCACAAGCTGCAAAAAAATGCCTTGGTGCCCCCAGTGCAGCTGCTGGGAGCACCCGTTAAGGGAAATCACAGCTCTTGTTGAATGATGGGGGGACTGCTTTGTGTGTGCCCTGGAACGGGCCTGCTCTGTCGTATTAACTCACCCGCTCACGTTGATGTTAATGAAATAAAGAAATATGATGGTTCCAGACTTTTAAACTTCTTATAGCTCGATTTGCATAATGGCGACCGCTACCCTGAACAGGAACTGATCTGTCGAAAAATATTGTTCCAGCCCTCTATCACTCAGCTCAATGGAAGGCGCAGATTGGCCCACAGGGGCTGTTTTTTGCTGATGGAGTGGAGTTTGCCTAGTGCCGAACATAAAAAGCTAAAATTAGGACGCAATCCAATATTGTAAAAAAGAAATTGGTTAAAAGTTATAGATCAATAACTGTTAACGTGACTCTATTTTTCAGACAGACCACGTTCCTGCTGCCGGTGACGCGGAGGCAGGCTCCTTCCCGCTGGCTGAAGCAGCTCCGTGGTTCCCCCTCGGAGGAGCCACTCGAGACTCAGCTCTCCTGAAGAACCCTGTGAGCTCACTGTGCTTCCTGGAGTTTCTCGTGGAAGTTTGTCCTCCTCTCCCTTGGACCGTAAAAGGTTGGTCAGGGCTGCACCATGGGGTGGGTGTCAGTCCTATCTCCCCCCTCCTGCATGACTCTGGGCATCAGGCTGTGAACCCAGGAGTGATGCTGGTGCTCTGGGAGCATCCCTGTGAGACACATCATGTCTCACTCCTCAGTGCCCCAGATCTCCACTACCTGATGCCCTCGAGCAACCTTTGATGTCTTAGTTCATTACTCCTTGATTATCTAGACCTCTGCTCCTCCATGCCCTAGATCGCTGCTCCTTGATTATCTAGACCTCTGCTCTTTGATGCCCTAGATCACTGCTCCTTGATTTCCAACCTCTCTGCTCCTCCATGCCCTAGATCTCTTCTTGATTATCTGGATCTCTCCTCTTTGATGCCCTAGATTTCTGCTCATGGGTGCCCTAGATCTCTGCCTGCTGCAAAGACCATGCCTCTCCCAGCAGACAACTCCTGCAAGTGCTTCCAGCTCTTCAAGAACAACTGGACTCTTTCACCTCCGTGGGGAGCAGGACCTTGGTCTTGGCACAACTCTGTCCCACATGTAAAGCAAGGTGAGCATCCCTTCCCTCCACCCTGTGTATTTAAACCATGGTGTCCACACAGCTGTCTCTCCCCATCAGTGTGTGTTTAGGGTGTTGCAGACCCAAATTCTCAGCTTCAGTGATGGGGACAGGGGAGGGTGTGGGAGCAGGGAGCCAGCTGGGCATCACAAGCCAGTGTGACAATGGCCCTTCTGCCCCCGGTGACCTTGGCCTTGCCTCCCATAGCTCATTACAGCCTGCCTTTGATCACTTGCCTCTCCTCCTCTCTGTACTTGGAAATGCTGGAGAGCTTTCCTGACCGATATCATCAAAAAAGGACATTTTTATTTCCAAAATATACAATGTAATTAGAAGGGCGAAGGGAGAGAGCAGCCAGTCCATAAAAACACCCGCTCTGCGACAGTCTCTGTCCTGACTCCGCAGGAACCGGGGACAAAAGGCGCCTGGTTTTCAGTGGGAACAGGGCAGTTTCCTAAATATTGGAAATAACCCCACAGGTTCTGGCCAAAAAGGGGTTCTTCTACTGCATGAGAAGGTTTTGGTGTGGAAATGCCCTCACCTGTAGTCAAATGTGCTTTGCTGAAGTGGGTCCATTGCGAGCACGGATTGAAGCTGCAACCAGCAGCACAGAGACCTCATCTAAACCATCATCATTTAAATGTACCTTCTGGTTGAATTGCGGAAGATCTTGCTGTCACCCACAGCTTTTTTGCTAACACGCTTGCTAGCTCTTGTTGAATGATGGGGGGACTGCTTTGTGTGTGCCCTGGAACGGGCCTGCTCTGTCGTATTAACTCACCCGCTCACGTTGATGTTAATGAAATAAAGAAATATGATGGTTCCAGACTTTTAAACTTCTTATAGCTCGATTTGCATAATGGCGACCGCTACCCTGAACAGGAACTGATCTGTCGAAAAATATTGTTCCAGCCCTCTATCACTCAGCTCAATGGAAGGCGCAGATTGGCCCACAGGGGCTGTTTTTTGCTGATGGAGTGGAGTTTGCCTAGTGCCGAACATAAAAAGCTAAAATTAGGACGCAATCCAATATTGTAAAAAAGAAATTGGTTAAAAGTTATAGATCAATAACTGTTAACGTGACTCTATTTTTCAGACAGACCACGTTCCTGCTGCCGGTGACGCGGAGGCAGGCTCCTTCCCGCTGGCTGAAGCAGCTCCGTGGTTCCCCCTCGGAGGAGCCACTCGAGACTCAGCTCTCCTGAAGAACCCTGTGAGCTCACTGTGCTTCCTGGAGTTTCTCGTGGAAGTTTGTCCTCCTCTCCCTTGGACCGTAAAAGGTTGGTCAGGGCTGCACCATGGGGTGGGTGTCAGTCCTATCTCCCCCCTCCTGCATGACTCTGGGCATCAGGCTGTGAACCCAGGAGTGATGCTGGTGCTCTGGGAGCATCCCTGTGAGACACATCATGTCTCACTCCTCAGTGCCCCAGATCTCCACTACCTGATGCCCTCGAGCAACCTTTGATGTCTTAGTTCATTACTCCTTGATTATCTAGACCTCTGCTCCTCCATGCCCTAGATCGCTGCTCCTTGATTATCTAGACCTCTGCTCTTTGATGCCCTAGATCACTGCTCCTTGATTTCCAACCTCTCTGCTCCTCCATGCCCTAGATCTCTTCTTGATTATCTGGATCTCTCCTCTTTGATGCCCTAGATTTCTGCTCATGGGTGCCCTAGATCTCTGCCTGCTGCAAAGACCATGCCTCTCCCAGCAGACAACTCCTGCAAGTGCTTCCAGCTCTTCAAGAACAACTGGACTCTTTCACCTCCGTGGGGAGCAGGACCTTGGTCTTGGCACAACTCTGTCCCACATGTAAAGCAAGGTGAGCATCCCTTCCCTCCACCCTGTGTATTTAAACCATGGTGTCCACACAGCTGTCTCTCCCCATCAGTGTGTGTTTAGGGTGTTGCAGACCCAAATTCTCAGCTTCAGTGATGGGGACAGGGGAGGGTGTGGGAGCAGGGAGCCAGCTGGGCATCACAAGCCAGTGTGACAATGGCCCTTCTGCCCCCGGTGACCTTGGCCTTGCCTCCCATAGCTCATTACAGCCTGCCTTTGATCACTCGCCTCTCCTCCTCTCTGTACTTGGAAATGCTGGAGAGCTTTCCTGACCGATATCATCAAAAAAGGACATTTTTATTTCCAAAATATACAATGTAATTAGAAGGGCGAAGGGAGAGAGCAGCCAGTCCATAAAAACACCCGCTCTGCGACAGTCTCTGTCCTGACTCCGCAGGAACCGGGGACAAAAGGCGCCTGGTTTTCAGTGGGAACAGGGCAGTTTCCTAAATATTGGAAATAACCCCACAGGTTCTGGCCAAAAAGGGGTTCTTCTACTGCATGAGAAGGTTTTGGTGTGGAAATGCCCTCACCTGTAGTCAAATGTGCTTTGCTGAAGTGGGTCCATTGCGAGCACAGATTGAAGCTGCAACCAGCAGCACAGAGACCTCATCTAAACCATCATCATTTAAATGTACCTTCTGGTTGAATTGCGGAAGATCTTGCTGTCACCCACAGCTTTTTTGCTAACACGCTTGCTGCACCGGCACCATTTCCAGCTGGGCAGGTCCACCCCACGGCACAGGAGGACCATGGTCCACCCCACGGCACAGGAGGACCACGTTCCACCCCTCTGCCAGCCGTGGCCAGGGGCTGCCTAACAAGCCAAGGTCCAGCCGTTCCCGTCTCAGCAGCTGCCCCATGAAACATCTTACACCTTAAAAATTGATGGGGTTCATTTCCTGCCTCCCTGCACTTACTGAAAGCACCAGTTCTGCCATTACCAGCGACGTCCACATTAATTACTATCATAACCCAAGTACCTTTGCGTGTGCTCCCTTGCCTGGAGAGCCTGTCCCAGCAGTGACCTGCATTTCTCTCCCCTCAAGACCTTGCCCATGGCTGGGATTTCCAGCACTGCTGCCTGCAGAAGAGCAAAGCTGATGCTGAGATAGTCCCAGAGGAGGAGGACAGGCCATCAGACAGGTCTGCTGGCAGGTCAGCTCTGGCCCAGGCTCAGAGGTTCACCTGGAGCATGGGGGTTTTATTCTCCACCTTCTCCCCTTGTCTCATTGAGCAGCAGCATCAGTCCTACCCCATCCCTAGGGCTCGTGGCTTTTCTACATTGTGTAAATGATTTAAATATTCATTGGGAGCAAGAGATTGACTCCATGGCTGGGTGGTGGAATTGTTTTCCCTGGGACCATCTGGAGTCCCCAGGTTGAGTCCCTTCAGCTCTGAACCCCAGGGACCAACCTTCAGTTTTCCTCCAGTTTCTAAGGAAAAAAACAAAACCCAAACAAGTCATGGAAAATCGCCCAGCTCACTCTAAACATAGCTCCTGGGCGATGGGAAACAGGCCATTCCCGTCTGCTTTTCAGTGCCCTGTGGACTGTAGAAAATTACAAATCTCATCTTTTTTTGCATAAAATGCTGATTATCCAGCGTTAAACACAAGCATGTCTGAGACCGTGAAAGGACACGCATGGAAGAGCTAAAACACTAGAAATCATGAGGCAAAAGGAGCCAGCAACTTAAACAATCACCAACAAAGCCTCTTCAGCACGGACTGAATAGCATCCAGCCCAGGTACCACACAGTCCACTCACACGCCTGACCAAAAGTGTACTCTGAATACAGGAACGCACCGAAATCAGCGCCTGGAGGAGACTGGCACGTACAAGAGAATGCACCATTCATTCAGACTACTTCATTCCTGCCTTTTGCTCTTCACCTCAAAACCCCAGGGGAGACACCAAGCCTACAAACAGTCAGCAGGAGTTCCCCAGGAAAAGGTCTAGGAATTAGAGCGGGTCACGAGCCCAACACGAGGTATCAGTGTCGCAGACAGTGCCCTGGGACACAGGAGCTGCAGCGTGGCCTGCGAGAGTCACAGCATCACCTTTCTCATCCATTCGGGGCTGGAGACATCTACAATGGAGCAGATTCTGGTCTCGGCAGCCCCTGTCAAAAGGAGGTGGTGCTGCTGCAGGCAGCGCGGAGGAAAGAGAATGATCAGAGGTCTACAAGACATGACCTACAAAGGAAGATTGAAAGAACTGGGTTATTTAGCCTAAAAGAGATGATGGGAGAAGAGATGTGATAACAGTCTTCAAGTGCTTAAAAGGATGCTGCCAAGGGGAAGAGAATAATCTGTTCTTTATGTCCACGGTGGACAGGACAAGAAATAATCGGCTTAAATTACAGCAAGAGAAATCAGGTTAGACATCAGGACAAAACCGGCTCCTGGAGCGTGGCGGTGGGTTACCTGGGAGGCGGAGGGGCTCTGTCACTACAAACACACGCTGGCTGGGGACAGGTTGGCAAACGCCTCTCTTGGGCTTTCCATGGGGAGAGAGGATGTGCTGGGGCAGGACTGCACCCCCTCCGCGTTCCTGTGGTGCCTTCAACGTGAGTTATAGTGCTCCTGGTTTGCCCAAAACCAGCTGGTCCTGCAGCGATCGCTACAGCTGGCTGGATGAATCCCAGACACTTTGGCTCATGAGAACTTCCAAGGAAGCAAAATTTCATTTTGTGGCAGATTGGGGGCACAAATCCACATTTTGGGTTATTTTTCTTGCAGTAAAGAAATCCTTCAAAATGGATTTTTTTTTTTTTTTCCTTCCCCGTCTCTTTCAGCTGCTCTATTGCGACACAAACAAAGCAGAGCATCCCAGCCACACGGGCAAGCTGGAGTGACACCGTCCAAATGAAACCTGTTTGATAACGTCCTTGCTGAAAACATCAATGAAATCGATGTCTCCCCTCCAAACAATTAGGTGGGGGCGAATCACCGGTTTCTGAGTGAATAGACTTGCCTTGACATGTTTTTCAGCCAGCTCAGAGGATTGTTGCTACCAGAGAGGCAAAAAGGAAACCCAAAAAGGGCTCCTCCTAACCCAGGTTGCCAGTGGCCAGTACAGAAGATCCACCAAGGTGTCCAAGAGCTGCTCGAGCCACTTCTGCTCAGCAGCACCTCTTGTCGCGCTGCTGAGCGTGCACCTTTGAGCTAAAGATTAAGAGATTTCTGTGTTCTCAGGAGAAATTGTTATTGCCCCTGGATTCCAAGATAGCACAGCTGAGATGAGAATCAAAAAAAAAAAAAAAAACCCAGAAGAAAAAAGAAGGGAGACAGCAGCCTCCCTGCTGCGTGGGCCATTGTCTGTTGACCTGAACTTGAGCACAGCTGAGATGAGAATCAGAAAAAAAAAAACCACAGAAGGAAAAAAAAAAAAGAAAAAAAAATTTAAAACCCTGTAAGCAATTAATTTTCAGCCTCACTGCCCAGCATCATTCTCAAGGAGAGAACAACGGATGCAACTAATACTTTGCTTTTGAAAATATCAGTTTCGTTCACCCCAAGATGCTTTGGAACAGGCAAGCCCTGCCAAGGGGAAAATGGTCCCAGCTCCCTCCCACACCACAATGGGGGCACACCAGGACTTGGACCAATTTTAACATAGCCCATGGTGCAAAGCTTGCTTCTGCCTTTCTTTTCCCAAGTTGTGATCATTTTAGTTGCTTGTTTGTCTTGCTTGTTCATGTTCACAGGGCAGTGCTGTCCCAAGCAGCTCTTGTTTGGGAGATGAGTGTCCCCTCCATAAGCGCTAGAGCCTTCATCCTCAGGCTCACCTCCTCCTCAAAGACCTGGAGCTGGAAGGAGAAGATGGGTCATGGATGATGGGCAAGCTGCCACGCTGGTGTAGCACTGGGGATTGCAGTGGGATCCTGTCCCAGGTGGACCAAGTTTCCTTTACTTCAAGGAAAAATCCATTTTAGGCTCAAGGGAAAAACAGGCGAGTGCTGAAAGTTGATCACCTTCTCATATCTTAGAGAGTGTCTGCTTCTCATGTCCTTGCTGCTATGAGGCGTCTGAGTGACAGCCAGGCTATGAAATATGGCCAAGGCTTTTTGAACTTGACAGCTCAATCCATGAACGAGCAAAGCCCAGAAGACAGTCCAGAGCCGCTTAGCAAGAGCAGGCTAATAGCTAAGTACACAGCGAAAACCTGATGGGAACACCAGTATCTCCTAACTCCAGCTTCATTCAGAAAGCCAAGAATACAGAAGTGAGTCAATTTGTGCCCGATGGCCATAATGAACGTGCCAGTGGAGATGCCCAGAAGCAGTAATACCATAAATTGGCAAGGTGGCAGCTGCATTCATCAGCTCAAACAAGAGCTGGTCATCCATAATCCAGCAGTTTCAAAGACCAGTATTTCAGCACCAATGTCATTTCCACCTTAAAGTGTATGTGGGAATGCTTGAAATTTGCCAGCAGCCCCAACAGATGTGTCACTGCTGCCGAGAGCCAACACCGGGTGGTGATCCAGGGGTATGAAACGCAATTAATTAATTATAGCAAATGCTGAGAATCATCGTTTGAGTCACGGGGATTCAAAGCTCCTCAACCCCAATTCCTCTGGAGAAGGTGGTGAGTGTGTGCCTGGGTCATGCATCAGTGATGATGATCAATGACCCAGTGAAGTTGGGCAGCCCCAAACCTGCGTTTTGGGCACCCAACACCTGTGCTGGAGATGGGGAGCAGCTTGCACTGGGTAGTGATTTGAGGCCAGCTCTGGCACAACCATCAGGTTGTGCTGTGGGGATAACACATAGGACCCTAAGGGCATAAATTTGAACATAGGAAGTTCTATGAGGAGGAACTTCTTGACTTTGAAGGTGGCAGAGCCCTGGAAGAGGCTGCCCAGAGAGGTGGTGGAGTCTCCTTCTCTGGAGACATTCAAACCCAGCCTGGGTGCCATCCTGTGCAACCTGCTCTGGGTGACCCGCTCTGGCAGGGGGTTGGAGGAGATGATCTCCAGCGGTCCCTTCCAACCCCATGTCATTCTGTGTGACCCCACTGACTTCTCCTCCACACGTGGGGTTTGTCCCCAACCAACCGGCAAGAGCTTAAACCTACAAAGCAACCTTGGGAGCTGGGGAAGAGGGTGGCAAACGTGCTGTGAGTCCCCAGCAGCTCATCCCCACTCCCACCCACTTGCAAGAACATTCCATCAGCCACCCCTGTCACTGCTGATGGGGGTTCGCCACCACCATGCTGATCCCCACAGGAGATAGCAGGGCATTATCTTGGCCCCACTGCTCATGCTGCCACCACTGCATTCATCAGGGAGTGATCTGTGCCAGGAGATAACCTCCCTCCAGGGTCACAGCCTGCCTCCCCCCACGCAAAGCGATGGGACTCCTGGCTGCCACGGGGCTCCAACATCCTTCCCAGGGGGCGAGAACACTGGGTGTGGAAGGACTTTTCTCACCCCAGGGTGGCCCACGATGTGGTGGCTGCAGGGCAAGGAGCCATGAGTCCCCAGTGAGGACCTCCTTTTTTGTTTTTTGGTTTTTTCCTCCCTTTTCAGGGGAAACGGGGTGATGCAAACCCAGTGGGCCTCCACGAGTTGCGCAGCGTTATTCATGTAACAGCTAATGGAGCTCACTCAATCCATAAAGATTTTAAGTCAGGGGTTTGATGTTAATTATGGACCAAAACATTTAATAGCCCGTTACACTTCCACCAGGCATTTTTTTAATTAAAAAATGATATATTGCACAAAAGGGAAAAAAAAAAAAAAGGGAGAGGAATAATTGAAGAACTGTTTTATTCCAGAACAACCCGAGGCAGAGAAGGCAGCGTGTGGGGGAACACGATGGCAACGCTGGGAGCTGGTGGTGGAGGAAGCCACGGAGAGAGCAGCCTCATCCCACCAGGAGAAGGTGCCCAGGGAAGAGGAGAAAACTCTGAGCAGAGACAGGTAGGTGGACATCCAGGTCAGGCTTTTGCCCACCACACTGGCTTGCCCTTACCTGTTGAATCATTTCCTTGGTGCTGCAAGAAGACTTTGTTTCAAATCCCTCTTTCTGAAACTCTATCAGCTGTCTCTCAGGAAAAATGGCTCAGCCCCCAGGGTGGAAATTAGTCTGGAATAGGTCAGGGATGAAGAAAGTCTGACATGTCTCGCTCTGACGCTACTCCATTTTTCATGCAATATTTAAAGATGCGCTTGAGCAGGGGCTGGCCTGAGATGCATTCAAATAGTCTGTGCAAAACACACGGTCTTCAGCAGAGGAAACCAACACTTCTCCTGCCTTGGGCAGTGGTGCTGGTGGTCCATGGGTCAAGGGGGCAGCAAGGGAGAGCCCAAGAGGGAGCAGCTCCGGGTGGGAGGTTGTTACGATCCTCCTGAGGACAGGAGGAAGAGAAGTGGGATGGAAACGTGGCCCCAGGGCTGCCCAGGAAAAGTTCAGGTGATTGCTTAAAACTGGAAGTAGCAGAGTATGACCCCCAAGTCCCTGGCCATGGATGGACTTGCCCAAGTCCTCCTGCGTCTCCAGCTCTGCGCCTTGCTGTCGTTCGCTTCCCCCAACTCCACAATGGGAATAATATTATTCCCTCCTCACAGGGTTTTGAGATGCTCAGTTACTATGGTGATGGGGCCATAAAAGTACCAAAGATAGCAAGAACAATAATAATATCAGACATGGTAGGAGCCAAATAATTGCATTTAGGGCACGCACACAACACGGAAGGGAGAGCCACCTCCATGCACCACAGCTCTCAAAAACCCCGAAGACAAAACTTTTGTTATACCACCGGGCTCACAGCCTGCTTAAAGGGCTCATTTCCAATTCCAGCACCGTCCACCCAAATGCCAGGAGCGGCCGCCAACAGCCCGGCTGCAGCTCCAGGGACCGCTCCTACGGCCCCATCCCCATCTCCCCAGGGCCAGCCAGGAATGGGAGGGGGGTGGAGTGGTGGGACTGAAGACCCCTTGCCAATGCAGAAATGAAATGTTCCTCGCACCAGCGCCGTAACACAAAGTCCTCACAGATGTTCAGCCACCTCATTGTTTGACCAGCTGAGCGTTTTGCCGCCCGGAGCGGCGAGCGTGCCCAGCACAATGCCGCTGACGGCTTGCTCCTTTGTCTCTGCCGAGCACAGCGCTTGCCTCATTAATTTATTTTTTTTTTTAATTTATGGGTTTTTAATTGAAAAAAAATTATAACATCTGTGGCTGCTTAATAACACCTGTGCGCGACAAGGCTGATTTTCAGCAGCCATTGTCAGAGCGTTCTCATCTGGGCACCGCCGAGCCGGTGCTACGTGGCCTCCTCTCAACTGCTCAGGCAAGAACGATCCTTGGAGGGCACGTAATTAACAGGCGATGCAAAACAAGTTGCCGTGGGGAAAAAAAATATGAGAGGCATCCCTTTCTAACAAAGGGAGAGCTTGGTGATGAGCTTGTAAGGCATCCTGTGAAGAAATGCCTGCTGGCACTCGCATGGACCAACCCAACACTGGTGCCATGGTCAGGGGAGGTGCAGAGGGGATCTGGCCTTTCCACCAGCACTGTAGAACCCTCCTCCTTTGTCATGAGGTTTAGAGCCCCAGCACCCCACCAGGTCGTTTTAACCATGAGGAAGAGGATCCTAAAGCTAATTGCTGGTGTTGCCACCCAAATCCTCATGTTTTTTTACAGCCCCAAGTGCTGAGGCAGCTCCTACTGAAAGCTGCCTCCTTGCAGCATCCCCTGGGGCTTGCTGTGCAGGTGCTGGCTATAACAGTTTGGCTGTTCAGTGAGCACAAAACAGCCTGGGAGGCTTACAGGTGCCTCTTACATTCATACATGCTCATGACAAAGCTGCTGGTAGCAGGAGTGAGCGTGGAGCAGGAGGGGACACAGCTCTGGCTGTGCCCAGGCTGAGGTTTCTTACGTGCAGGAGCTTCCCTGCTCAAATCTGGAGGAGGTTTTTATCCACTCCTCGCGGCTCTGGGAAGCTCAGGCTGCCCTGAAATCCCTCTTCCCACTGTGACTTGGTAAATAAATCAAATCCTGTTCCCCGCTGAGCTCGGCAGTGGAAACAGGGCTGCCAGGGCTGCAGACAACCAGCCTTCCCCAGGCTCCACCAGGGCTGGTGGGCAGAAAGCAGGGGCCAGCAGAGAGGTTTGGCCAGGGAATAAAAGAGCAGCAGTGCAAACATTTCCATGTCCAGCCCTTTGTCACCCTTTGTGGTCCTTTGTCACTCCCTGTAACATGGGGTATTTGAGCAGATCCCCTCCCTGCGCAGCCCCCCCTGCTCCCCCTCCAGCACAGTGAGCTTTAACATCACACCCCCTCCTTCAGTCACATCTTCAGGCTGTGAATTCCCCTCATCTCTCGGAGTACATTAAAAAAAACCAAAAAAAATCAATGTAATTATGCAGCAAACATTAATTATGATCAAAACATGCAACTGAGAGGGATTGATCTGGAGGAGAGCTGCAGCTGGCCACTAAATTACCAAAAACCAAATTGGTGGGGCTGAGGCCATGGAGATGTGTGGCCAGTCCAACCATCAGAGCATTCCTGAAAATACCTGGCTTCACTGAATTTCACTGAATTTTTAGAGTTGGAAGGGACCATAGAGATCATCTAGTTGACCGTTTTGGTTTCTAGTTTCATTTATTGGCTTTTTCAGCTGATGGTGTAAGTCAAACACAGGAGTGGATGAATTTAATGTGTATCTCTATATGTATCTCTATAATGTGAGTGTTCCTCACAATGAGAGCCAAATCCTAAAGGTTTCAGCATGATGAGGCATGGAGTCACCGCAGCCACATTGGAGGGATGGGTGGTGCAGACCCTTCTCAGACGGTACAGATAGAGGAACAATTCAACCTGGTAATTTGTTCACCACAAAGACATGATTGTTTCCGTCTTCTTCCCCAGTTTTAGACCCCGAATAGACTCTTTAGCTATCTCCAAGATGGACAAAAATGAAAGTGTGGGCTGACAGCAGAAGAAATGTGGAGCCGATCTTCTTCCCCAGTCTTAGACCCCGAATATCTCCAAGATGGACAAAAATGAAAGCGTGGGCTGACAGCAGAAGAAATGTGGAGCCGGAGAGTGGCTGGGAGCATCTGGGCAGGACTCCAGGTGGGTGAGATGAATTGGGCACAATGGGATATAACCCCTGTGAGCACTGGGAGGTTGGCCATGACCTGATATGGCTGGTAAGAGGACATGAGACAACGAATTCCTTGTCTCAGACTGGTAACCCTGAGGAGATGGCATATCCTGCTTAGGGTACTTGGGGAAACCTTATCCCAGGGTGGGAGAGAGTGTGAATCTTGCATGGAGGTGGCTTCCATGTAGATGCTTCTTCAGTTGGTTGTTGAAGCCTTCCAGGACAGGGCTCCCATGTGCCCCTCACAGCCTGCACCAGCTCTCAGCCAAACATACTTTTAGGAAGCTTTTCCCGAGCACCTAACCCAAGCCCTCTTGGCTGCAGTTTAAGCCTATTACAGCTTGTCCAACCCTCGACCAATTGATCACCGTCATTTTTATAACTGCCTTTTCCACACTGGATGAATGTTACACATCCCCTCGCCTTGAGTCCTTTCTGGCCTGGAGCACAAACTCAGCTCCTCCAGTCCATCTTCCCGGGGCATGTTTTCCAAACTCTCTGAACTCCCTCAATTTGTCTGAGTCTCTCTGAAAGTTGTGATGCCCAAACCTGGAGATATATGTCTCCAGCTGATGCCTCACTAGCACTAAATAGAGCCAAATAAATTACCTCGCTGTCTTCCACCTGAAACTATTAATATGTCTGTGGGCAAGATGTGCCTTTTCTTTCCTTTCCTAAAGCACCAGGTTATTGTTTGCTGCTCAGTTTGAGGGCTACTCCACGGCTCGAGCCTTGGCTGCTCTCCTGCTGGCTTACCAGTTCTTCTCCATCTTATATCTGCAATTTTGATATCGCCTTCTTAAGTGAAACACTTTGCACTTGACTTTATTGAATTTCAGTGTATTGATTTCAGGCCATTTCTCCAATTTATCAAGATCATTTTGCTCTGAGGAATCTTGCAGCAGCTTGTCTTGTATCTGCTCTGTTGACAAAAGGGCTTGAGTCCTCAGGGCTATCGAGCCAGGACTTTGCATTAGTCCTTAAAATAGTCAGAAAGAACCACATGGGGGGTGTGGGGACAGTGGAGGATGGAGGTGTCAGGCTGTCTCACAGAGAAATGGCCCCACGCTGCCATCGCAGCCAGGCAAGGTGTGGAAGCAACAGGAGGAGATGGAAGAGTATGATGGAAATGATAATGAGTCCCTGAGGGTGCCAGCAGGGACACTGAGGATACAGGGATGCTGAGAGATGCCGGGACCCTGCTGCAGCCCCGGGGACAACCCTGCAGCTGGGAGGATGGGGAGGAGGGAGACAAGCACTGTGATTTAATGCTCCCTCTTTCTTCTCAGGTCAACGTGAGATGAGCTGCCCTGGTCCCACCTGGAGGTGTACCAGCAGACCTGGAGGAGCCCTGCAGCATCTGGCATTAATGGCACTATTTGGAGACAGCAAGAACTGGACTAAGATGAAGACAGAAGTCCACCCTGCTGTGCACAAACCAGGTCAGATGGCTTTATTGCTATTATTATTGTTGTTGCCCAGAGGTTGTAGTGCTCCAGTGTTTAAGGCAGATAAAGAGGTTTGGGAAGCTGTTGCTTTTCCCAAGGTGGAAGGAGCATCTCCTTACCCTTCTGCTTGGGCACACTGAACAAGCACAAAGCTTTAGGGGAGCACTGCAGACCTACAAAAGCACCCACCTTCCCATCACACTTTCGAAGCACAAAGCTTTAGGGGAGCACAAAAGCACCCACCTTCCCATCACACTTTCCTCCCTCTGCTTCTCCCATCAGCTTGCCAACAGCACTTCCCCTGCCTCCTCTTCCTCCCGCTCCCTGGGGCGGGCTGAAGTTCAGTCAACAATTACCCAGGTACGGGGAGGAATTTCCTAGAAAATTTTGCAAAAAAAAAAAAAAAAGAGCACCTCCTGCAGAGCTGCCTCCTGATAAGTCCTCGTTCTTCAGCAGGGGGCAGGTGGAAAGGCTGAGCTTCAGCTGCAGGCACAGCGGGAGGGCTGGGGAAAGCATGGGGAAGAGAGATGCAAACAAACCCGGGGAAGGGGGCAAAGCAGAGGCGTAATGGAGGGGCTGGAACAGCCTGGGAAACAGCAGGGGAAAAGGTTTCCTTGGAAAAAGGCTGGCAAGCCTCACCTGGAAAAGGGAGAAGCAAGGGTGAGATGGGAGAACTCCTGCAGGAGTGGAGAGCATGGGGAGAGAAGAGGAGCAAGGGTTGGGTGAAGCCCCAGCAGCCACAGGAGAGCACCTCCTGCAGAGCTGCCTCCTGATAAGTCCTCGTTCTTCAGCAGGGGGCAGGTGGAAAGGCTGAGCTTCAGCTGCAGGCACAGCGGGAGGGCTGGGGAAAGCATGGGGAAGAGAGATGCAAACAAACCCGGGGAAGGGGGCAAAGCAGAGGCGTAATGGAGGGGCTGGAACAGCCTGGGAAACAGCAGGGGAAAAGGTTTCCTTGGAAAAAGGCTGGCAAGCCTCACCTGGAAAAGGGAGAAGCAAGGGTGAGATGGGAGAACTCCTGCAGGAGTGGAGAGCATGGGGAGAGAAGAGGAGCAAGGGTTGGGTGAAGCCCCAGCAGCCACAGGAGCTCACCCTGGCCCTTGACATGGTAATGATGCAGACACAGACGTGTGATAAGCCCTGCTCTGCACGCACTTTAAAATCTAAGTAGCTTATGAATAAGTAATAATCCCTTATTCCCAGTGCCATAATCTATATTTAATTAAGAAAATAACTAAACGGTGGGAGTAAAAGGGGCTGTGTGGGGAAATGGAGACAGAAGCACTGTCAGATAAGCTGCAGGAGGAAGGGGAACAAATGGCAGCCTCAGCATGGCAGAGACAGCAGAGCCACAGCCTTGAGCTTGGCTGTGAACTCAAGGCAACCAGACAGCAGAGCCACAACCTTGAGCTTGGCTGTGAACTCAAGGCAACCTGGCCTGTAGAAGACCTCTCTACAGCGAAGTCTGCCACAAGCAGCTTCTTGGGTCAACAGGTGAGATGAAGGTTGGCCAACAGGGACTGTGTCACACAGACAAGTGTGAATTCTCACTCCTGTTCAGTCCTGGTGGTGATGGATTGTGCGTGGACAGCAATGCACCAACCAAAGCAGCCCATATGGGCTCCCACACAGGAGCATACAACAGCACCCAAAGCAGTGCCTTCAACGCTGCCACAACAAGCTGTTTGGTGCCTTCACCTTACAACATTTCTGTGCTAAAGCATCCTTGGCCAGGATGCTCCAAATATCTTGCACTGGCAAACGAAAGCAAGCCCTGGTAGCTGACTAGCACTCAGGGCTGGCAATGCCAGTGTAATCCATGCTGTTAGACTGGAAGGGCCCATGCCAGGCCAACGCTGGACCAGTGCCCAAAGCAGGCAGAGATGTTCATATTATGTATCCAAGAGTTTGTCAGCCCAGGCCAGAACCCACGGCAGGGCTCTGCTGGATCCTTTAATGCATCCCTGGGACCACCATCACCTCGGCACCCATGGGCATCAGCTACTTTTCAGAGGTCTTTGCCAACTTGGAGCCAGTGCGAGGCCAAAGCCTGGACTTTAGCTTTTCTCCTGGTCTCCACGCTGAGAGCACTGTGGATGGTGCTCATGTCAGCTCTGATCAACCTCTGCTTTGGACAAGAAAGAAGAAGATAGACAGTTATGTGGTTGTAGATAGATAGTCCAAATGCTTGAGCCCTTCCTATGGCACTGAAAGCACAAAGCACCTCCCAGCTACGGCCCCAGACCTTTCCCACCTGGTTCCCCAAAGCATCGCTCCAGCCTTGCACCGTTAACTGTGTTTTGCTTATCATTCTCTCGTGGGGTCTGCAGGTGACAGAAAACTCTCTGCTTCCTTGGATTGTCAGCAGTGGAACTGAGAGCACATTTTAAAGGCTGGGTTAAAGAAAACAAAAAAATATCTCAGTCCACACACTATACAGGATAAATAGACTGTCTGGTTTTTAAATTGAAAACCAACAATAATCACTGCTAAGAGCCTGCTGAAGAAAAGCAGCCCTATTACCACCGGGACAGATTCATTTTTACCGAAAGAACACAAATATTTTTCAAGCTGCTCTTGAGCTCCTGAAGTGGCTAACGTCCTGCTGCTTCCCCTCATCTCTGTCCCAGGGAGCCGTGGGAGGCACAGAGCCACAGCGGGGACGGGGACAGTCGTGTGGGCAGTGCAAAGTGGGGACAATCCCTTCAGCCACGGGCAAGGGAGAGGGAGGTGCTTTGGAGGAGGCTCAGCTAAGGCAGGCTGCAAAATTATATAAAACTGAGGTATTAGGGCAGGGTGACAGGAGGTGACTGGCTTGGCCTGGGTGGAGCTGGGGAGTGGGGATGGGACAGGCTGTGTTGAAAGCTTACAAGAAGACAATTAAGCTTATCTTTCCATTCCTATTAAGCAATAAAGCACCTCCAGAGGTGATGCAGTGTGCACAGAACCCACTGTGGGCAGCCGATGCTGGGAAGGCACTATGTTGAGAGGTATGGTCCGTCTTTCTGTTCCTATTAAGCAATAGAGAAAAGCATCTCCTGTGGTGACACAGAGCCCACTGTGGGCATCCGATGATGGGAAGGCACTATGTTGAGAGGTATGGTCCACAGCAGCTTGGTGGACAGGTGTATGAGCTGCAGGGACCTCTTGGATTTGGGTTATCAAGGGGGCTAGCTGAGATAACTCCACCTCACTGTCCCATCAGAGCTGTCACGCTGCCAAAAGCAAGGTCTGGAGGTGGGCAACGGATGTGCTTAGGGGCCTGGAAGCAGAGGGATGGGATCCCCAAAACTGCCTGCCCTCCACTCGTGGCCAAAATAAGCAACCAGAGCAGGGTGATGGGGCTGCAGAAATTGCCATGGGGAGCATGGTGCATCTCAGTGGGATGAAGAGCATTGCCACCAGCCACCAGGGCTGGGACAGAGCACAGCAGCCAAGCATGGGAAGGGGACAATGACAAACATTACTCCTACAGGGTGCTGCCCCTAAGGCAGGTTGCACTTAAAAGTGGTGGGCTGAGATTTATGCCCTGCAGGAACATCATCCTGGAGCACCACAAGGATGCAAGGGCTGTCCAGAGGAGGCTGAGTTCTCACACAGTTCAGACATGGGACAGGAAAAATGAAAGCAGCCCCATGCCAAGGTCCTGGGATCTTTCTTTCCTCTCTTCCCAGGCCATAGTATGGTGAGATCAGTAGGAGCCAAGTCCTGGCTGCTAAATCTAATCTGCCACGTACTTTGGGAACTGTATGGCACTACAGAAGTCAGCAACATGCTGTGAAGGTGGCCTCCAACCCGGAGCTAGGAGAACGGCTTGAGCAGGTGGGAGACAGGAGCTGGTGGAGCCAACAGTATTTTACCTGGGTTTTGGTCCCAGAATCAGAGGGCTGGACAGCATTAGCCATTACTGATCTGGAGCCAGCATCTGAATGACTGCAGAAGAAGCTCACACTCGCTGGATCCTTGCCTGGGCACTGTTTCAGGCAGGGCTGCCAGCAGGCTCATGCAGTTGGCCCATCCTCTCTTGTGATCAGAACAAGTGATGTGGGACTGACAGTGTCCCACAGCCCTGGCCACACCAGCAGTTACCCTGAGCACAGCTGTACCTCTGGAGATGGGGCTAGGAGGGTCTTCTCTCCACCTGAGTCCCAGTGTGGCCACTGGGGAGGAAGCACGGACTCGTAAGGTTGACCTACCAAGTGATGCTGACTGCCCCGTGTTGGAACTTGTCTTTCTGAGTGCAGCGTGCGGGTTCAAATGTTACAGAGAGATAAGAAAGGTGAAGCCTTGGAGATGGAAGAGAAAGGAAAGGAACAAAAACAATTTAATAATGAATACATTATGTAGACATGTCATGCCTCTTGCCTGCTGGCATGGATTAATATCCATAAATCAACGAGGAAGGGACTGTTTTTAATGCTGGAGATGGAGGCTGGTCCTCAGAAAATTGCTAAGGGGGCATTAATGAGGAGAGACATCTGGGAATGGCTCCAGGTGCATTGGCTGCATGCACAGGAAATTCTGAAGAACCATTTTCAGCTAAAATTTATCCCTGTGCTGGGACGCTTGTGGACCATGAGGACTGAAGTGTGGGGACCATGGGTCCCCGTGTGGAGGTGTTGGTCAAGCTCAGAAGGAAAGTGGGTGGTCCCTTGGTTCTTGGCTCCTCAAGGCAGCTCCTCACCTTCCATTCTGCAGACCTAGGAAAGCTGGCCCCATCTTTTGGTTTTGCTCAGCAAGAAGGTCCTCACAGACCAAGTGACAGGACAGTATCAGCTTGTGAAATCCAGGAGCCAAAACTAAGGTGGAGCACGCTATAACATCCATCCTGCCTCTGTTGGGCATGCAGTCTCCAGAGACAGGAGTCAGGGACAGCATTATCTCACAGCCACCACGATTGCCATGACCCAGAGGATGGGGAGCAGCACCTCTTCCTGCTGTTCAAACAAGCATTGGATCAGCCAGAGACTAGGACAGCCCCTTGGTAAGAGAAGGAGACCTCCAAATGTGAAAGAAGGAGCTCTGATGCCACATGGAAGGGACAGAGGGCAGGGGCTCAAAGCACAGAGCATGGACCATCTCTCTGTGGCATTTCTGGAGCCCACCCTGAGGGTGGCTGGTGTGTGTCTGGGCAAGAGGCAATTGCCCTGTTGAACACACAGAAGCCCCAACGCATTAATCAGGGTCTGTCCTCCTCGGGATATTTCCCTTTCAGCGGCACAAGGCCCCTACCAGGATTTCAGAGGGACATTAAACCCACTGGAGATGGCACAACGTGACCTTTCGCGTCCCCGGGAGGGCTCCATGTGGTGGGGGCTGCTGTCGAGAAGTAAAGGGGTCATTTCTGCTGCCAGTATTTTTTCCTAAGGAGAAGGTATGGAGTGCCAGGATTTCATTAGTTACATTTCATCTGCATTTAAAAAAAAAAAAACCAAACCAAAACAAAAAAACCTTGAAATCTTCACTTTTTAAGAACATTGCCCTCGCCTTCTCCTCTGCCACCCGTCCCGTAACCTGGCACTGGTGGCCTCTCCTGCCTGCTCTCCCTCTGCCCTTCCCGGGACCACCTCCTTCCACTCCTACTGACCCACTTCAGCTGCCAGATTTACAGCCGAGCTGTAAAGAGGCTGGATTCACAGAAAAAAACGTGCAGAACCAGGGAGGAGTGAGCAGGAACCGTCTCCGGGAGAGAGACACCCACACGGGGAGAGGCAAGAATGACTGGGAGCAAAGGATGCTCAGAAAGCACGTTTGTGGTATGAATGGAGTAAAGGGGGAAAAGGGAAAATAAAGAGAAGCAGGAAAGGCAGGGAGGGAGGGAAGGGCATGGCAGAGAAGGTGCAGGGCAGCCAGGGGGAAGCCAAGGAACTGAACCCCACTATGGCTGCTACTCTTCAGGTTGCACACAGGAAAAAGTGTGATTTGGGAGAAAGCTTGGTCCTAACAGGGTGGAAACCTGCTACCAGGAGGGTGACAAGGGACGTGGGTAGAGCAGGACAGTTCCTGGCTTGGAGGAGGGAAGGGGGAGGCTTGGAGGGTCTCGAGGGCAGCAGGGAGCGAGCAGTGCAGAGGGAAAGGAGGGATGGAGGAGGCTGAGTGTTTGGAGATGCCTCAGCATCCCAGGGCTTATTTGAAGCCAACAGGCAGCTCCTTCGAGGCTCACCTCTCATCTGATGGAGCATCCTTGGGCTCCTGACAGCAGAGGAGAAGTAGCTGACATCCCAGGGTCCCGGCAGAGAGATGGAAACCCCAAGCACGAGATCCAAAGGGTTGCTACAAGCAAACCCACGTGGTGACACGAGAAAGCTGTGCTGGGTCTGAGCTCACAGACAAGACAGGCTGAGCCCTTGGAGAGCGGGGAATTGCTGGCTGTCTGTGTCTCCCTCTGTTTTCCCTGATTTTATTGTGTTTTGTTTAATTGAATCACACACACACATGCACACAAAGCCCCAGCTCGTGGTGTAAAGCCTGTAAGGAAACGAGCAGCAAATTAAGGTTCCAGGAGGAGCGATGCCGAGCAAAAACACGCGATACTCAGCACGAGGAGTGAAACAGCAGGAGGAAAGGGGGAAAGAGGAGAAACCTGCAGAGAGAGAAGAGGGAGCTGCAAGAGGGGTTTCCAAGGGGAAACGGAATTCCAAAGAAGCAGAAGAAGGGAAGGAGGAAAACCCAAGACGTGAAGGGAGAAGGCAGCACAGATGATGCTGGTGTTAGCTATAAGGTCACTGAGCCCAAACTCTCCCTGATCCCTGCATGGAGCAGTTCAGAGCACGGGAAGAAGAAGCTCCCACAGCTCAGGGCTGGGGGATGCTGGGCTGAAGGGACATGGCTCTAAGTCCCAGGGGTCCTTTGCTGCTCCAGAGCTCTCATTCCCAAATATGAACAAAGCTCCCCTCTGGACACAGTACCTAGTCCACCTAGGCCTCCATCATGACCTGCTCAGCCCCTCTTGGCATGGCAATCTTACCCTTCAGCTTTCAGCTCATCTAGGATGGCTGGTGGTACCTGCAACTCCACACAAGATATTTATCCTCAGGAAAATATGGGACACTGAGGAATGATGGACATGTGGGGTGAGACCATGCTGCGCTAGGGGATGTGCTCCTCACCCCCAAGGAGCTGCACGCCAACGACACCATCCAAACCCTGGAAGACCAGTGCAGCCCTCAGCCCAGCCAGAGCTGGCAGACCAGCAATGTCTTCCACCGTGACCAGAGGGCAGGGACACCAGAGGGGAAGCAGCATCTCCAGGACGGATGGCTGACTGTGCCGAAAGGCCTCTCCTCACCTCCCGGCTCACCCCATCTCTCGAGGTGCTGGGAGGTGACATGCTGCTGATCAGGCACTCCACGAGAAGAGATGCTCTTCAGCGCTGGAGAAGTGTGAGGTTAAAGGACGTGAGCATCCTGCCCGGGCTTGCTGTGACAGGCCTCACATGTGTTTAGTCACATCCAGCTACGAAGCCACTCTGGAAACCGAGACATTTATTCAAAGGAGCAACAGCATTGCACACACATCTGCCTGTGTGAAGGAGAACTTCAAAAGGGCTGACAGTCATGGAGCCCAGCAGTAACCTTTGGCTAATTAGCTGTCTTGATTTCCTTGCAGTTTATTTTTACACTTCTTGGGCTCTGAAATGCATTTACTGTAATGTCAGAAAGGTCATGGTAAATATAAAGCTTCCTAGCAATAACTATATCCACCCCACTGGGCTTTTGGGACCGATAGTGACAGCTTGGCTTGGGACAGGCAGCCTCACAATGCTTTGCTGAGGTTTTTTGTCTTGCACAGGAACTATTGAGACTGTGCTGGTGGGAATGATAAAGGCTCCCGGGGCAAAGCAGGTACCTGCACAGAGCACAATGAGCACAGAGCAGAGGGCATGTGTAAAAGTGCTCTCCTGGGGTCAAACCATAGATGAGCAGGAAAGACGGAGGGCCAAGGAGACCTGCAGGATGCAGAGCTGTGAGCTAGGTCAGGAGGAAGGTAACTAGAGAGATGGGAGAGATCGATGCTGAACCTGCAGAGAGGAGCAGGTGGGACCCCATTCTAAGCATTAATGAAATCATCAGCTGGAGCTGCTGTCCTGAGAGCCTTCCTGCTCCCGGGCAAAGGAGAAGGGAGCCACAAAAGATGCTGTTGTTAGATCTCAATCAAGAAGGGATTTGAAAGCCCCAAGCCCCGTTGGGATAGAAGATGACTGTGCTTATTGAAGTGGGTCCCTCTGCTCCCCACCTCACCTGGGCTCGAAATAAACCTGTGCTTCATGCACCTCTGCACGGTGCCAGTGTCTCCCTGTGACCCTTGTAGGAGGGTAGGGACTGTCACCAGCTGGGACCTGACCTCCCAGAGATTTCTGGAGGAGCTCACAGCCCTGGCTGACACTCACTCCATCCCAGGAGCTTCCTGCACTCCACAGACCGAAGCATGCCAGCGCTGAGGACTTCTATTTGGCCAAGAAGCTGGGGTTCAGCTGAGGGTGAGCACAGCCTGAGCTATTCCTCCTTCTCTCCACGGGGTCAGACAGCCCATGCTGCTGGCAGCCCGCAGAGCATCTGCCTCCCACCACCTCCTGCGGGCTCCGGACCCGGCGCTGGGCAGAGGCGTGAGACCAGGCTGAGCCACACCATCAGGAAACACAAAGGGTAAGAAAACAGCTTCATTATCTCTGCCCCGTGATCTCCAGCACAAACCACTCAATACGTGGCTCCCCCCGGACTGGGCACAGAGATCAGTGGAAGGGAAACAGAGAAGAGACCTCTGCATTAATGATCAGAGATGAAGCGAGGCTCCTCTGCCCCCAGATCAGCGCGACGCTGGCGAGGAGACCTCAGAGCACCTGCAGATGGGTGGCAGGAGCCCAGGGCTTTGAACCTTCAAACATCTCCCACCTTGGCTCCACCTGGGTGTCACTCTTTGGGACTGCCCCGGGTACCACTCAGAGAACTCAATGCCAATTAAAATCCAGGCTGTTGCATCCTTTGAAAGGCAGAGAAACAAAGCCCTTGAATTCAATCTTTGCCTTTTTTTTTTCTTCCCCCCCCTGCCAAATGATGCCAGGAGCTGCAGAGACAGAGCAGCACTGAGGGAAATTGCTGGCAAAAGCTGATGGCTATTTCAGCAGAGGCTGTGCTGGAGTCAGTAGCCCAGCTGCTTAGCTCCAGATCTTTAATTTTAAGGGTCAGATCATTACGAACTCTCCCAGGGAAGTTAATGGGAAGTTTACCTTTGCCTCAGCTACGTAAAATCAACAAGAAATTCCCAGCTGCCCACCGTGATGCACTGTCCCATCTCCCACCCCAAGCATCCACTTCCTGTGAGTCAAACTGATGTTATATTTTCATTTTTAAACCCGCTCTTACAATTAAAACTTACGCTGCCTGATCGGAACCAAAATGCTTCAGATGACTGGCGATGAGACAAAGGGCCTGATTTTGGGGCTGACATCATCCAGCACTCGAATCTGAGCCTCCCCACGTCTCCTGCTGAGGTTCAGGTATTTCAGGTCTGAGCTGGGATGATGCTCCTGCATCTTTGCAGTGCAAAGGCTGAGCACAGCTCCGTTTGGCCCCTCAGCATGCAGCCAGCTGAGCCCTGGCCACACCAGCAAATCTCTCTGGCTAGCACCCAACACCTTAAAAGCCCTTTGCAGCAATCTCCACCAACAACCTGCACCTGGGTTGCTTTAAAGGACCAATACCATGGGTGCAACTTCAAAGCATCTCACTGACCAAAAGGCAGAGCAAGGCACTTGGGTACCTATAGTCATTTTAAGTTGTTGTGTGTGGTTTTAACACACAGAAATGATGGTGAGCAATAAGCAGTGAAGGTTTCAGCCACAAGGAAGGAGTTACTACATTGCTCTGAGAAGGCAAGGAAGGAGCAGCAGCCCTGAGCCCTCATCCCCATCGGTCACTTTATTATCCTTCCCCATATTCCTGGGACAGATCCGGGGGATGCCTGTGCATCTGAGCCCTGGCATGACACAGGGATCCTTTAAAGGAGTTGATACCACTCAGGAAAGGAAGGTCCTGAGCTCGTAGGTCATGCCTATATACGTGCATATACATTATTTATACCCTCCACATGACAGCTGCTGGCTGTATCTACAGACTCTCTCCACTGACGCCTCTCTCTGAGTCATGGCTGCGTAAAGCTCCTTGACAGACCTGGAGGATGGGAGACGTGGTAAAATCCCAAACATGAGTATTGCATCAAAGGTACAGTGATTATCAGAGCGCAGATAAATAACAGCTTCCTCACAATTTCGGGGGCGGGGAGGAGAGCTGGGGCTGTCTAACCATCCTCCTGGAGCTGTCACCCCAGAGGGGCAGCCAGGAACGTGGGGTCCAGACCCAGGGGACACAGAATATCTGTGCCCGTAGCTCCAGGGCTGGTCCCAGATGCTCCGTTGGGATGTGTTGAGGGTGTCTGTCCATGCTGGTGGCAGAGGAGGTGGAGAGCTTGGCAAGGAGCTGGTGGGTGGATGTGAGTGGGATTTCTCCTGCATGGAGAGCTCAGTGACAGTCCTCCACACATGCCTGGCTGCCTAAGCCTCTCTTCATTTGGCTGACACTCAGCAGAAAGCCTTGTATGAGACTTTTAGAGGATGTTGCATGCAAATGGTGGGACATCACGCCACGTACCCTCACGGATGGGCTGTGGTGAGCCTGAGCCCGTGACACTACGCAGTGCAGGGTGAAGAGGGGTGGCTGGGACAGCACCAGCAACCTGTCCTGCCACTGCATCTCCCACCTATGGATGATTTTCCTTCTCTCATTACTGTCTCCCTTGTTTTCCCTTCTCTCATTACCATCTTCCTTGTTTTCCCCAGGACTTTGGCCTGCTCTGGAACTGCCACTGTGTCAGCTGCCCAAGACGCGGGAAGGATACAGGAGCATCCTGGTGGATGCAACAGCCAAGAGCAGGTACTCTCCATTGCAAGGGGTGTTCACATTTACAGCCACTGTTTCAACCAGCCCTTGAGGTTGGACAGGAGCTTTTCCAGCCATAGGATGGGGAAGCCCAGCTCTGTGGAAAAGCCATAGCCCTGGGAAATCAGTGCCTCTGTACAACCCTACTCAGCACCACCAGGCTCTGAGTCCTGGGGACCAGCATGGGGTAAAGACTGCCCCATCCTGCCCCCTCTCTGGGAACAGGGACAAGGAGCGAGACGTTGGGCAGGATCATTACTTTCATAGGGGTTTGCCAGCACCAAAATCTGCTCCTTCCAACTCCACGTCTCTGCAGAGTCAGCGACTCCCCCCCACACACACGTATTACATTCTATTCTATAAGTGCAGCACAATTTCCATTGAGGGCAGGGACACTGAAGCACAGAGAAAGAGGAGAATAATATCTTATCTTTCTTTAATCCCCACCATCCCAAAGGATCCTGGTGCCGTTTGCTTTACTTTCTATATGTATGCACAGTTAATTAGCATTACCACAGAACTACAGGTATTCTCAGACTTAGTAGAGGGAATATCTTGTAATAGGAGGGTAAGCAAATTGTTTCTGCTGCGTCTATTACAGCCAGCTTTGATTATCCAGGGTAATGGGATAACAGGGACAAAGCAAAAACATGGATAACACGAAACCTATGCAAATTAAGCTGGAAAAAAAAAGTGATGCTGAGAGTAATGGAGGAAAGAAAGGTCAGTGATACTGATTAAGGAGCATGGAGATGCCTGTGCTAGCGCTGCCCTAAGCTCATAAATCCATACACGACAGTACCTGGGCACACGGAGCAGATCTATAGGGTCTGTCAGTATGCAGAGGAAGCAGAGACATCCCCTGCACAGTAAAGCCAAGCTGCAGCAGAGGGAGATGAATTGCATTAAAGCCGAGCGTTTCAAAGCCTCCATGTGAGGGATTTGTCATTAAAATGAATAAGATTTGGGCACTCAACCCACCTCCTCCCTACACGAGCAGGAAGGAGCCCAATTTAAAGGTCAGCGTCTTAATGGCTTTCACTGTGTATATACCAGGATAACTCCTCTCCAAACAGAAATCCAGCACCTGCCACTGTTTGAAGGAGCAGGACCAGAGCATCCACAGCTGAGGGGGTATCGATACACAGACAGCATCTCCCTTAACACAGGAGGGGAGAGGCTAAGAGGAGAGAAGAGCTGTCTCCAACAGCCTCTCCTTGCAATATGGTCCACGTTGAGGAAAGGAAACAGCACTTGAGTTCCTCTGTGGGCTCCCCATCTCGGCAAAGACCGGATTCACTTGGCTCTGCCAAAGGGGATTTTCAAATCCTCAGCACCAACACCATGGAGGCAGCTCTGCAAAATCTCTGATGGTGGGTGGATAAAAAGGGCACCAGTGGGGATGAGGCAGAAAGGAGAGAAGGAGGAATCTTAGGGGAAGACGAACCTTCTTAATAGGTTTTATTGATTTAACCCAAAGAGAGAACAGTAGGGGGAAATTCATGCCATTTAAATGCAAACCAGCAATAAAAATAATCATTAGAGTCATAATCTCAATCTGTTAGCATTTTATGTAGAAATGAGCTTAACGGGAAATATTTTTCATGTAAACTATTTGCATTTCCTTAGCACGAATGAGCCTCTTAAATATAATTCAATCATTATCACATACTTTTTTTAAGGGGTTGTTTTCAGGCCTCAGCTCTTTAAAGTGCTTGATGATTTCACAGCCCTCATTGAGCCTGACTTGGAGAAACTGCTGGCCCACCCACCCCCAGCTGTGGGCCAGTGTCCATATTCCTGTGGCTAGTCCTGTTTCCATACTGGGAATACACGTGGATTTTGATGGCAGCTAGAAACCATCGCTCCTCACCCAACCAGTCATGAGATTTTGTGACCGGCCAAGGAAACTGCATCACTCATTCAGATTTTGGGACTTTTGATTGAGGAAAAGTGACTTCAGAGCATGTTTCCAGACCCTTAGTCTTTCAGAAGAAGTGAGAACCACCTGACAATCCTTCTTGGCTTTCCCTCTAGCCAAAAAAGGAGGAAAATGTGGGTTTTCCTCTGTGGAGCAGGGCTGGCGATGAAGATGCCTGCAGCCCAGGCGGGATGCCCTTCCCTGGAGCAGGAGGGGAAGTTGGACGTGTCTGTCTGCCTCCCAGAAGGAGCTTTTCTGGCCAGTGCCTTGTCCCCAGGATCAGCCCCCGCGGGGACACGGTGCTGCCCACGTGCAGGTGTTCAGGGGAGGTCACCGTCCCTGTGACACCCACACTACGTGCATCTCGGAGGCAAAGAAAGGAATAAATACCCTCTTCTGCCTGGGGACACCTTTTAATCTTCTTGCTAGATTTTCATACACTAGTCCAGAGTCTCAGCTGGGCCAGGCATGATCCCATTTAGCATCCCATCCACAAGGCTCTGCTGAACCAAGGCTGCTGGTTTATGCCACGTGCTGGTCAGGGCTGGGGCCACACTCATTCATGGCTTTGGGTGGGGGTCCCATCACCCCACAGCAGCCAATATTTTGCCCCAGAGGGGAAAAGGTCCCATGGAGGTGGCCACCTGGACCAGCATCCCCAGTGTTGGGAAGCTCACTGCTCATGGCCAGGTCTCCAAAGGCACACCAGACCTCACACTGCGTGGGTAATTCCGGCTCGCAAGGGGGTTATTAAAATCCATTCAGAGCTAATGTCAGCCATTTCGGTGTTAATGTCAGTGGCTGAGAGGCACAGCAGGAGCCGGGGGAGAAGGACTTTCATTTCCCCACTTCAGTTTCCAAGCAGGGTGAGCGGTGGCAGACGGGGAGTGGTGGTGGGTGATGCTGCATCTCACACCACAGAGGGGTGGGATGTGCAGTTTAATCCCATCAGCCAAACATTTCACTCCGTGTTTTTCACTCGATGGCATCTATCCCTCACTGGCCGTTTCAGAAGCACATTTGCTGCCAGGATCCCAGTCCCGAGCCCTCAGCTCCAGTGTGGGTGACTGGAAAGGGGTTCACAGTGCCCCGAGCTCCATCGGGTCTGGCAGGTGGGATTGGGCATCACACCCAAACACTTCCCATGGGGTGCATGTGGGGTTTCAAATCTCTTCTCCGGAGTTCAGCCCCAGGTCCGTGCTGACTCCAGCCCCTCAAACCTGCTGGGGGTGAAACGGGGCTGGAATTTGCTCACGTTGGTCAGGTGAGTCCAAACCAGCCCCTGTCTTTTGAAAAAAGCGGGGTAATTTCAGGATGTGGCCACCACCATGCAGGCTAAGACAGGAGTAATCGGAGCTTCGGACCGTAAGCCGATTCCTTGGGAGTCTCAGGAAGGAATTAGCCCCGTCTCCTCTGCCCCGTGCTGCCCAGAGGCACTTGCACACATGGGCATACACCTGGTGGGAGGCTGCACCACGGGGACACCCACGTCCCAACGTTGCTGGGTGACAAGGACCCTCTGCAGGCAGTGGAAAAGTCCCATGAGGAGAAGGAGGGACATGGAGAGCAGTGAAAATCTGCTCCAAGCATGCTCTGCAGGGCAGGTATTGCCCTACCTCCCTGCATGGCGGTGCTGGGACCCCTGGGGTGCCATGTCGTGCTCTCTCCAGCCCCAGGAGGTCCCTACCCTGTTTGTCCCCTGGTTTTGGCACGTCCCTGCAGCAGGGATTCCTCCAGGTTGGTGGAGAAATGCATTGCAGTCTCTTCACAGCTCATCCCGGCTGGAAGCTCTTCCTCGCATGTAAATACCGTGTGTATAACAGTGGCCTCATTTCATACGATGGCAGCGCATCAGATGCAGCTAAACATACTGGAGATGGCTTCAAAGATCCAAATTTAACATTTGGTTATGTAGTCTGAAGATTTCATTGAGTTTTTAGGTCAGGAGGCACTGTAACTGCAGTCTGACCTCCTGGACAGTAAATTTTCCCCAGGGATTTAAAGCAAGTCTGACCGTTAAGCTCCATCCTTCTGACAGACAGAAATTAGCCTGGTTCATAAGCAAGAACAGAGGCTGCTGGAGGCAAATTGATCACAAGTCACCCAAACTCCAGAGAGTAAAATGTTGACCAGCGTCTCTGAAGGGCAGCAGGTCCCGGCTGATGATACTGCCACAAACTGGGTGATTTTGCTTCAGTTTGATTTGTGAAACGAAGGTAAGAACCGGTTCTGAGGTCAAAGCTAATATTCTCTTTTCAGAATGCTTCTGTTTTCAGAAAGCTGCTGTTTTCACCTGGAAAAGTGCCGCTATTCAAAAATCAACAGTATCAGAGAACAGCCAAAGTCCAGTGGTTGCCAGCCGCCAGCCAGATGGGTTGAGGAGGTGGTTTAGGATGATGGGACCGCCGAGGAGATGTGTGGCACCAGCAGCCCCAGGTCCCATGCCCTGTCCCTGCCCTGCTGGCCTGGTACTGGGGTGGCCGGGGGGAGAGGGGCCAGGGGGTTGGGAAGGAGCCACTTCTCCCTGTGGCCAGCATCTCCTGCCACGTGGCAGGTTACCAAGCAGCTGAGAGTGGGCAGTGATTTCTTTTGCCAGTTTTCTAATTTATCTAATGAGCAAGAAAATAAATCAAGCTGACAGTCACCCAGGTGGTTTCGAGCCTCAGCTCCTCACAGTCCCCTTGTTCTTCCAGCCCATTTTATAACAGGGTTATAACCCGAGGACACGGCAATAACTCCTGCTATAATCTTTTCTTTACTAACGTCACTTAGCAGATGGAGTCATTTAGAGGTGCTCACGTTTAAATGAGTGGCTTGCCCTGAAAGGGACAGAGCCGGGGCTGCTGGCAAGGTTTTTGGGATCGTTAGCCTAGAAAATGCTTAGCAGGGGAAGCAGTTGGCAGGCAGATTTCACGGACATGGCGCCGCTGTCCTCTGCCAGCAAAATTACAAGGCTGAAATCCTGGAGCTGGATGGACCCAAACTGTTCACAGCAAACAATTTAATTGATGAATGAAGTGAATTGCCCAAGAGATGATTTTCAGTCATCTGCTCATTGCACAGAGCCGCTTGGAGAAGGGTCCGCGCCATTGGGTGTCACCGGCTACCTGCCCACGTCAGGGATGGGGTGGTGGGGGCCCCCCATCCAGTGGACCTTCACCAGAGGCATCTGCTCCCCAAATGAGCCATCCAGGGCTGCCAGCACATCTACCTTTGCCAATCCAAAGATGTTATGCTTCCCTACAAATGTTACTGCCTTCATGGCTAGACCAGTGATGGGACCATGCAGAAGATCTCAGTTGGAAGGGAAGCCTACACAATGTCAAGAAGAACGGCGCCAAACCAAATAGCAACAGCTACTTTTCACCTTCTGTGAGAAATTCAGCAACAACCTGAGAGGACTCTCCTCTCTGGCTCCCTGACCCCCTGCACAATGCTGCACAGGCTACCATCATCAGCTCCTTTCATTTGGTCTACAAAGTAAATTAGCTCTCCAGCTCTTCCAGGGAGAATAGCCATGAAAATGTACATTGAGATGAATGCTTGCCACCCTTGAAAATACCTCTTGCTTGTGAAAAGGCTTCTGAGAAACGAATAGAAGGGACAATAATTACCAAAGAAGGGGGAAACATGGTTCATGCTGTCTGGGCAGCATTTGACCCAGCCCTTGCAGAGGCTGGGAATAAGAAGGAGGAAGGAGGCAGGGAGCTGAGACATTAATGGCAGTCATTGTTCTGTGGGGAGCAATATCTCAGAGTGTCCACAGAGTCCAATCCCACATTATTCAGCCTAATACTTCTCAAAACAAACTCTTCTTCTGCTCCTTTGTGGCAAGCATGGAGCTTTCTCTGCAAGTCCCATTTTACATCTTTGGTAACTCAGTGCTGGACGGTATAACACTCAATTGTGAAAACCCTGCAGGAGCCTTTGATGCAAGCATCTTGGAGATGCGGGGCTTATCAGCTCAAATAACACAACTGTCTTTTATCCTTTGTGTCCCAAGCCTGCTGTTTTGGCACTTATATTTGTAATTCATTGCCTGGCTCTGGGTCTGGATCCATCAGGACAGGCAAGGCTGTCTATCTGTCTGCATTGCTGAGATATTTGTGTCTGCCTGGAGGGACCTGAGCACCTAAACTCTGCTTATCTTCAACAATGCTTATGTTCCTAATTGGTTAAAAAGTCACTTTGGAAAGGAAGGGTTCTTAAGAGCTGTAGACTTGTAGATGCTTTCAAAATGACTACCCCCAGGCCAGGCTGTCCATCTTTCCTCCCTTCCATCAGGGACTGCATCCCCTGGGTCCCATCTGGCCTTCAGAGATGCCTGTGCTCCTCCAGCACCACCGTTCTCCCTTCCAGCCCGGCTCCAGCCCATGGACCTGCGTGCCTTTCCCCAGCACTACATTTTCTTCAAAAAAAGGACAAATGAGGTGGAAGAAGAAAAGGTGAAAACATGATAATAGCTGTGGGAAAGGGCCGCTGCTATAGGCTTGACAATGCTGGAAATGGAGGCTCGGAGAAAAGTTTTTCTCTGAAAATTACTCTTTTCATTCTCAACAGCACACTGAAGAGAAGTTTAAGCACACTTTTAAACACCTTTTGTACTAAAATTCCAAATTCACCTGTCTACCCAAGTAATAACAGAAATAATCTTTTTTTATCCAGCTGCACATTTTGCTATAGAAATTTGTTTCCATTAAACTATTCCCTTTTGTCCTTTTAAAAAGCATATTTTAAATAATAACAGTGTAAAAAAAAATTATACACTACCCAAAAAACTCAACCCTGTCGATTGTGCACTTTTATACAAAAAGTTATCTCTTTCTTTCGATGGATTGATGAAAACCCTTTTCATAATGTCAAGGTAGAGATGAGAAAGAGGGAGAAAATTCCGGCGTGCCCAGTGCAGCTAGTCATTTCAACAGGAAACACAAGGCAAACTCCGGTCTTAGAAAACCAAATTATAGCACCAACATGAACCTGATGTTCTCTTTCTGCTTTGTAAAACACAATTTTGTAAAAGTTGGGATGGAGGCACACGTTGCACTTGTCATCTAGGGGGGGAAATGCACTTTGTCCACGTTCCCTAAATCTTAACCACAGAATGTGACTTTAATCTTAAAAAATAAAAATAAGAATTATAACCATGATAGCTTTTGCTGCTACCACACTTTGAGGAGTGCAGCAGCCACAGCTCAGGGTTTCTCCGGGAAGGTCCACGCTTGGCCAGCGCTCAGAGAAGAGGCCCAGAGAAATCACCCCAAGAACAGCAAAATGAGAAACACAGCCCTGGATCGTTGTCCATGTCTGCACCAGCCTCTCCCCCCTCAGAAATGAATGAAATCCATGAGGATTCCCTTCATGATCCACTCCTGGGGAGGACCTCCAGGTTCTTGAACCTTCCCCAGAGAGCCTTGCTCCATCCACATGATCCCCGTTGGCTCTCTCCCATGGCCAACAGTCTCACACGAGCCACTTCTCTCACACCAGAGACACAATTGAGAAGGTCACCCCTTACCTTTGTGCCCGTGTCTTGCTGCTGGTTCCTGGTACAGTCATGAACGTCTCCTAGTTGTTGTCTACAGGGGCTGGGAGGCACACAGACACAGCATTCAGGATCCCACAAGACGGTCACCAAGCCCAGTATTTGAACTGCAAGGAAGAAAAAGAAAACATTAAGAGGGAGTTTCATCAGGGGGTACAAAAGATTGATTGACGGCTTGTCCCAGGGGACAGCACAGCTACTCAGGTCATGGACCAGACACAGAGTCCAGACATCAATGGGAAAAGAACCAAGAGGAGGTAACAAATGAGATCATCTGCTCAACATGGTAACTCAAAGGGAAAAGAAATCCACCCGCCAGCAGAGGAGGGACTGTAAGAAATACTGGAAAGGGACCTGGGACTGAAGTAAGAAGAGTGGGACAATTGCCAGATGGGGGCTGAAAGAGAAGCAGGAAAGATGGATAGCTCTGGGCTTGCACAGGGCAGATGGTACAAGACCGACATCAAAGCAGAGCTCCTGGAGGAGTGAGTAGCCACTGCCACCACCAGCACCAGCCACCCAGCACGGACAGATGTTAATAAGCTTAATAATCATCCTTACACCCGGGGATTGGTCTCGTAAATGTGTTTTTAAATCTTAATTGTGATTTTGTTGTCCTTATTGGTCACTTCCAACCCTTTCTGTGTTCTTTTTTTAGTTTTGGACGCCTGGCTGGCCAGGGCTCTCTGTGCTCACCACCGCTGTCAAGCTCCTGCTCACCTGGGATGCGAGACAACCAGTGTAGCAAGAAGAAGTGACACTAATCGTAACACTACTCATCTCCGTGATATTCAACGTCTTGTTTTATTATCATCAACATAATAGCAATAATAGCGTTATTAGTGACAACCATTTTATTATTCCTCCTGTTAGTAATATTCAGGCGTGACCATGAGTATTTCCGAAAGGCAACACAAAGCCAGTGCAAGATCCAGGAGAACAGGGCAGTTAATTAAACGTCAGAGTGATGGACAGAGCTGGGACAAGCCTGGAACAATATCAGAGAGCTGGACAACCTCTGACAAGCGCAGGGAGATGGATGGATCTGGGACACGTCCCAGACCTCTCCTCTGGCGGAGGCAGAACCCTCCTACCTACAGGCATCTTTAAACACAATATTGCTCCCTGCTCTGTCGCTGTTTCATTGACTGATGCAGGTGAGGAGACCTTCAGGAGGAAGCCGCCTTCCCAGCCGTGTCACCGAGCGCAGTCTGATCTGGTGACATTTTATCACCTCCAAATGGTGCAAAGAAAACAAGAGCCCCATTGAAAACAACAGCATCTTAAACGCGGATTTTAACCAGCCTGTGTGTGAACTCACAGCAGGTAGGATTTATTTAATTTTTTTCCCCCCTCAGCAAAAGCTTTCTTCTCCTTTTTTTCCAAACTAGACATTTGCAAGGCAGGCAGGCAGAGGACAGCGAACGGGGAGAGAGAATGGCAGCCGGAGGGCGTTGCAAAACTCCAAGAATAAATATTACAGAACAAAAGCCAGCCTGTGACAGATACCAGGCAATCTGTAAGTCATCAGGAGAGCGGAGAGCATAATAGGCTAATCAATCAGGCAGACAAGGGTGACAAGTGTCACGAGGAGGCAATAGGTAGTTGGAGGTCAGTTATGAAATATAATCTCTAAATTGGAAGGAGAAGGACAGTAGCACAAGAACAATGACAGGTATTTGAATGCAGGTAGGCGAGCGTTGGATGGGTGATTTCCAGAAGAGTGAATGTCGGATGAGAATATTATGGGGGTAAGGAAAAATAACCTGGTATTTCAGAGACGGGCACATATTCTGTGAAGTGAAAGGCTGCACTGGCGAGACTTTAAAGTGTAGCTCCATTTCAGAAAATGCTGTTGAAAGACAGACGATGGGGCTCCCTGTTGCTTCTTCCCCTGGGTTTCCAGACAAAGTTTGTCAGGCTAGAAGCAAAAAAAAAAATTGATGCTTTTCCTAAGCGTAAGTCCTGCAAATACCAGCTGGGATCTGAAAGCCAAGCCAGATCCTTTCTAGCTTGTGCTTTCTCATCAGTGGTCCTGGCATGCGTAATCTCTAATCTACTTAGCTAAGATGCAGGGAAGTTGCACGCTGCCATGCATGAGAAGATGGGGGTTCTGCAGGTGGATTTAATTATTCCTTCTACGGAGAAAAGCGGGAGTCAATAAAGCACAACTCACTCTCCATTAGGTGTCTGGGCTGCGCAGTGACAGCAAGAATTCAGGCAGCATCATTTACTTCTCTGGCGAAGCTAAGCAGGTAGAGCACCATTACACCCAAGGAAAAGCTTGACTTAACATGAAGTCACTTCTACCAACACTTTCCTGACCTTAACTGCACACTACAAAGGCATCACGCAGCCCTTCTAACAACAGCTAGAACCCAGCAATTAGAGCTGAACGAACAATTCGTAATGAATAATGTGTTTGGCAAACTTTGCCTCATTTTACGCTCACGAAGTGTTCAAACGCAGATTGCAAAGTTCTCACACTTCTTAGTTAATGGAAATAACTTGCCATTTCTTCACCCTAAGCAAACAGCCCCGTAACAGCTCATCAAAATCAATCTATACTCCCAACGTAGGCTGCACCGATGGGTTGTGCTGGCCATGAGGTGCTGTCTCAGTTCCCCCATTGCGTGAGGGACCGGAGTGGCTCCAAGAATCGCAAATCAGGACTGTGACCTCTCTTGTCTGAAATTCCCTTTTGCCAAACCTGTCAGCATTGCAGCATGTTACCTGGACCAAATATGGGCCATGGATACAGGTAATGTGGGAACAGAGCAAGCTGTGGTCCTTCTACAGCTGATGGAGAGGGCCAGGTATCTTCAGAGGCCACTGGAGAGGTGGACACCAAGGACACGTTGGAAAACAAGGACATGTTGGGAAACAAGGACATGTTGGACAACCTGGAGACCTTACAACGAAGAGCCTGACTCCCTTAAGCATGTGCTTAACTCTCTGTGCCCAGCGCTGGCCAAGGTGGGCCAGATCCTGCACCAGTTTGTAGCCCAGGAGGTGGCCCACTGCTCGAGTGAGACCAGACTGAACCTCCTGGTCGCTAATGAAGCCGAGAACAATGTGTGCTCTAACGGACTGCGACACGCAGGGAGATAAGAGAGCGCGGGGCAATAAATCAGGCTTTCAAAGCAGAGCACATTAGGAGATCAATGGGACAGATATTAGACCAAAGGAGCAAGCACCGGAGAGACAGGAGCAACTCAGTTCCTCCTCCTTCCCCTCGTTGCTAAGGAATTTTTTTTTTCCCCATTTAATAACATCCTCATTGTTTTTAAATGAGCAGCAGAGCCGGTGGGTTCCACGTGGCATTAGCAATGTGTTTGTGAAAGGGAAAGCGACTGGCTCCTAGCAGGATTTGATAAAAGCCTCTCCAAGCTCCGAGTGATTTACAGCTCGAGAAAACAAACACGGACTGATACAAATGCAGAGAGAGGCAAAGACGGCACCAACATCCAGGTACACTCAATTACCAATTCATCAGCCCGAGTGAACTTGAAGGGCTTTTCAAACTCTACACAGCTCTAAATTAAAGGAAATCTTTAGATAGATAGCATTCTGCAATAGAGGGAGAAGAAGACTAATTTGTTGATCTTCAGCTCGGGAGCCCTCGCCTTTCTCGGGCGATGGGCCACGGGTGAGGGGGGCAGGAGGCAGCTCCCACTCCCCACCCGAGACCAGGGAAAGGACCAAACACCAGGATGCTTTTTACTCGCTGCTGCAAAGCTGCCGGCGCTCACCTCTCCCTCGTTCCCTCCCTCCTCACTGTGCCATGCCCCAGTCCCCAAACAGCCTTGGTTTTTTTCTTCCCCTGTCTCTACTAGAAACTCTGCTTTCGCCTGCCCTGGAGGTATTTATGGCAAAGCTGTGAAAATAACCGATTTTTTGGATCATTGGCTGAACTGAAAAAAATGGAGGGGAAAAAAAAATCACTGCACAGTGACCCCAAATTGGAATTGCCCAGGCTCTCCACGGCAAAATATATATAGGAAAAAAAAATATATATCTATGGTCAACCAATTGTTTAATTCAATCTGAAACTAACTCATGGGGAATGTCATTTTTGCTTCCATCCCCTGCCTGGAAACCCATTTCTTCGCAAGAAGAGATGATTTACAGCTTCCCAGCTCCACGCTCCAGCGGCACTGACACCGACGTGGTGTTTGATATCTTCCCCCATCATATGAAGTTTCTCAGCAGTGGGGGACGGGGCCCTTCAGTGCTACTGGGAGGAAAACTGGGAGGCAGCTGGGGGTAACGACAACATCACAGGAACAGAGGGAGTCCGGCTGCCGAGAGACTGCGGGAAACTCTTTGTTAATTGTTCATGTGGAAACTGTTTTAATTTCGGTGTCTAATTGATATCTTGGGGAAACGGCATTTTCGGAAAAGACATCTTTTGGAAAAGATGCTGCCTGTGCCGATGGAGAGACTTGCTGCCCCCCAAAAGCTGCACTGCTGACCCGGTGCCCCCACCCCACGTCCTCACCCTGTGGGTTTGGAGACCTGAACCAGCGTGAAGGCTGGAAGGACGGGGTGCTGAGCTCCAGCCACATCTCCAACCTTTGGCAGAGAGGAGACTTTGGAGAGTTTTGCACCAAGAGATGCCCGTTCATCAGCAAGGAGAGCTGTGTCAGCCTCCAATCTCTACTCGGGGGGTAGGGACTGCCGCATCCCTACGGGAGCTGCCAGCAGCATCCCTCCTCCTGCCAGAAGGAGCACCGAGCTCCTTCCTTCCCCAGTGGACGTCAGCCCTCCTCCCTCTGCTTTCCTCAGGCCTCCTCCAAAGACAGCAGCCATCGCTCACACATGCAGCTCCAAGGCTGGCTCTGAACTATTTAAAAGCACAGCAGGTATTTTAATTATTCACGTCAAGCACGGCGGGCTTGCTAACGACTCTCTGAAGCTGTCATAGCCGGCGTGGGGTGAAGAAGAGCCCTGTCAGGCGGCTTCCCGTGGCCCAACCTCAGGGCAAAAGCCATGGTCAAATGTTGTCACCAAGGGCAGAGGTGGCATGGGGGCATTTGGGTGAGGAGCAGAGCTGCCCGGTCCCACACACACCCACTTGCCCACCCAACCCATCATCCAACCGCTTGGCCAGCCCACTCTGTGGCCACCATAATGGCACCTCACATGCTCCAGGCCTGGAGTATCTGCCAAATGTTGTGCTATTGCTGCGAGTGCCGTGCCCCATGCTGATAGATGAGCTCTCATGATATTTTGAGGGCGCTGGAATTACCAAGACGCAAGGAAATAGAGGGGTACTTATACAGCACAGCTGGGAGGCTTCAGACGAAGACAATAGCAGGGATGGCAGGCATCCTCCCTGCCTTGAGCTGCTCCCAGGGTTATATGCAAAGAGCTGCTTTGGAAATCATGCTCTTGCCACCCCTGCAGCAATGTCTCTACTTGCTTCTTCCTTTCCATCAAAAATATTTGCTGCGAGAGCATCTGCTCTTCTGACCCACATCCCACCCTGGCACTGGGGGCTCAAAGTGCAACACGCTCATCTTTTGCAAGGGGAAATAGGTGCAGATAGAAGGATGGTGTCCCACCTTCATTGCTGGATGAAAACCTGCTTGTGTTCAAGGGAACCAGCCTTGCACCAGGCTCCTGGAGGCTATTCTCAGCTCCAGAGCACAGGTATGGGGCAGACATGGGCATCCCACCCGCAGAAGTGTCAGGGCTGTGGGGTCCCTCGTGTTGACCCCACTGAGTCTCAACCAAATCTGACCTTTCTTTTCCAGACCTCAGGATTTCTATCAGAGGTTGTTCCTTTCCCTTGAAGGTTGCTCTCAATTATTTCTCTTATTTCTGATAATTAAGAAGTGGCTCTTCTTCCCTGCCTTTCCTCACCATTGCCTCAGTGTAATTTTGGAGGATTTCCAAGAATATTCAGGATCCGCTTTCCTCTGCCTCAACGCAAGCAAGAGCTTCATCACGGGTAACCCTGAGCTTCAGGGCTCTTCTCTAGCAAGAACACCCCATGGGCAAAGCCCGAGAGCAGAAAGAGCCCCACGAGAGCTCCTCCCCTGGTTGCAGAGTTGGGGTCTTCAAGCCTCCTGGACCACCAGAGCCAGCCCCTCTCTTTTTAACCTACGTGTTTTTGAATGCTAATTCCCACCACATGCCCAATTCCAAGCTCTAATAATGAACAACTGCTTTCTTCCTCTCCCTTCTGATTTCATATTCATGAGTCAGGGTTTCCTGGCACTAAACGTAAATGCTAAACGGAAATCGCTGCACAGTGACATGTCTGTGTAGCTTCACTGTCCATTTATTTGCCTTTTTCAAAGAGCTGCTGTGTTAAGCAAACATCTCTGCCTGGATCCTATCTGGAGGAGTTTGTCTGGTACGGCATGGTGCCTGCCGGGGTGGGGGAAGCGGCTCTCCGTGTGATGGTGTCTCATCGCTCTGTTTTTGCTTCAGGGTATTTCTTGTACAATAGGTTCGAGCTCGGTGAATACCTCAACCTTTTCTTGAGGATTTGCTGGAATCTTGGCAGGCTGCGTTCGGAGCTGACACAGCGAGGACTGAAGCAGGGAACTCCCAGAGAGAAACACATCCATCGCTTCGGCTTGGATTCCACCGCGGGCTCCCGCAGGCAGCACTGGGCAGATGTCTTGGCAAGGGAGGCAAGGAGACACCTGTAACATCACTGGGCAAATGATTTTTTCTGGCAGCTAGAAAATTCACATACACGTGCAAAACAAAGAAGCCCATTTCAGGATTCATCCAACGTTAGGGCCCTCTCCCAAAAGAGAGACAAAAGGCATCTTGAAAAAAGGAATGTTTTCTGTAAACATGGTCGAAATGTTTCCGTATTTCCCTTGAAGACTATGCTTCCATATTGAATTGATGTTTTAAAAAAGGCAGGGCAAAAATAATCTGCAAGCAAAAATCAAAGGAATTAAATCTTCATGTATTTCGAGGTGAACTGAGGTGTTATTCCCTACAGGGCCAACAAAAGCAGTCTCTTCTCCTTCTCACTTGCCTGGGACGGAAGCTTTAGACACACAAACTGGCACCCTGAAGTCCTCCCTCCAACAGCCCACCCTGCCCATGGAGCAACACGTCTGCCCACCTCTGCTGGTGAACCATGTCATGCCACGGGAGACATCATTGTCCTCACCTATCTGCTCTGCAACCAAAGAGGAACCGGTATCACCACCCTGGGAGCAAGGACAAGCACCTGGGGCTGGAGTCGGGCTGTGCTCACCTCAGCTCACTGTCTGGCCTCTCCATGGAAACACCAGCTGAAGGTGGCTCTGCTCTAAGACGTGGGCTGGAAAGAGGAGCAGACGATATTCAAGTGCCCCAGGCTGCTCTGCTGGTTTTGCTCCTGCAATGTTCATCTCCATGGGGTGAGGTGGGCAGCGAGGAACTGCGACAGCGGATATGGCAGCTCTTTGTTTGTGCAATGTGAGAGGTTTAAAGGTCCTCTCAGTTGCCTCTACTGCAGCCTCCTTCTCCGAGGCTCCATGGATGCACTTCAACTCCTTATGGTCTTCTGACTCTATCCCCTTCTCCCTTTCCTCCTGCAGTCATCACCTGCCTTTCCCCAAATGCTTTAACAAATGAGCTCACAGGAAGGCAAGGATGAGAGATGAGTTTCAGACCATGAGAAATGAACTCACAAATGTGTTTGCAACTGACCAGATGAAGAGTTGTGCTCCTGCTCATGGAGGACAAGCTCTGTGGCATGTGTTCAATCAAAGTAACCAATGGGGACCACATTTTGAATATTATCTACGTGGAACAGACTCCTTGTGAGGAAATTATGCAGCAATATTTAATGGTGGCAATGATTCAGCAAGTAATAGAAAGAAATATTCCTCCAACCATCATCAGCTTCTCATGGATAACTCCCAGATGGGACTGAGGGTGAGAACCCTTTCATTAAAAAGCTATTCAGTTATGGTAAAACTGCCATATGTGTCTCACTGAGACAGAAGAAGCCTGATTGTCAAAAGTGACTTCAGCTTGAAAGCTGCAGGGAAATCAGAAAGCTTCTTCGCATTTGAGCAGGGGTTTTGAAATCTGTCTTCAGGGACCTGAAAGCATAGCTAGATCTCACACAGCTGAAGGTGTCTTACAGCTGGATGTCTAGGTTAAGGTAATTGTCTAGACTTCTTTTATCATCAGTGAACAGAGATGCGCACCAGCCCCCAGAGAGTGATTCATTCTTCCTGTCTTAGACATCTATTTTGGGATGGGATGAATTACATTCTGGAGGTGTTGAACTTTCTCCACCAACTGTGGAGGAGTCTAGATGATGAACTGAGCCTAGACGCTTAACCTTTATATTGCTAAAATAGGCAGTGCTCAACTGGTGAGAGCAACCCAACTTGGGGCAACACAGTGTCATGGCAGTGGTTAGTTGGGAGCACTTGGCCAACACCTACAGCAAGCAGACACAAGAGAAGCAGTGCTCTCCACAGGCAGAAGATGGAGGGGGACAAATCATCTCTCCTCCTCACAGGCACATATTGTGATGACCTCATTTTTTAACTGAGACCTGAGGGCATTCTGGTGCCTGATCATCTTGTCTAATTGTTTTATGTCATAAAAAAAAGGTACAGTTTACATCCGACCCCTTCCAAAGTGTGGCCTGAAAGTTGTAATTTTGCAATTCTGGGAGGAAAGCAGGGACTGGTCTGTCAACTGAGTGTACCCTTTCAAAAATCAAGACTTTTACTGATCTTGGGTTTTCCTGAGCTTAGCAACTCCAAGCATACAAAAATCAACAATTTAGTTCTGAAAAATCAGCTGTATTCTTGTACTCATCTTCCCAGCTTTGAGCAGCCCCGTCTTGCAATTTTAAGGGTTTGGTTACAACCTTGAGAGCTATTTTGTGTACGAAAGGCTCCATATCTCAGTTTTGCCAAAGTCAATGCTAATGACCCACACTGAAAAAAGTATGCCTGATCATCTCATCTAATTGTTTTATGTCATGAAAAAAAGGTACAGATTACATCCGACCCCTTCCAAAGTGTGGCCTGAAAGTTGTAATTTTGCAATTCTGGGAGGAAAGCAGGGACTGGTCTGTCAACTGAATGTACCCTTTCAAAAATCAAGACTTTTACTGATCTTGGGTTTTCCTGAGCTTAGCAACTCCAAGCATACAAAAATCAACAATTTAGTTCTGAAAAATCAGCTGTATTCTTGTACTCATCTTCCCAGCTTTGAGCAGCCCCACCTTACAATTTTAAGGGTTTGGTTACAACCTTGAGAGCTATTTTGTATACGAAAGGCTCCATATCTCGGTTTTGCCAAAGTCAATGCTAATGACCCACACTGAAAAAATTATCCTACTGTCTTCTACGGAGCTTCATGGGGATTTCAGTCCTCTCAGAAAAGCAAGATCTATGTATCCTACTGTCTTCTATGGGTCTTCTTGCTATGAGTCTTCTGGAAGCCAATGAGTTTATTATTGCCATGACTTCAGTCCAATTCACCAATTTCAGTCCTCTCAGAAAAGCAAGATCTATACCCCTCTCAGAGCCATCACGCCCAAAGCCCAGCACTGGAGATCCAGAAACTCTACAGGAAAACCAGACATTGCAACTTCAAGGACCAACATGAGAAAATCAAATGGAAATAGGGAAACAAGCAGAAGAAGTTACCAGAGGAAGGCCAGACTGCCATCCATAAACAGCTTTCTAAAGGAAATATTTGCAACCGGTTCTGAGGGGAGCAGCTAAATTACAAAAGCACATCAGGACCCTTCTCCAAAGCCAACAAACACGCAGGAAAAGTGCGAATAAAATTCACGAGGCTAAAGACAAAGGTGGAGGATTTTTAACTACCCAGAGTTGTGGGCTTTAATTCACGGGGAGAAAGATTTGTGCTCTTTCCTGGGGCGTGCTACTGTCAGGCACAGAACACAGCTGGTGACAAAAAGCCAATGGCTGGAAGCCAAGGGGTCCCTTAGAAGCCAAGGAAATGCCTTGGAGACTTCAGTTCTCTAGACCAATTGGCTTACACCTGTCAGAAAGAAAAAACAGTGTTTTTTCCTGACTTGTCTGGAAAATCAAGACGGATCACACGGTGACGGGTGAGCTTGACCCCTTAACCACACTAGCAAGGTTTGGTACAGGTTCCAAAGGAGTTAAAGACCTGAGCTGTAGCAGGGCCAAGAACTCCCTTAGTTTGACCTGTTCTCCTAAGACCCACAAAGGACACAGTAAGCATCAATATAGATGAGTTTGGAACAGCAATCATGCAATTAATGCATAGAGAACAGGTGGCTTCTCCAAAACTCTTTTATCAAGGAACAAAGAAAGTTGTAGGTACAAGGAGTCTCACCCATACCTTTCCCATTGCATGTAATTTGACTACGAGCCAACCACTTTATCCCACAAATACGACAGCCTCAGTGAGCCTTCTCTGAGCTCTCCCAGCGAGGCAGCGTGGCTTCATGCTGGTGATGTCCCCTTGAGCTGGGACATCTCCCAAGGTTGCCCCTTGATGCAGAGAGACCTTTTACCAGTGGCAGATCCTTGGAAAAGGACCGGTATCGCATGTTAACTCTGTAGTATGATAACTTTGATTTTGCTGACCGGTATCGCACCTAACTCTGTAGTATGATAACTTTGATTTTGCCTTGGTAACATTAATTACAGGCTGAATTCATGCTAATGAAACATTACATAAACTTTGCATATATAATCCTTTAGGCATCAACCATTGACCAAGTCTGGGACTAAGTCTGGATCCAGCCGCACCCAGATTCCTCTCTGAGAAGGAATTTAGAAAGCAAGGGGGTCCTTTCTGAACCCTCATGACTCAAGGGGAGCACCTCCCTCATCCTTTGGGTCCTCGGTCTCTCTGTGAATCATTCTAACTCAAGTGCAATTCAATTTTCCTTTGTATGTTTTCCATGCAGTAATTAAGAGAGCAAATCTTGTCATCGAACTTCGTTAAGTCGAACTTTTGCAACATCCTATTAAAATCATTTTGCGCACGCTTCTGACATTGGTTCTTTAAGCGATCCTAAAATCTACATTTGCCACACACATTTATTTCAGGGGGTGTTCCCGGTGCTCATGGGAATGTGCTCAAGAGAGGGCTGAGCAAGACTTCAGCTCATGGTGTGATACCAAAAGTAACATAGACGTGAAAACTGCATCTATCTGCCTATCTAGGAACACACACACATGGACAGCACACGCGCTGCCTGGAGCCTGGTGATATGAATTAGGCTCCTGTGAATTGAACAGATTTACTTAACAGAATGACAAGCCAAGCAGGGAGGATACAGCACCAATGGCTTCATTTCTCCTTTTTTGGCTTGGCTTCTCCTTTTTGGCTTGGTTTCTCCTTTTCTGCCTGCTTCAGCCATTGAGTGACCTGGGACAAGTTTCTACAGCCATGCCTCGACTTTCCTGTATTTAAGAACAGGCTAATGTGACTGTAAAGTGTTGGAGATCTCTTAAGGAAAGACACCACATGAGAGATTTTTCTATTTTAAATCCTGAAAAGTGCCAGCCAAATGCTAGTTCTTAATTATAGCTGGTGAATATATAAGGAAAATGGATGAGAAGACTACACCGTTTAACTGAAAAGTCAATAATGATAGAATCATGGAATAGTTTGTGTTGGAAGGGACCTTTAAAGGCCATCTAGTCCAACGCCCCTGCAATGAGCAGGGACATCTTCAACTAGATCAGGTGGCTCAGAGCCTCATCCAGCCTGACCTTCCAACCTTCATCTTCCATACTAGCATTTAGATATTTGATTGAAAACATTCAGATAACGGTATATTTTTGGTTCAAAACACAGCATTAGACTCAGTATTAAATACTATGTTGACAGAGAACACAAATGTCAGTATGACCATCTTAGAAAAGATATTTTCGAATATGTAAAATTAAATGACTCAGGATTACTCATGATGGTATCTTACAAGAAGCAGCGAAAGCTCTTACTTCAGGAAAATTCTTGGAATTGCTTACAATGTAAAGAAAGTATAGTTATAAAAAACCTGCCTCCCTTGATAAAGAAATACAAAGACTTCAAAGATGAACGCTGTAAACCAAAAGCAAGACAGAATACTAAAAAGTCTAACAGAAATCTCAATACATAATCAAGGGAAAAGGCAAAATCACATATAAAAATGGCCAATGACTTCCATGAAAGGGACAGCAAGATAAAAGAGTTTGGATTGCCTTCTTACAAGGGAGTTTATATATATGTAGAAAAATATGGAAAATTTTCAGAAAATATGCAAAATTATTTTAATAAGAAGACACAACTCAGTCAGGAAAAAGACAAACCCCAAAAAGCCCAACGCTACAGTATCACACCAATGGTCAAAGGGCTAAAATCCACTTAATTCCTGGCAAAGGCTGTGACCAGCTGGCTCTACAGCAGGTAGTCCTGGTGAGACGTTAGGTCACTTTCCCACCAGAAAGTTGCATTTCAGTGAAACTGAAATTTCTCCTGATATGAATCAGTTCTGGTAAAGCCACATCTTAAAGGAATTAGAAATGTTTTGATAAATCAAACATTTCTTTTCAAGACTTCAGGAGAATTTTTCATTTCTATTTTTGCCACATAATAAAATCTTTAAGCATTCACATCGAAATGACATTAAAATTAAACTGAAATATATTTTAATATTAACTTAATGTTCTATTCAGAATGCAAACAAATGTCAAAATCTTCTAATTTCCTGCAAGATACAAATTCTTCTATCACCTCATCGCTAGATTTTCAGGCTTTCCAGGTACCTGTTCCAGAACTTGTATCGAAACATAAGGAAAAGGCAGATAGTTGAAAGCCAGGAAGTCTGTTGTTGTTATTCTGATGTGAAACAAAGGGAAATTTATAGGCAAACTTGTTTTCAGCCCACAGAATCAGACCAAAATATGAGCATCACGACTGTAGTCTGTTAAACACCCTCGAAACACAGTGAACTACATTCACCCAACCCGGGTGAAGAAATGGGAATTTAAAAATACTTTTGGGGACAGAAAAGGCATCTGACTGTGTAGAGTGGCCACTCCTTGAGAGCCTTCCCTTTTTTCTCTCCGTTCAGTTTATATTTAGAAATGCTATAAATATCTTCTATTTAATCAAATGAAATAACATTTTGATACGATTCACTCATTTAATCTCCCCAAAAGAAAGGCTGCAGGTAAGACTGCCTGTCTTCCCTGCATCTGTTCATCTGGCAGAAAACTATAATTTCAATGGAAATGTTGCAAAAACCTTTCTACCCAGATGCTGTATTTCCATATTTCTGATGCCATCCTGCCTGCAACCATTCCTTCAGATTTACATGAATTAACTACTGTCGGGCAGATACCAGACTACAAAGTAAGTATTCAAAAAAAGTAATGATTGCTTTTTCTGATGACTGTGGAAGCTCAAAACAAAAGCTGTAATCTCTTGTCCATACACAAAAATAAACACGATGGGATGGGTTTAATACACCTCAAAGTTTCATCCCATAAGGTGCTTTTCTTTAAGTTTCACAACAAAACTGCAATCTAGAGCAAAGTACACAGGTTCCAACTTAGTAGATAATGCAATGTTTGTATGAACTGATTTCTTCCTGATTTCTACTCACTCTGTGGGTTCTTCTGCTACTACCCAAGATCTCTTTCACACTCTCTTTCACAGTACGACCATAACTTTACTGGATTTTTTAATAATAAAACCTATTGACTCAAGTATAGTTCCTCACAAATTTTTAGAGCAAACTTGTACTAAGCTTCAAGGAAAAGCACTGACCCAGAAGAACAACAGATTCCTGGGATGGAAGTTAGGAATAATTTGCATTGAATCCAAACTGGAGACTCTTTCAACCACTGCAGGTCTTTTCACGACCAAGTTTAAGGAATCAAACATCAAGAAAAATCTACAACACCGTAAGATAACACCTTATTCTGTACATATAATATAAATATATTATATGTAATACATATACACACATATATAATTATATATATATAACCAAATTGCATTAATTGTTCCGATACAAAGTTTGTACAAGGTACAGACCAAGGGAAAATGAACTCTTTTGATCTCAGGGAATGGGCAAAAGATGCAACCTAATACAATTTTGCACGATTATGATCCTCCTGTTTCCTCCTAAAGCACTTGATTAGTAGGAAAATAGCCAAGAAGATTACACAAAGTACTTAGGATTTGTATAGTAATAACGATTACATGGGGTAGTCAGGGAGTAGGATTTTACCTAAGATCTACTGAGCTGCAAAGACACTTTCTAACTCTGCAGAAGTTTGACGGTAAATTTACAGTCTTCTGGAGAACAGTGGGAGGTAAGAGAGAAAAAAAAAAAATATTTGTCACTGTTTTTAGCATGACTGTTTTACAGCCTCGAATCCTAACTGCTGTCAAGATTTGTACAGACTTGCCTTTAAGGAACAGATCATAAAAGACAAAAATCAGAAAAACAATTAAAGTGAGTTACAGTGAAAGGATCCTTTTTGCCTACACCCCTTATCCTGCAACTATGCAACAACAAAATCATATTGCACTAAACCAGATGAACAGGAGACTTCTGCTGTCATCAGGCAAAAACTCCAGGTAAAATCCTTGCAAGATCTGACTTAAAAAATAAGCCATCAAGATAAAAGCAATTGCTTTTCAAATGGACGGGCGAAACTGGATTGATAAAACATGATCAAGTGGCTTATTGCACGTAATTTGATGGCAAGTCTGTATAAAACTTAATATAGTGTCTATTGTGCCTCTTCCAGATCATGGTGTTGATGTTACTGGCTCGTGAGCAGTGCTGGAGAAACTGCAGTGGGGAAAGGAGCTTCCAACATGTAATTTGGTTTTGTCCTAAAATACAGACATATTGTCAGGAAATAGTAACTGTTACCAAAAATACTGCTGGAATGAAAAATACTGTGTTCTTTCCACTGGAAATAATCTTAGGAGAAGAAGATACTGAAATAGCTGACGCTAAAACACAAAGTCCCTGTAAGGAGAACATGCTCTGATTCAGCAAAACAGGTAAATATGTGCTTACGCTAAGGGACTTCTGCCCAGATGAAATCACAATTTTAAGCAGTTTATGGGCCCCTGAAGTCAGTTGGATGAGTAGTGCCCCACTAAATTGGGTGGTAGTAGGGATCCTTCATCTTCCCATGGCTGTTTAGAAGCTGTGGCACCAATTATGGGAAAAACGGAGACCCAAGAACCTAATTCATCTGAAAATGAGCTGAAGAGCTGTAAAACTCTGTGGTGCCTTTTTCCTGCACAACACACAGCAAGAGCAGAGTGGAGGAATGGATCATTTAAGATGAGATTGAAGAGATTTATAGACCGGTAGTTTGCGGAGTTGATAACTCATGGGATGCTTTGGGTCTTCACCTTGCCCTGGTGCTTGCAGAGGGGACCAGTCCCTCTGTGGCCCCTCCTAGACATGGAAAACCAAGTGTAGGGTCAGAATTTAAGGAATCAGTTCCACTCCAACCCATGAGCATGTGTAGCCTCAGTACAGTTTGAAGGTCCCAAGCTTTGTATTGTAGAGATCTAAACTCCCAACAATGGCCACCATGAGAAGATCATGGATGGAGGCCAGCGTAAGGTGCAAAGTGACCCTCTCATGCCTTGAGGCAGTAGTTTGTGACCCTTCCTCACACGAAAGGAGAACTGATCCCAATTTGAGTCTTAGATCTAAGGACAGGTTGTTAAATGCTTACTTCAGAATCTGGATTTTCATTTTTGGCTGTTTGATCTTTTCCTTTTTTTCCTCTCTACTCATTCTGGAGTATTTAGTCCCATCCCACAGCTCATGAGTAGACGTGTTAAAAATAAAATAACAACTAGGGGTGGGATTTTCCAAAGCACTCAGCATTGCCTGGCTCTGTTCTCTTTGAAGTCAGCAGGAGTTTTATTATCAACTTCAATGGGAGCGGTTAAGCCAATGCTATGCATTGTGAACGTGCATATTCATGAAGCAAGCAGCGTTTGCTAATGGTACATGGATTCAAAGGACTGATAAGATTTTAGTGAACAAAGCTACTTGGAAAAAAAAAAAAAAAAAACAACAAAAAAACCCCCAAGTAGTTCCATGAGCCACCAGAACTATGAAATCCTACTTTCCTTGAGCTTGATTGACTTGGGCGCCCAAGAAGGAGTGTTCACTGATTGAAGTCCTTCCTGTGGGTGGGGTGGTGAGATGCGTGCTCTCTCCCAGATGGATTTGCCAGCATCAAATAAAGGCTCGGCACAACATGGCAGCTTTTTCCTCAGTAGAAGTAGGGCATCTCTCTTCTACCTCTGCCTGCCTGCTCAAACCTTGAGGGAACTTACTATTTTTGAGACTGCTACCCTCTATTAAATTCAGCTGGAGTTGGATAATGCACTTAAAAGTTGCTAGGCGCACAGGCACAGGTAGGCACATGCTCCATGTGAGCATGAAATCCACGGTTTTTGCAGGAAGTCATGTTAAGGCCTCTCAGAATCAAGTTTTGAGGGGAGCGAAAAAGATGGATTCAGAGCAGCTGATCAGCAAAGAGCCTCAGATGGATAAACCACCATCCTCTGAGAATCTCAGCTGTGGAGAAGGTGCTAAGAGAAGGGCAATCCTTGAGGAAAGAAGATGAAAACAAGAACATGGTCCTTGAGAGGATTTAGGAAAATGGCTGCTGAGATAAAAGTACTTTCCAGATAAGAAACTGCCGTGTATAAACGTGGCACATTTGCTCAAAGTACTCAAAACGTCTAAAAACTGACAGCAAGATAAAGGGCGCAGAGTTTTTGAGGACTGGAGGTGCTGCACTTCTGGAAAGCCAGGCCGTTTCCATTCTGGAAAGCCAAAGCATCTTTGGCTGCACAAAGAAAACGAAGGGAAGCGGCAACAGCGACCGGTCCCTTTGGCATCGGGGCTAAAGCAGCCCGAGAGGAAGGCAGAGAGAGTTGGATGTGGTCCCCAAACTCCTTTCATATGGGAATCCAGACTCCCAGGAACAAAGCCTGGCAATGGACCTTCTCTGCCAAGTGCCTCCCGCTGCCAGCCCAGGTGCTCACATGCACTGTCACTGCCGCTGGCACCGGGGATGTCCAGAGAAGAAAGAGGATCAATTCTCTTCCCACCCCACAATTTCCACACCGCTGACAACTCAGAAAACAATTCAAGAGGGAATTCAAAGGATCTGTTGAAATTTCAACGAGGAAATCTGAGTGACTGAGCATATGTAAATAGAAAGAATGAGTAGCACATAATTACATCAAATTGTTACTTAGCAAGGGAAGTAAATAACCCAAAATATGCAGAGCAAAAAATGGCGATGAATTAGAACTAATTACTTAAGGCTAATTAAAATAAGAATGGCTTGAATTGAAATATGTTAATAGCATTGAACCTGCCACCTATGAGGGAATTTAAATAAAAATGATAATGTCGCTTCAACCTTCACCTGATGGGAGTGGGAAGCTGGGATTTGGAGCTCGGGGATGCTTTGGGGGTATTGACCACAGCGATGCATTATTTATGAACACTCTTGGAATGGGCTGGAATTTGCTGGTGGGTGCAGGTCTCCTGATCATAGGAAGAAAGAGGTTTTCTTAGGTAACTGATGTGGAGAAAATAGTGTGAGAGAGAAAACCTATATGCCTCGAAGACGAACACATCCTGAGGTACCTCCTCATGCCGGGAATCGCTACGGTCGAAGAGAGCAAAAGAGAGAGGCACAGAGATAATGAGATCACAGAGAAGGGAAGAGAAAGAGGGAATAAGAGAGACGGAGGGAGCGAGCGGGGATGAAATAGATAGGGAGAGCCTAAAGCCATGACAAATCATCAGCGGCTTCAATTACACGAGCCTGCTGGGCTATGAAATCTGCCAAAGGTCATCAGATTCCTGTCTTTGCAATTAAGAAACAAGCGGCTTGGCTGGTTCCACCCCACGGCCCGACTGTCTGGTGCAAGTGTCCGGGGGCCAGCGGCATCACTCGTGGCTGTAGGTACCTGCACCGACTGCAGGGCACTAACAAGGTTGTCCAGAGAGCACGGACAGCCCCATTTAGAAGATGAACGTGCCTGAGCCGTGCGCTGACTCCCAGCCTTGAGCCAGGATGCCAAAGTGCTCCTGTGCCAGCAGCTTCTGCCCTTGCCAGAACGCTGAGAGGAAACCTCAAGCAGCAGAAAAGCCTGGGTCAGCATCTTCTCGCCGTACCTTAGCCATGCCACAGCTCATACTTCACCACCACCCTGCAAGGGCTTGCTCCTCAACCCATCCTCAGCTGGAATCCCAATGGACTTGGGTCCATTCTGGGCATCGACTCGCCCAGTTCAGCAGCAGCATCTGCATGTGGAGCCGTACCTTAGCCATGCCACAGCTCATACTTCACCACCACCCTGCAAGGGCTTGCTCCTCAACCCATCCTCAGCTGGAATCCCAATGGACTTGGGTCCATTCTGGGCATCGACTCGCCCAGTTCAGCAGCAGCATCTGCATGTGGACAAGTCCTGAACCCCGGCTGCTGCCACCAGCAGTGAGTGCCCTGGTGTGCACCACGCTCTGGGGCTCACCTCTCACCGCCTGGCTGGGCATGAAGCTCTCCCTGCTCCTCCGGGAGCCGAGCTGTTAGTTGCCTTTACCACCTCGCTCTTCCCAGTTCCCCTGCTTCACACTGGAGATGAAAACCTCTTATCCCTCTCCCACCTTGGGATTCACATGAAAATCACAGAATCGTAGTGGTTGGAAGGGACCTCAGAGATCATCGAGTCCAACCATAAAAAACAAACAAACAAACAAACAAACAAACAAAACCCCACACCACCACCCACCCCCTAAACACACAACAACAACAACCAAACCAAAACCATCACCCACCCACACAACATCCCACCACAAACCAATAATCTTGGGCACTAGAGCATGCCCTGAAGAGCCATGTCTACACGTTTCTTAAATACCTCCAGGGATGGTGACTCCACCACCTCCCTGGGCAGTCTATTCCAATGCCTGACAACCCTTTCAGTAAAGAAATGTTTCCTAATATCCAACCTGAACTTCCCCTGGCCATAAAAAACAAACAAACAAACAAACAAACAAACAAAACCCCACACCACCACCCACCCCCTAAACACACAACAACAACAACCAAACCAAAACCATCACCCACCCACACAACATCCCACCACAAACCAATAATCTTGGGCACTAGAGCATGCCCTGAAGAGCCATGTCTACACGTTTCTTAAATACCTCCAGGGATGGTGACTCCACCACCTCCCTGGGCAGTCTATTCCAATGCCTGACAACCCTTTCAGTAAAGAAATCAGGAGCTCCGTGTCCCGGTGTGCTCCCCGGACAGGGACCACAAAGGGGATGGAGGGTGGGATACGGGAGTAACGCAGCCTTTCCATTTTCACACCAACTCCTGGGTTGGTTTTTGAGCCAACTGAATGGAAAGCTGGTGCCAGGCTTGCTGCCAGCTGATGAATCCAACTGGATTCGTCTTGGAGCTGTGCATCTGAGAAAGCTCTTACGCCCCAGCACAGTTGGCTTGTCCCCAGCGGGTACGGGATGCTGTGAAACACCAACAAAGGAGCTGCAGTTACACAGACCCTGCCCAGTCTCTAACAGCCTTCCCAGCATGGACCTGCGGCCCAGACTGATCTGCAAAAGCCACTCAACAGCATCTGGAGGATGGACTGACCCCCTAAGTCCTACCTGGGTGACGGTAACAAGCCTTGGATTGATGGCTTGAACTACAGACTGCGATCAGCCTGGAGAAGAGGAGGCTCCAGGGAGACCTTATAGCAGCCTTCCATATCTGAAGGGAGCCTATAGAAGAGCTGGGGAGGGAACTCTTTGACAGGAAGGGTAATGATAGGACAAGGGGAAACGGTCTTAAATTGGAAGAAAAAAGATTCAGATCAGATCTCAGGAAGAAATTTTTTACTATGAGGGTGGTGAGACACTGGAACAGGTTGCCCAGGGAAGTTGTGGCTGCCCCATCCCTGGAGGGGTTCAAGGCCAGGCTGGATGTGGCCTTGAGCAACCTGCTCTAGTGGGAGGTGTCCCTGCCCAGGGCAGGGGGGTTGGAACTCTATGATCTTTGAGGTCCCTTCCAACCCAAACCATTCTATGATTCTATGATCTACCAACAACCATGTCCTCAGAGCTCAATCTATACCAAATACCAGCCAGGACAGGTGACAGTGGGACATATCCTTGGAAAACATCACTGTACTGAGCCCCAGGGCTCTGCTTTGAACGTGCTGGTGGGGCAGACCCATACCAAGGTGGCTGTAAGGCCTTCTATTTCTCCAGCCTCCCGCAGAGACCAAAAAAAAACCAACCAAAATACCTCCTAGAAAACCAGAGTGCAGACTGGCTGCTCCTCCTGCACACGGAGGAGGTCCCCATGAGCCTGCTGCCAAGGTCCCCGGCACCACTGTCGCTGCCCTGCCTGACCCTCTGCCTTCCAGGGAGGGAAGCCCTGGCACCGGCGAGGATGACGCCGCCGCAGACACCAGCAGTCGGCTGAAAGACATTTCCTCTCCGTTTCTCTGCTCGCTGTAATGAATCCTGCCTCCCACTCAGATCTGCTAAGTAAGAGGAGTTACCGTGAGTAATCCCCGCTCCGGCATCTTCTGCTGTAATCGCAGAGAAATCACATTAGGTTGTTGGGGTTTTTTGGTTGGTTTTGTTGTTTTTTTTCCCCAGGACAAGGAGAAATTCATCAAATTGCAATCCGGGGAGAACACACGCCAGAGAGACAGAGAGAGAGAGGAAGCCAACAACAACAACACCACACACCTACCCTGCAAAAACATCCCAAAGTTGACATTTACATTTCAAACACTTATAACAGCTAAACAAATAACAGTAATTATGCTATTTGCATACTTTGTTAAATAATTGTTTGTTAGGTAAAGGGAGCCCGTGTGTGTGTGTGCAAGGAGCGGATGCTCGAAGCCTGGGGAGGCAGAACAGCTGCTGTTTCCCTTCCCAGGTGCCCAGTTTGCTTCACAAAATGGTGACAAGTGGCCCAAAGCACCAGCCAGGGGGTTGGGGGTGCTGATATGTGGGACCTGCAGGTCTGGGAGAGGTGGCCCTTGGTGTCTGCAGGCTCTAGAGGATGAGGATCGTGAGATGTAACCACCTCCCTGAGCACATCAGCAAGGTCAGTGCTCCAAACTTTGGCGTGAGCCGTTGCCAAGGTGAAGCGCCCATGTGGAAGCAGGTTGTCCCCAAGAAGTAGGAGAATCACAAAATCCTAGAACTGTCTGGGTTGGAAGAGAACTTTCAGACCATCGAGGCCAACCATCAAGCCACCACTGACAAACCCACCACTACCCCATGTCCCTCAGCACCACCTCTGCCCGGCTTTTAAACACCTCCAGGGATGGTGACTCCACCACTGCCCTGGGCAGCCTCTTCCAAGGGTTCACAACCCTTTCCATGAAGAAATTGTTCCCAATCTCCATCCTAAACCTCCCCTGGAGCAACTTGAGGCCGTTTCCTCTTGTCCCATCGCCTGTTCCTTGGGAGAAGAGACCGACCCCCCCCCCAGCTACACCCTCCTTTCAGGGAGTTGTAGAGAGCGATAAGGTCTCCCCTCAGCCTCATTTTCTCCAGGCTGAGCACCCCCAGCTCCCTCAGCCTCTCCTCATAAGACTGCAGGAGAAAGCAGGGGAAGGCAGAGAAGCAGGATGGAGCCTCTTGGTAGCCCTGCAAGGGAAGGTCCCCCCCTTTGCAGCACCACAGCCTCAACACCCCCCTGATGCTGTTGCCTGACTCAGAGCCCATGAACCCTCTCGTGGCTGCCGATTTCCCTTCGCCCCTGCAAAAGCATCTCAGCTTCTATCCCTTCCTGCTCAGCTCCTCGGGCAGATGGCTAATTGAAGGGTTTTTCTTTCATTTCTAGTACAGAAAGCCCAGCAAATGCCTTTTAATCTGCCCAGCTTTCCCCGTGATTGGCTCTGTCTATCTATCTCTCGCCACTCCTATCCTGTTTTATTTGGGTTTGATTTGGGGGGGGGGGGG
>NW_015090876.1:1966264-1969525 GCF_001431845.1 Calidris pugnax
GGGGGGGTTGGTTTTTGCTTTTTTTGTTGTTTTTCTTTTTTTTAAAGTAGACTTGAATGATGTGAACCGGTGGAGAGAGGAGAAGCCTTCTGCCTCTCCTCACACGGTCGGGGAAGGTGGAGCGGAGCCAGAGCCACCGCGTCTTTTCACACCTGGCTGGAACCAGGTCAGGCAGCTAATGTGCTCCTCGGGCTCGGCGGCTACTTGTTGGAGGCCCAGGGATGCCACCGGGCTGTTCTGAGGGCTGGAGGCTGGGAGAAGAAATTCCAGGCAGAGACACATGTGTTGGAAAGCAGAGAGGAAAAACCGAAAAGCAACGGGCGCACGGAGAGCCCCGCTCCGTACAACAGAGAGAGGCGGGGGTTTAATAAAGGCTGGGTGACTTTGAAGCTGTCCCTCCCAGCCTCAATTAAAGACAGGAGATTTCATTAACCGTGAGAGCGAGTGCTCGTGCCCTGCCAGCGGGCAAAATTCCAGCTCCGGAGGTTAAATCCATCCGTGTGGGTCCATCAGCCCGGGAGGAAACCCGTGCTAACTCCGCGTCCCTCATCCAGAGTTTCTCTCCCCAAGCAACAGCAGGGAAGTCACAGCCCCGAGGAGGAACCCAAACCTTCCCCTGGCTGTGATCTCCACAGCTCACATTTTTCAGTGTACAACGAAGGGCATCCCATGGGGCCGGGGAAGAGAAATGCTCCAAAATAACCCTTCTCCCCTCAGAACATTTTCACTGAAAACATTTATATTTACCCTTCAGCCAAAACTTTTTCCTGACTTTTTTTTTTTTTTCCTTTAAGTTGAAAGAATATTTTCCAGTTCAACTCTAGTTCTTTCAAGTAGAAATGTTCGGTTTTCTTTAATGACTCCTTTCTCTCCCACTACCCTGCTTTTTACTTAGAGTTAAAAAAAAAAAAAGGAAACAAGGGAAGGAAAACTAACAAAATCAGAAAGAACTTTTTTCTATTAGTTTCAAGTAACTTGAAACAACTTTTTTTTTTTTTTAAAAAGTTTTACAAGTGATTTTGAAGGATGCAAAAGCTTTATGCAAACTTTTTTTATGTAGGTCAAAAAACCTTTTTCCCAGGATTACGAAAAAAAAAAGCCAAACCAAACAAAACCCCTTAATGTGTGTGAAACAATGTGGACCAGCTCTAAAAATAAGCTACTGGAGCGACGAAAGCTTTGCCCCAACTGACTGTGCATCAGTGTCACCTTCTCCTGCCTTCCCAGCCTGGAGCTGAAGGATGCACAGGACACGGGGTGTGCTCTACACAACCACTGCACTGCGCTCCACCACGATTCACACTCACTTTGCACGAGTACAAAGACCTTCTCTCCAGGAACACATCCTCCACCACGCCATCCCACCGCCCTGCAGCTCTCCACCAAGGCAGGACCTCAGAGCTGGGTGAGGAAGCTCAGCATCACACCCACATCCTGACACATCACCCTTGGCTGGCAGGAAAGACGGATCCTTTGTGCTAGACGCTGGTCCAATTTAACCAGCCAAACGAGAAACACTCATTAAAGAGCTAATGAGCAACTAAGGCCGTTTTATTTTTTAAGCTTTGTGATTAGGTAGACTTGCTGGGGAGTGCTGCACTCAGCATGAGAGAAGGTCCCTGTGAAGGTAGCAGCGGTCAGGGAGGAGATGGGCTGCCAGGAGACCAGAGCTAAGAGCTCCTCAGGATGGCTGAGCTCCCGAGAGAAGTGGGGGGAAGCAGGATGGGGCCAGGGTTTTGCTAGCATGGCTGTGCCTGCGTGTTGGTTGGGGTCAGAGCATCCAGGTTTGGTGCAGCAAGGGAGCCTGAGCTGTCAAAAAACACACGTAGCAGCTCCAGGAGCTGAGAGGGAACATGACATGTCCACAGGTCACCACAGTGGCCGCGATGCCACCAGGAGTGGTGTCACAAGGGTTGGCCCCTACCCTGGGCTCCAGCACCATCGTCCCCAGGGAGGTGTGACAATGTGAGCAGGGTCGAGCCGAAGCTGTCCCCGCAGCACAATGCAGGGGGAGAGGCTGGCACTCAGAAAGTAAGCTGGGTTTAGGACAACAAGGCAAAAAAATCAAAGACAAGAAGTGCGATCCCTGTCTTCCTTTAAATAAAAAGAAAAAGAAAAAAAAAAGTTCACGGAAACGGACAAATTTTGCTTCAAAAGATATTTAACACTTCATTTTGCTTCATCCCTTTTGAATACTTCTTATAAAACACAAAGGCTTTAAACAAAAGGTCATTAAGAGATAAAGAATTGAAGCCCTTCTTGTGAGAATGAAAAGAGAAGGCATCTTGACATTTTTAACAGGGTTGGTTTTTTTTTTTTTCCCTCTCTTTTCCGAAATGAAAATTAATCAACATTGATTTGATTTCACACACAAAAGCCCATTTTGTGCAAGTGGCATTTGCTGACAGAGAGCTGTTTCGACAAGAAAACTCCAGCCAGAGGAGCACGCGATACGCTGCGCACCATTAGGGTACACGAGCTGCAAGGACACTGGTCTCCCAGGGTTCATAATAAATCCCATCCTTTTTCTGGGTCAAGAAACTCATAGCTGTCTGGAGGTTATGCTAACACGCCGGGGTTTGGGGACTGATGTCGAGATCTGAGGAATTCCTGTTGCCTGGAATAGAAACAATGAAACTGTTCCAAGGCACCATTTATTCCCAGGTGCCTGCGAGCTGTCATTTCTGGGGAAGATGAACAATTTGAGAAGATCTAATACCTTCAGAAATAATTCAGGAGGACAGAATTCATTCAGCTCCCCAGGTGAATAATGAATGGGACCCGCCTGAGCGGGAGGAGGACAGAGGGGAGCCCACCACCAGCTCTCCCCCAGCCAGGTGAGCTTTGTGTGGCCATGCAAGGGGCAAAGAGGATGTTTTTTCAGCAGAGACCACCCACGGTCCATAGGGGCTGGGTGGGAGCAGCAAGGACCAAGGGATGCAGCCACTGTGGGCCTGGCAGGGGCTGGCCGACAGCGGGATGCTCCTCTGCCAGAGCATCAAGGACCAACCTGTTCCCCTTGCTTTGAGCCTTGTGCTACTCTGGCACCACCAATAAACGCTGATTTTATCTTGCCTCCTTTCTCCTGTCAGTCAGTCCTAGCTTAAGGACTATGTTTAAGGACCTCTCCTATGAAGACAGGCTGAGGGAGCTGGGGTTGTTCAGCCTGGAGAAGAGAAGGCTCCGGGGAGACCTTATAGTGGCCTTTCAATACCTGAAGGGTGCCTTGTAGAAGAGCTGGAGAAGGACTCTTTGCCAGGA
>NW_015090876.1:1969607-1987509 GCF_001431845.1 Calidris pugnax
ATCCCTGGAGGGGTTCAAGGCCAGGCTGGATGTGGCCTTGAGCAACCTGGTCTGGTGGGAGGTGTCCCTGCCCAGGGCAGGGGGTTGGAACTGGATGATCTTTGAGGTCCCTTCCAACCCAAACCATTTTATGATCCCATTCTATGTAAGGATGAACACAGCCTGCTCCAGCTGGGAACACACCAAGGAGGAACACAGCCTGCTCCAGCTGGGAACACACCAACCATGCCACCAGCAGCGAGGTGCAGAGTATGGACCCTTAGATACCTGTCAAATAGCTTTCAACCACCCTAAACGTGCCACTGCATTGACCTGTGATGAGGGGTCAGAGGCCAGGGATGGGAAGGGACAGGGACAGCATGGGAAGAAGCCATCTGTGCCCCCAATATGACAGGGAGCCACCTTAATCCCCAGGGAACCAGAACTGGTCCTGCCTCCCTGCAGCACCGTGTCCTGTCCTGGACGTGTTCGCATCTCTGTGCACCCCCCTTCCCAGTGCCCTGGGTCCCCCCCTCTGTGTCAGGCAGCAGAGAAAACGGCGAGGGAAAAAGCAAACAAAGTGAATGGGAAAAGCATAACAAAAAACAGGCGGAAAACTCTTCCCACGCCACTCTGTGCTTTCAAGTAAATGAGGCTAATTAACTAATTGCCTAAATTATTAGGGTTATTTTTACCCTTGTATGAAGGCTCGGCATTATTGCCAGCTTCTCAAGACTCAACAATGAACTCTTAAACTTATCAGAAAGTTAACGAAGCGAAGCCCCCGGAGCGGGGAGCCGGAGGGCAGAGCAGCTGCTGGGCCAGGACCGGGGCTGGGGCTCAGGTGGGCACCATCGCTGGGGGGAAGGAGCATCTGCAGAGAAACCACCCCCGCTGGGGGATGCTCTTCAAGACAGAAGTTCAGTGTTATTTGCCAAAACCTCACCTGCACCTGAATCTGCCTCCTGGTAAAGGATTTCTTCTATCACTAAGCTTCCCCGCTGCTCCACCGGCTTCCCAAGGTGACAGAAGCTGATTTGGAGGAATGATTTCACACCCAGGTGAGAGAAGAAGACTGATGGCTAAGGGTGGGTCAACCTGCCCCTCCTGGCAGCCACGACAGCTCTCATAGGCAGACCCTCGGACAACCAGGCAGGAAGCAAGGACAGTGCACACCTCAGTATCAGCAGCAAAACCTGCTGGAAAATGGCTTTTTGGCCACCAGGGATGTGCCAGCAAGGCACTGTGGACCCACCTAGAGGCAAGGTAAAAGTGGGGATGTGGCTACAAGGGGGGACTTTGATGTCTGTATCTGAAGGAGGACGGAGCTTGCTGGAGATGGCTTTAACATCTAAACCTGGCTGGGATTTTAATCTACAGAGCTCGCTGGCATCTACAGCACCCCCACGGAGTCATCACATCAGCCCCCAAAAAAATCTCTGGCATGAGATATACTCTTTGCAGGCAGGGAACTGATGTTCCACGGCCTCCTTCCACTCTGATCAAATGCCATTTTCTTGGGTTTTGAGGGATTTTCTCCCCAAAAGAAAACTAAATGTTTTCTCCTCTTCAGCTAAATGTCAACATCTTACATCCCTGGTGGAAATTTCAGTTAACTCCATTAAAATCCCCCGGCCACTCCTGCTGAAGAGCAAGTCCCCTCAGGAGCAAGGAGATTGATAGACCTCCTTTTCTGTAATAAACCTCACTTATCAGCTGAAATGAGGTGACATTTCAAGCCTAGATCTTTTCCCAACACACAACTACACAACGGTATAGCGTGGGAAGTCTCTCCCAGGCATGTCATTGAGATGAAAGGCAGGTGAAAGTCCCTTGTCCTTCAGATGAAGGAGTGAGCCTCTCTGAGTTATCACCAAGATCATCTCCAACATGAGACCAGCCGTGGCTTGGTGTGGCCAAGTCCTGGAGATCTCCAAGGATGGAGATCTCACAGCCTCTCTAGATTTTTTCCCAACACACAACTACACAACGCTATAGGGTGGCAAGTCTCTTCCAGGCATGTCATTGAGAAGAAAGGCAGGTGAAAGTCCCCTGTCCCTCAGATGAAGGAGTGAGCTCCTTTCTGAGTCATCACCAAGATCATCTCCAACATTAGACCAGCCATGGCTTGGTGTGGCCGAGTCCTGGAGACCTCCAAGGATGGAGATCTCACAGCCTCTCTGGCCACCCTTTCTGGTGCTGCACCACACATTTAGCACACATCTCTTCCTTAATACCCTGAACCTGAACCTCTCAAGCTGCTTTCATGCCCACTGCCCCTCGTTAGGCTGCCTGCTGTTATTTGGCTCTACCATCTTTGCAAGCCCTGTCCAAGCAGCTGTAGCTGTTTGATGCTGCCCATCAAACCAGGATTCTGCTGCCCAGTGGGATGCAGAGCCTTTGGATGCCCTGAAGCATTGGGCTGACACTGCTGGTGAAGGGGATATTGGCACCATGTTAAACTATAAAATAAGCCACAGGCTACCTTGGGCCAGTTTCTGCCCAGGCACTTGTTGTTCCTACAGGGCTCCTTGACCCTTCACAACTGTTGTGTTTGGATCGGTATGATGATGAAGGTGGACCAGATGGCAACCACTGCTGTATTCAGCAAGGCATGAAGGACACCTCGCAACTCAGCCAGGAAGACAATCTTTGGATATCTTTTCTTTCTCTCTGCAGACTTTCACCTCACACTCTGGCCATCTTGTTTGCTGAAGACCCCATCTCACTTGCAGCTGCCCAGCTTTTGCTGTTGAAAAACACCATTTTGTTGAGTTTTACCTAGTCCAGAGTGAGATCTCTGTTAGAACGGGCTCTCTTCCCTTGGAAAAGACTAATAATTTCTATTATTTTGCCAGTGGAGCCTACGGAACAATTGTCCCAAACTTTGTAAATATAAAACAGAGATTATTGGGGGTGATCTGACAGGAAACTTTTCAAGGGCCTTCCTGTGTGTGAAAAGGAAAGAGCAATGCTGCCCTGTAGCTCTCTTTGGCATGGATTTAGAAGTTCTTGAATACCTGGCACTAGACGTGTCATATTTTCTCCTACCTCGTCTTCTGTATCTAAAGCTGGTGGCCTGGCAAGGGGAATAATGCCAGATTGATTCTGTCCAGAAAACAGTCTGGCAGGAAGACTTGCAAGTCACGACTCCCCACTGAGTGCCATCTCCTGCCCCACAGCTCAGTAACCCACTAGAGATCACAGAATTTGTGCTCTCCATCCTGGGATTAGCTGCCAACCCTACACCAGGAACCGGCAGATGGTAACTCACTGCCTGCTGGTTTGGGACCATCTCTGAGGGCTGCTCACTGCCCATTGCCATCACACCCCATGTCCCCCAGAAGACACCATCACCTCAGCCACTACTGCAAAGAAACCACACACCACGTCCAACACAGCCCTCTCCACCCACACCTGGGACCAGCAGGGATACTGGGTGACACTGGTAGGGCCCAAGGGAGGTCAGTCCTTCTGCAGTATTTGCAATGCAGGAGAAAGTCCTGGTTTCTCCATCCCTCTCATCCCCAAGCCCATATTGCAGTGGAGATGGAGAGGACTTTAGAACACTGATATCTCCTTATTGTCCAACAGCAGGTCCCGCTGGAGGTGTTTGGGCAAAGGGAGGAAAAGTCTGATTCAATTTATCAAGTGCCTCTTCCCAGCACAGTTGCAAGTCAGATTCAATTTCCCACTGTTGCCCTCCGCATATTTTATCCACTAACAGATTTGCATGGATTTAAATACAACACAAAGCTGCAGACACCATCAAAAGAGGCGAGAGAGGAAAGGGCAGGTGAAGCTTGTCCTTTTTCTCTGGGCTTATGGAAGAGGCCACTCAGAGAGCTCAGAGAAGGGGCACTGCCAGGTAGGAGCTGTGCCAGACCCTTGCCTGGACAGACGTGGGGCACGGGAGGCTTCAGCAGTCAGGTCCAAGCATCTGAGATGCTCAGAGCAGGGATGCTGCAGTAAAGCATTCAGTAACCTCAGCCCACTGCCAGCCCCACCTGAGAGAGCAGGATGCCAGCTCCAAACTTGCTACACAACATCCCTCCAGAGAGAGGAAAAATCCCTTGGATAATGCAAAAGGTCTCATGGGAATACCCCGCTGGTGAAAGAGGGCATTCCCCAGGAGGTCTCTGCACAGATACAGGTATGCAACACAACCCTTTAAACACACGCTCGACAAAAAGCAGCACAGTGTTAGATGATTAAATTCCCCGTGTACCTGCGGGAAGCAGGGACTATATCCTGCTCATCAGAGCTGTGAAACGGAGTCACGTGGCAGAGCTGTGCACATGGAAATCCTGTCTGAAATGAATCCCTGATAAAGAGGAAGCCAAGTTGAAAGGTCAGTTTTACTGCCTGCCAAGGCTTCAGGTTTTTAAAGGGTCTCTTGTAGAATTACTGTATTAGCAAGCTATTACGGGTGAGGATATGAAACTGCTATGCACAGCAAGAAAATGCACGGAAGTTTTGAGATGGGAAAGAAACGTACAGGAAAAAACGTGGCAGGAGAGGGCAAGAGGGGGAGAGAGGAGAAGCAGAGGGGAGGGAGGCTGATAAATGATGGAGGAGATAGTGGAAGGGGGGTGAAGAAGAGAGCAACGGGCAGCAGGGTAAGAAGAAGAGAGAAAGATAAAAAGAGGAGGAGAAAGGGAAAGAAGAGATAAATGAGGGCAAAGACCAACTCATCATTTCGCAATTCCACCCCGGTAGAGAGGAAAATTGATGTCTGGAGCTTTTTTATGGCCAACCTCCTGGGCATGGGACAAAAGACAAGTTATTACCCAACCCCAGGTCAGGTCTGTAGCCTGCCAACTGCTTAGACACATTCAGAGAGCCCATGAGAGCCGTAAATCAAGGGGGCCAAAGAGATGGCAGGGAGGCTGGGACCAGGCACGGATCAGCGGTGAGCTCAGCAAATGCAATATCATCACGGGAGAGGAGCGAGCCCAGGAGCAACACGGGCTGACAAAGAGTGCCCACCCCAAAAGGACTTGGCTCATCTCTCCTTCAGACCATTCCTAAGGACGGCGCTCCCCCCGAGATGCCATTCCCCCCGCCTTCCCTCCATGATTTCTCTTCCTATTGATTTTTCAGGCTCTGAATACCATTTATTTTTGCTTGCTTGATTCACTCATTCATTGAATAAAGGCATCATCACTATTATTATTATTATCCCCCGTCATTGGGCTCCTCATCACACATTATATTATTTGCATTGCAGAGCTGGAAGATTTCAGGTTGAGGCAGGAAATTTGTGCGAGTTGTTATTACTGCAATCAGATGAAGTGAGAATTGGATGGGCACAGGCTGCCAGGGCGCAGCTCTCCCAGCAGGACACGCAGGCTCTGCCCAATCAAGGGAAGCTGTGGTTTCATCCCGTGGGTCCCACCAGCAATTCCAGACTTGCCTTTGGTGTCCCCTCTCTCCCTCCCATCCCACCACCCAGCCCTGCTGGTTGCCAGCAGAGAACGGGGGAGAGGCACGGGTAGGGGAGGCCGAGGAATCAGAAAAGACTTGGCGAGATTGCACATTTTCTGCCTTGCTGATGGTATTTATTAGACAACAGAAAATAGCTATTTTACCATCTGCCTTGTAAAAAAAAAAAAAATCCTCATTAAATTAATGGAATGTGCAGCTGCCGAACAGAGTGTTCCTCTCCCTGCCCAGCGCTTGCTGGAGTGGGGAACTGGGCTGCCAAAAGTAGCCGAGGCTAACTCGGGTCCACGTGGTGGGAGAGGGTGGACAGACAGACAGACAGGCCAACCCCTGTTCCTCCCAGCTCTGGGGCTCTCGCTGGGGGACCCATGGGTGCCCTGTTGCCACCCACGGGGTGTGAGGGCCTCCTTGCTCACTACGTTATGGAGCAGGGGGCTCGTCCCCTTCCCACAGGGTCTCAGCTGGTGAAGGGAACCAGGTGAGTCTGTCAGCAGGGTGCAAATGCCTCCCTTTGCCTAAGCAGAGTGTGATCCAGACTTCAGACTGGAATCATAGAATGGTTTGGGTTGGAAGGGACCTTAAAGATCATCTAGTTCCAGCTCCCTGCCCTGGGCAGGGACACCTTCCACCAGACCAGGTTGCTCCAAGCCCCCTCCAACCTGCCCTTGAACCCCTCCAGGGATGGGGCAGCCACAGCTTCTCTGGGCAACCTGGGCCAGGCTCTCACCACCCTCACAGCAAAGAAGTTCTTTCTAATATCTAATCTAAATCTTCCCTCTTTCTAATTTAAAACCATTACCCCTCATCCTATTGCCACACTCCCTGACAAAGAGTCCTTCCCCATCTCTCCTTTCAAGGTAGCCCCCTTTCAAGGTTGAGGAGGTGAGTGGCCCATCGCCTTACGTTGAGCATGGTGGGATGTGGGGGCAAGTGAAGTCCTAATTTCCACACCTCTGCCACCTCAGTCACTGTGAGCTTGTTGATCCATCCCTATCACCCACCTCTATGTGCCAAAGTCTGACCTGGGTTGGTGTTTGCCTCATGGAAGTGTCCAGCTGAGATTGCAAAACCAAGAAAGCCTCGAGTCTGGCTGCCTGCACAGCCCAGAGGAGCTTGTACACATAAGCCTTTCTTTTGGCTGAGAACAGACTAAAAATCATGAACTGAATCCTTTTTAAACCCTAGGAAGACAGGCGCACCATAAACCAAAGGTTCTGGATGACTTTAATGATGTTAACAGAGCTAGGAGAAGGGCAACCCGCTTAATGCCAGCATGACCAATTCATTTCTGCTTGGCACTGAAGGGTTTTAAGTCAGCCTTTTCTTCTGGTATCTGGCGGAGCGTGAGGACTGTTTGATGGAGGAGGGGTTGCCAAAATCCTATATTCTGTGAGACTTTGAGGAGCGGGTCCACCAGTTTGCATTGCCAAGGTACCAGATGCCACAACACACTGCCTTAGCCCAGATACTCATGGCCTCGGCACGAATAACACCTGAAAAGCAATGTCTAGGACTACTTTGCATCCAGCAGTTCTCCTCCTGAGGAAATAGAGCCCTTTGTTTGATGTCCCAGCATTGACAATGTTTCAGCATCCCTACAGTATAATCCACATTTAATCCTCACTTGCATTTTCTGCTGCTGACCCCTCTGCTAATGCCAGGGAGTGCCCAGCGTTTGCACTGCTCCTCTGAACGTGCACCAGCTCCTTTGTGGTCTCCTCCTCCTCTTTCAAGGAGGCTTTTCTATATAGATTTTTTCACCTAGATGAGTTTTTATATGTCTTTTGCAGGAAATTTGTTCTCTTAGATTTGCTCCTTTAGCAGTTATGAAGCAACTGGGGAAAGCTGACCTCAGGAGAAGGGTCCAGCATCAGAAAGGCTGTTTCCATCACACCCGGGGAGGAAGCAGGAGATGGCCCCATGGGTTTCAGCACACAAAGGGAAGTTACAGGACTACAGCATGTCGAATCACTTCATGCCAAAATAAATCCTGACATAATAAGCCCTAATACCGCCAAAGAAACTATTACAGTCAGTCTCAAAAATAATCCACATTGAAAATCGGTGAAAATACCTCTCCCCAGTGGAATAACATGGCTCCAGAGGATCAGTTCCAGTCAAAGACGATAAACCCAACAGATGAGGGCAGCTCCGAAAGGTAATGTTTGTTGCCAAAAAAACCTTTGCTTCAATGAGATTTTGCCACCTCCCAGCAAAATTTGCTTTTAAAACCAATGAGCAAGAACAAAAGGGAAGACTGTGAAAAGCAGAGACCAAATCAAAGTCCAGGAGGATGTCATGGCTGTCCCTTACACCATTTTGCCTTCAGTCCTCTCAATCCTTAATTAGCAGCAGTGAGGGCTCAATGCCAACCTGGTGGCTTCACAAGTTTCCTGGTTTTCAGAGGTTAATGGCAAAGTTTCCCCCAGCCTTTGCTTGCCTTGCTACCGACCTTGGGGATTTGTAGGCAGGACCCCATCTGCAAGTCACTGACTTTATCTGCAGCAGCAGTTGGTTGGCTGTGGAGGGTTATAGGTGTCTTTGCACGCATGGATCCTGACCATGTGGTGCCAGCATGCTGCCTGGGCCAGTCCTGGTAGTGCCACTGCCACTGGAGACATGGCCACCAGGCTGCTGAGCTTCCTCCCAGAGCAGCTCACAGGGCTGTCTTAGATGGCAAGGTAGCCAAAAAGACATCATAGGTAGCAAAAAACAGGGACAGGCCTTTTTTTACCCTTGAAAAAACATTTGCTTTCTTAGAAAAAATTATCTAGACACCTCTTTTTAAAAAAACAAAAAAAAAATCCCACCCAACCCAAAACAAAACCAAACCAAAACCAAGCTCATTTAATTAAAGCTTGAAGCCTGTCACAGGGAATTTTGATTAAAAAAACATTGACATTTTGCAAAACTGCCCTTGGACAAATCATAAGCATCGAACACTTCGAGACACGGACACTGTGGAAGGGCCTCTGTGCGCGTCGGAGCATCGGGAAGGACATTCATCTTCCCGCAGCCAGGTGTGCTGGTAATTCTGTGATGTTCCTCATGCATTTGTCCTTCCCAAAATGATGTACATAGCGTGTGGGCCTGCAGCAGGCCCGGGAGAAGGCTAAAAGAAGGTCGTGTGGTTGCACATCGTTCTGAAAAGCATCCAGAGCTGCGTTTGCACAGCTCTGCAGGCACCAAGGGCTGTGGATGTGGTTTGGGAAGCAGGTCCTTTGCACTTCACAAAGCCCAGGACATACCTTCTTAGCTGGCAAGGGTAAGGGTTGCCGGGTGGTGAAGCACAGCTCCCAAATTTCAGCTAACTCATTCATTCTGGAGGGGGATTTCAGGAGCCACAGGTTGGTGCGGCACCCGCCATCCTCTTGGACACCTCCAACGGTCCTTGTGCAGAGGGATGATTCCACCTCGTGAGCCAGAAATGCTGGTCCTGAGGCTTTCTCCTGCTTATGAACATTTTTATAGGTCTCAGCTGCAGACAGCAGCCCTTCCACAGCCCCAACTCATGCAGACACAAACCCTTGGCCACCTCCATTCACCCACGGAGGAAAACAAGAAGAGACAGTAAGTGAAGGACTTCATCTTCCACATCTACCCTGGGGCTGATGCCCAGGTGAGGAGGCTTTTTAATACCACAGGTCTCATCTCTGCATCATTTCCCAACGCTCCATCCCCCTGCCTCTCCCGTGCCTACGGGAGCACTGGGTTCACACTAACAAATCTGAGCATCCCCGGATGATTAAAGGAAGCTCTGCCTTTTAAATGGCTCTGATTGGGGTTGATGGCTGCGTGGAGTCGGACACTGGGCTCTAATGAGGTGTGAAAATCTCCCCGCTGTGACCCGTCATTCCCGGCTGTGGAAAATAAGGAGAAAGGCGGAGGGGAAAAAAAAAAAATAAAAGGAAGAAACAAAACAAAACCTCCAAAAAACTCCCCTACTGGGAGTCCCAGAGGAGACAGAGGTTTGTCACTCAGGATGGCCGCCCTGGGGCTCCGCTCACTGCCGAGATGGGCATCTGCACGTATACGGCACCAGTGGTTTTCTGCTCCCTGGTGGCAGATGAATCAGGGTCCTCCTTTGGCACAGGTCGGTGTCACCAAAGCAGCTGAACCACAAGCTCACTCCCAGGTGGGGAACACCTGAAGGCTTCATGGTGGGCTCCATTCTGGCTCTGGCTGGTCCCACCAATATTTCCATGCTGGTGTTGGGGGGTATTATGTGATACCAGGGTGTTGCAGGTATGTGCAGGCTGCCACTGCACAACTGTGCTGCTGTAGCATCACTCAAGGCCATGAATCCTCCAAATGAGACACCACGGTGAGCTGGAAAGGGGCCAGCACCCCTAGGCTTGAAGCACATCACCGTGTCTTTACTGCAAGTCCCACAGGTGTGGGAAGAAAGGTCTGAGCAAGCAAACCACACTGTCCCCAATGCACAGGGACCACTGGCCAACAGCTCTTCAAGTCAGTCTCCATCGCTGTTGATGATTAAATGGTGATGTGAATCCAGCCAGTATGTTCTCTGCCTTCTCTCCCCATCGCCTTCCCCAATTCTTGACTTCTCACCAACACCCAAATTCAAAGCAAATCTTGACATGCACAGTCCAATCCTTCCCCTCTGGACAAGTTTGCTTTTTAGAGGCTCTCCTTGCTAAGATTCACTGTTCTGCAGCAGAGGGGAAGGGCCAAGTGGGCTCTGAAATGAAGGATGCATTTCCTCACGCTCGGATGGGGCTAAATAGAGGCACGGGGGGTGGCCGGGCACCGGCCGGAGATGTCCTGCAGCGAGTGACCCTCAATGTGACATTCATGGCTCTTAATTCTTAAGCCTGCTTTGGAAGGATTTCAGCAGATCCTATTTAATCACTGCAGCCTCTTCATCTCCCCTGTCTGGGCTGGGGGTAACGTTACACGTTCTCCTCCACCAGCTCTCTCTAAGAATTGGCCACCTTCTTCCTCCACGAGTCCCCAGCAGAGGAAAAGCCACCAAGTCCTTCACTTGCCACGGGGCTACCAAAGCCATAGCCACCCTCGGCTTGTTTACTAATGAACAGCTCAAAGAGCATTTGCTTAATTTCCCCCTGGCCACAGGAGGACTCCATCCCTAACGAAGGGCACGGCTTCCCACAGGTGGGCAACCAGCTCCCCACAACCGGGCTGCGCACGCACGGCATTCAATATTTAAACACTTGTCAAAACGTTGTAATGATTTTCATTTTTTTTTTTGTCTTGTTCCATTAGCTCCATTTCCAAAGGCCACCACTGGAACTACTGAACATTTATTTCTATTGAATCCCGCTTAGAAGTTATGATCTGAGGAAGCAGGAGACAGGACAGTATGTTCTGCGGCTCCGGCTTTTCCCCACCGCCGCTCGCCCGAGACACGTCGCCCTTTGAAACATCATTTTTATTCCTACCTTAAAAAAAAAAAAACCCACCCTAAAATACAGAGATCGATTCTTCCGCCCACTTGATTTGCTTCTGCTGACTAAAGAAGACACATAAATATCAGTTTGGTGGCTTCCCTGGGTAAGTTTTGGGGCCATGGGTTTAAACGCCCTGCGCGGTTTGTGGTACCGTGAGCTGGATTTCCTTCCCCGGTGAAAAATAAAGTGTTGTTATTACGTGAATTTTCCTGTTGCCAGAGAGGTGAATCTTCCTCCCTGGCTGTCTGTGCACGAACAGCATCCCATTATGCTAATCCTGGGAGTACTAGGCAGAAAGCACTGAAGAAAGGCGGGGGAGATACGGGGGCTGTGGTCCTCAGGTTTGCTTTGGGTTCACTGTATCCCCGAGCAGGGCAGGGCCAGAGGGAGCTGCGTGGGGTGGGGGACACCCGCAGCCCCCAGGGACACTGGGGAGATCCTTGGCCACAGGATCCCGCAGCGGGGCCACTACAGAGCTCAGCTCCCCCCCAGACAAAGCCCAAAGAGATGGGACTGCTGGTGGCAGCCCCACGGTCACCCTTCCCTCTTTGGGGGAAAAAAAAAAAAGGGGGGAGTTCTACTGCATTCTTAAGTACTTCCCTGCCTTTTAATTCCTCTCTAATTAAAGAGATGCAAGAGCCCAGGAGTTCCAGCCCCGCTGCCTGCGCCTGGATGCTTCGCAAAGTTGTAATCCCCGCTAGTGACATCACGGGCCGTTGCCATGGGGACGTCACAAACTCATCGCCATGGGGATGTCACAAACTCAGCGCTGTGACTTCACCCCGGCGCGGGGATGGGCAGCAAGGGAGGCAGAGCTTCCCAACCACCAGGGTCTTAGCCGGTAATTAGCAAACTGGCGCGGAAAATGAGGATGAAGCACAGGATAGGCACATAAAACCGTTTTGTAAATATGATCTATTGGAAAAGTATTCCCTCCTGAGAAAAGTGCTTCCTTAATGGAGCCTGCGCTCTTAAGTAAACCACGAAAGGCAGAGAATAAAATAGAAATTATAGTGATTTGTTTTATTGGGCATTTCATTGAGTAATTAAGAGGATAATCAGGAGAAGGAACATTAAAAGGCGTTACGCTCAGCCCTTCTCTTGCTCCAGAGGAGTGAGCTATCGAACACACGGCATCATCTGATGTTTCCCTGTGCTAACACGAGGTTCCCTGGGATGAGGGGGCCATGCGTGGATGTGCCACATCACATGGAGGATGGGAAGGGGTGGAAAAAGTATCTCCACCGTGGCCCTGGTGGGATGCCAGAGCTCTCCCAAGAAACGTGGGGTGGGAATGGCAGGCTGGAGGGAGCAAACCCCCCCTTCACAGCATCCCCTGGCACGTGGTGTCAGGCTCTGACGCTCACGACGGTGCATTTCAGTGCAGGGAAGGCTAAAGGGGAAAATATAAACCAGCCCTGCCTGCAGAGGAGCTCACCACGATGAAACACACACTGATGAAGGACCACGGCCGAGGCAGAAGTGTTAGAAAGCTGGAAAACCAGCTGAAAGCTCAGCACAATGGTTACCCTGTGCCAGGAGAGCAGCTCTGTCACCCACTCCCCATCTAAAATCTACCCTCCCTTTTTGCCTCCTCGTCTTTTTGTTTGGAAAACACATATACAAGTACTTGTACAAGTAATCCAGGTCCAGACAGGACCACTGATGAAGCACCACGGCTGAGGCAGAAGTGTTAGAAACCTGGAAAACCAGCTGAAAGCTCAGCACAATGGTTACCCTGTGCCAGGAGAGCAGCTCTGTCACCCACTCCCCATCTAAAATCTACCCTCCCTTTTTGCCTCCTCGTCTTTTTGTTTGGAAAACACATATACAAGTACTTGTACAAGTAATCCAGGTCCAGACAGGACCCAACACCACTCCAAGAGCCCTCAGCATTTGCAACTCAATCTAAGCTGCTTCTCTAAGATAACCCAGCCCTTCCCACAGCTGTGGAAACCTTGGTGCTGGCCAAGACATCCATGAAGCAAAGACCTACTCAAGCAATGAAGTCTGCAACTCCTTTCCCATCCCCAGCACATCTTGCTTCCACCCCATTTACCCACTGGCACCACCACACTCTAACACACATCAGGACACCAGATCCCACCACAGGCTGCTTCTGCAGCCCACGTCCCATGCTGGGGACCCCAATGGCCACATATGGCCATCTCCTAAGAGGTCCCAGGTAAAAACCAGCCCTAGCGAGAGCAATCTGGCCACTGCAAGTCCCAAATGGCCACTGCAGGGAGCAAACACAAGGGTGAAGAAGGGGAAATGCAAAACAGAGTGACGGACAACCATGGAAAGAAAAGGCTTTACTTAAAGCAGCGTGTCCCATTGGACACATATTTATAAACACCGACCTGACAGATCGGCTAATTCGTGTTATTGCCTCAAACCACTTGGCTTTGGAAAGAAAAAAGCAACCAACTAACCCAGATAAACGAAGAACCCCCAACCTATGACACGGCAGCGCTGAGCAGTTGGCAAGAATTAAGTAGTTCTTAGGTCCTTGCTTGCTCCAGGACCACACATTTAGGAAAGCACATCTCCTTTCATACAGGAGGTCGATTTGTTTTAAACTGGCCTCTGTGGCTGGAAACCCCTTTTTCCTCCCTAAGGAGGTGGATGTAATGGCTATAATCCAGTTGCTGTACTGGGCCAGTGTTTCAGGGACAGTGGCTTGTCAGGGTTGAGCCCAAAGCATCAGAGAATGGTGAGAAGATCCATGTTCAGAAAGTCACCAGCCCTCCCTTTCCCTGGGAACCACTGCTCCTGTCCTCCCCTGCTCCGGGGGAGCAATCCCAACCCCTTCAAAGCGAAGTAAAACTGTTTTTTTGGTTTATTGGGGGCCCTTACAGGCCTGAGAGCAGCTTGTTGGGAGACTCGAGTGCTCGGCACAGCCCCAAACCACGGCTGCTGTTTGAGGGGGATGGGTTGAGGCTGGATTAGGAAAGCCCGGGAGGAGCCTCCAGCTCTGCTCCCACACTGAAAAGGCTGCTTCATCCCTCCCAGACCTTCGGTGCAATCCCTAAGAAGCCACGATTTTGTATGGGATGTTGGACTTGACCCGGGGAGGGGGTAACTGCAGAGCGTGTACTCTGCTTCCCAACGCCACCACAGGCAGGAGGGACGAGCTGCCTCCCACCCTGGCATCAAGAGGAGCCCGACAACACACCTCCACGGGGGCAGATTAAGACTCAACAGCAAACACAGGACAAAACCACCACCATTGACCATCTCCACCTGGTCAGATGGAGCCTGCAGAGCCCAGAGCTGCCCGGGTGCAGAGCAGGTCCCAGGCAGACAACTCATCTGTGGCTTGAGACAAGTTCAGAGAATCACTTCAGAAGTTTCCCCTTGTGCATACACCACATTTCCCCCCCCTCTAGTCAAGGCAATAGGCAGGTTTAGTGCAAGGTAAACGAGGAACATAGAATAAAACAATATACCAGCCCATACCTGCAGGTGCATCCTTCCTCTCTCTCCAAGCAGCAGGGAGGACGTTGCTGTCTCTCGGTAATTTTCCAACATCCTGTGTTGCAGGTAGATTTATGCACTGATCATAGTTGGAGCTGTTAATAAAAAAGTGCAAAGAAAACGGATTTTACTGTGAAGTGTAAGGGCTGCTTTTCTTCCAGCTTCGCATTATCGTGACTTCCTCTTTTTTTTAATCTTTTTTTTTTTCCCTATGATTGACCATGTTTGGGGTTCAAAGCTTTAAAAATAAATCACAGCTCTTCTTTCATCTACTATGCATGAGAGAGTCAGAATCATTACATGGCTTAAATGGATGTTTTGGGAGGAACCCCAGACCGAGCAGTTCCTGCTTTAACTGGGAGCCAGAGGGATGAAGCTAATTTGCAAATAACGTTACACACTGGTTTGACTCGAACTCGAGGGAAAAGGCTGCGGTGGCTACTTGTCATTCTTTGTGAGAAACCGAACGAAATGGAAATTGAGTTCACTAGTAAAAAATAAATAAATAAATAAAATTATATATACTTTTTTCTTTTTTTCATAAAAATCTGCAGTAGACCAATTTTCCCCCCCACCAGGGGAACATCCCAGGACTGCAATGAAGCTTTGCCTCGGCACGTACGGCTGCCGGGGAACCGGGGACAAGCAGCCCGGCCGTCCTTTCTTCCCTGAGAGCAGATTCCTAACTTGGAAAGCTGTGAGCATCTCTCCAGCTCGACTGGAGCCACCTCTTCCTTATGCAGTTGGAAAGACAACTTTCCCCTTTAGCATCACAAATGCCTTCCCCCCCAGGGGAGGGGGAAAGGGGGGAGCTCCGATATCTGCAGCGCCGCATCTTCACCGCGAATTGCCTATCGATGACTTTGTGGCTAACATATACAATGAGAAGCAGAGGAGCTAATATAATGCAATTTTCCATGTTTACTGCATTATTACAGTGGTTGAATCCACTGATTAGTTCCTATTTTTCTTGCCATCTCTTCCCGAGCATCCCTTTTTATTTTTGCCCTGCTTATCTGCATACGGAGTCATTTCTGCGTGCGGCTGGTGTAACGGCGAGCGGGGCCAAAGCCATCATTTCTCCTCCCTTTCCAATTCAATCTTGCAGACCTCAATCTTCGTGATACCGCTATTATTTTGGCTGTATCTGATCTAATGAGAATCAGCCATTATTATTGCCTTAAAAAAAAATAAAATAAAATATGGAAAAAAACCCACTAATCCGAGGGAAGGATAATGATGGCTGTGGCACTAATGATCCTTGGCGTGTCTCCTTGCAATGACTCTGGTGCTAAAACAGAGACCGTTTGTTTCCCTCCTCTCTCCACAACTGCAAGACTGACCCCTCACGCAGAGGCAGATCCCCACCAATAAACATTGCCCTGATCTCCTGGGGGGTCCATTTCCTGCCAACTCTCTCAACAGCCCTTATTGTCTTAACTTATTTACCCCAAAAACAACTCAAGCGGAGCCGGACACTCTCCAACAACACGACTGCAACCCGTTTTGGAAAAGTCTCTTCCCCCAATGGTTATTAATCGAAAAGGGAAGGGAAAATTTCCTATATATCCAGGCAATACCAGGAAACGCTCTTCGTTACTGCTCCCTGAAGATCATGGCAGGACATTTTGCCCCCCAGCCTCCTTGATGTCCTCTACATCCCAGCTCTGAGAAGACCATCTCACCGGCTGGAGACCATCCACTGAAGCATCAAGCCAAGCTGTTCTACACGTGCCAACCACATCAGCCAGCAGGGGTTTGCTTGGGAGAGGTGAGGGGACAAATCGAGGAATCTCTCTCCTTCCTCCACCCCAAACAGCCAGATGTTTTTCAAGCAGCAAATGCACCCACCCACCTTCCTCACTGCATGTCCAGAATCTGCACCACCGCCCTGTGGTTTCTACCCACACCATGCTCTTCACCTCTACCAGCAGCCCAGAGACCTTCCCAGCCCTCCCCTTCCCCCTAGGAATGTTATAAATAAATCACAGCGCCACATTCAGCTCTTGGGACCCATGGCACTGGTAGGGCACAGGATCCGGCCCGGATTTACACAGATGAGACTTGTGGAAATCAAACTGAGCCCTTCCCCACATCCCCCACCGAACGGGCCTGATTTGGGGAAGCCCTTGCTCACATCGACCTGGAGCTCCCAGCTGCCCCAGCCGTAGCACTGCAAGAACACCAGCATTCCTTGGTCTGGCTACAACACAGCCTGTATTATATTTATTATTAATGAAAGATTAAACATTATAAAGAGCATTATTAATTTTAAAGCTGCTAATAATTATCAGCTGTCCCTCACTTCACCCTGCGAGCCTGAGAGCTATAATGAAAGAGCAAATTCCAGCCCAGAGCATCTTTAATGGATGCCGCTATGATCCAGAGCACAGCTCTGCAGCTCAAGGCCACAGGCGTTTTCTGCCACTGGTGAGGAACCTCAAAGGTCTGCTAATGTGAAGGACCATAAAAAGCTGGGGATGGCAGAAAAATAACTCTGTTATCCTTGTCTTTGGAAAGAAGGAGTTGCACCAGCCTCCCAGCTCTGCAGCACCAAGCTGTCTTCTTGTGCTTGGGAAAACACAGCTCTTAGAGGAGCATGAACCAAGAAAGTCACAACAGAGCCTTCACAAATGAGTTCTCACAGGACAGGACTGTCCCTGTGACCAGATAACACTCATCTCGCCTCCCAAAAGCACCATCTGATCCCAGCAGATGTGCTCCATCAGCACCAGGGGGACCAAAAGCAGGGCTATTTCTACCCCAAATGCTCCAGCATCTCAGCAGGACAAGCAGAACAGGATCCACCAACCCCAGGAGTTCAGGGTGTCAGAAGGGCACCTCTGTGAGTGCAAACATCCTTCGCACACCAGCAGGAACGTCCTCCTGCTGGCTCTGGCTCATCGGCATGGATGGTGAATCACATCTCCTTTGTATTTCACTTGGAGGAACAGGGAGAAAGAAGTGTTTTACAGAGGAGAGTCACAAAGAGCCCCTCTTTTGGAAAACAGGCTATTTTTGGTACTATAATCCCTTTTCTGTGGAAAAGGCAGGGAGGCCCAGGAGATTGAGGGAGCTGCTGATACCCAGCCAGGAACCCAGCAGCAGAGCCCAGAGCATAATTCAGGTACCAGGGACCAACAACCAGGATCAAGACCCACGTTTAAAGACTGTACCAGCCTCAGGACTAAGACCTGAGCTTCAGCACACATCTGCCCACCCTCCTGCCCACCAACACCACCATGAGCCATGCCAAGTCAAGATGCTGCAGAGCAAGAAGGTGGCAAGGAACACTTTCTTTGCTTACCCATCTCTTTCCTAAGCATGCAAAGACCTGGCTCCTCATCCAAGTGTTAATTCTCACCCTCTTTCAGGCCAGTTTTTTTTTTTTTGCAGCTTTTCTCCAAATGCAGAATACATTTGAGCGATCAGCACAATGTTTAGCGAGAAAATCGTACGCTACATTTCCGCTTGGCATGATTTTGAAATGGTTAAGCTGTTAAGCCCTGAAAGGGAAGTTTTAAGAATACAGTGGGGGGAAAAAAAAAAAAAAAAAAAAAAAAAAA
>NW_015090876.1:2002976-2023627 GCF_001431845.1 Calidris pugnax
ACCTGACAGATCGGCTAATTCGTGTTATTGCCTCAAACCACTTGGCTTTGGAAAGAAAAAAGCAACCAACTAACCCAGATAAACGAAGAACCCCCAACCTATGACACGGCAGCGCTGAGCAGTTGGCAAGAATTAAGTAGTTCTTAGGTCCTTGCTTGCTCCAGGACCACACATTTAGGAAAGCACATCTCCTTTCATACAGGAGGTCGATTTGTTTTAAACTGGCCTCTGTGGCTGGAAACCCCTTTTTCCTCCCTAAGGAGGTGGATGTAATGGCTATAATCCAGTTGCTGTACTGGGCCAGTGTTTCAGGGACAGTGGCTTGTCAGGGTTGAGCCCAAAGCATCAGAGAATGGTGAGAAGATCCATGTTCAGAAAGTCACCAGCCCTCCCTTTCCCTGGGAACCACTGCTCCTGTCCTCCCCTGCTCCGGGGGAGCAATCCCAACCCCTTCAAAGCGAAGTAAAACTGTTTTTTTGGTTTATTGGGGGCCCTTACAGGCCTGAGAGCAGCTTGTTGGGAGACTCGAGTGCTCGGCACAGCCCCAAACCACGGCTGCTGTTTGAGGGGGATGGGTTGAGGCTGGATTAGGAAAGCCCGGGAGGAGCCTCCAGCTCTGCTCCCACACTGAAAAGGCTGCTTCATCCCTCCCAGACCTTCGGTGCAATCCCTAAGAAGCCACGATTTTGTATGGGATGTTGGACTTGACCCGGGGAGGGGGTAACTGCAGAGCGTGTACTCTGCTTCCCAACGCCACCACAGGCAGGAGGGACGAGCTGCCTCCCACCCTGGCATCAAAAGGAGCCTGACAATACACCTCCACGGGGGCAGATTAAGACTCAACAGCAAACACAGGACAAAACCACCACCATTGACCATCTCCACCTGGTCAGATGGAGCCTGCAGAGCCCAGAGCTGCCCGGGTGCAGAGCAGGTCCCAGGCAGACAACTCATCTGTGGCTTGAGACAAGTTCAGAGAATCACTTCAGAAGTTTCCCCTTGTGCATACACCACATTTCCCCCCCCTCTAGTCAAGGCAATAGGCAGGTTTAGTGCAAGGTAAACGAGGAACATAGAATAAAACAATATACCAGCCCATACCTGCAGGTGCATCCTTCCTCTCTCTCCAAGCAGCAGGGAGGACGTTGCTGTCTCTCGGTAATTTTCCAACATCCTGTGTTGCAGGTAGATTTATGCACTGATCATAGTTGGAGCTGTTAATAAAAAAGTGCAAAGAAAACGGATTTTACTGTGAAGTGTAAGGGCTGCTTTTCTTCCAGCTTCGCATTATCGTGACTTCCTCTTTTTTTTAATCTTTTTTTTTTTCCCTATGATTGACCATGTTTGGGGTTCAAAGCTTTAAAAATAAATCACAGCTCTTCTTTCATCTACTATGCATGAGAGAGTCAGAATCATTACATGGCTTAAATGGATATTTTGGGAGGAACCCCAGACCGAGCAGTTCCTGCTTTAACTGGGAGCCAGAGGGATGAAGCTAATTTGCAAATAACGTTACACACTGGTTTGACTCGAACTCGAGGGAAAAGGCTGCGGTGGCTACTTGTCATTCTTTGTGAGAAACCGAACGAAATGGAAATTGAGTTCACTAGTAAAAAATAAATAAATAAATAAAATTATATATACTTTTTTCTTTTTTTCATAAAAATCTGCAGCAGACCAATTTTCCCCCCCCACCAGGGGAACATCCCAGGACTGCAATGAAGCTTTGCCTCGGCACGTACGGCTGCCGGGGAACCGGGGACAAGCAGCCCGGCCGTCCTTTCTTCCCTGAGAGCAGATTCCTAACTTGGAAAGCTGTGAGCATCTCTCCAGCTCGACTGGAGCCACCTCTTCCTTATGCAGTTGGAAAGACAACTTTCCCCTTTAGCATCACAAATGCCTTCCCCCCCAGGGGAGGGGGAAAGGGGGGAGCTCCGATATCTGCAGCGCCGCATCTTCACCGCGAATTGCCTATCGATGACTTTGTGGCTAACATATACAATGAGAAGCAGAGGAGCTAATATAATGCAATTTTCCATGTTTACTGCATTATTACAGTGGTTGAATCCACTGATTAGTTCCTATTTTTCTTGCCATCTCTTCCCGAGCATCCCTTTTTATTTTTGCCCTGCTTATCTGCATACGGAGTCATTTCTGCGTGCGGCTGGTGTAACGGCGAGCGGGGCCAAAGCCATCATTTCTCCTCCCTTTCCAATTCAATCTTGCAGACCTCAATCTTCGTGATACCGCTATTATTTTGGCTGTATCTGATCTAATGAGAATCAGCCATTATTATTGCCTTAAAAAAAAATAAAATAAAATATGGAAAAAAACCCACTAATCCGAGGGAAGGATAATGATGGCTGTGGCACTAATGATCCTTGGCGTGTCTCCTTGCAATGACTCTGGTGCTAAAACAGAGACCGTTTGTTTCCCTCCTCTCTCCACAACTGCAAGACTGACCCCTCACGCAGAGGCAGATCCCCACCAATAAACATTGCCCTGATCTCCTGGGGGGTCCATTTCCTGCCAACTCTCTCAACAGCCCTTATTGTCTTAACTTATTTACCCCAAAAACAACTCAAGCGGAGCCGGACACTCTCCAACAACACGACTGCAACCCGTTTTGGGAAAGTCTTTGGAAAAGTCTCTTCCCCCGATGGTTCTTAATCAAAAAGGGAAGGGAAAATTTCCTATATATCCAAAAAGTCTCTTCCCCCAATGGTTATTAATCGAAAAGGGAAGGGAAAATTTCCTATATATCCAGGCAATACCAGGAAATGCTCTTCGTTACTGCTCCCTGAAGATCATGGCAGGACATTTTGCCCCCCAGCCTCCTTGATGTCCTCTACATCCCAGCTCTGAGAAGACCATCTCACCGGCTGGAGACCATCCACTGAAGCACCAAGCCAAGCTGTTCTACACGTGCCAACCACATCAGCCAGCAGGGGTTTGCTTGGGAGAGGTGAGGGGACAAATCGAGGAATCTCTCTCCTTCCTCCACCCCAAACAGCCAGATGTTTTTCAAGCAGCAAATGCACCCACCCACCTTCCTCACTGCATGTCCAGAATCTGCACCACCGCCCTGTGGTTTCTACCCACACCATGCTCTTCACCTCTGCCTGCAGCCCAGAGAACTTCCCGTGGCCTCCCCTTCCCCCTTGGAACGTTATAAATAAATCACAGCACCACATTCAGCTCTTGGGACCCACGGCACTCGTAGGGCACAGGATCCAGGCCGGATTTACACAGATGAGACTTGTGGAAATCAAACTGAGCCCTTCCCCACATCCCCCACCGAACGGGCCTGATTTGGGGAAGCCCTTGCTCACATCGACCTGGAGCTCCCAGCTGCCCCAGCCGTAGCACTGCAAGAACACCAGCATTCCTTGGTCTGGCTACAACACAGCCTGTATTATATTTATTATTAATGAAAGATTAAACATTATAAAGAGCATTATTAATTTTAAAGCTGCTAATAATTATCAGCTGTCCCTCACTTCACCCTGCGAGCCTGAGAGCTATAATGAAAGAGCAAATTCCAGCCCAGAGCATCTTTAATGGATGCCGCTATGATCCAGAGCACAGCTCTGCAGCTCAAGGCCACAGGCGTTTTCTGCCACTGGTGAGGAACCTCAAAGGTCTGCTAATGTGAAGGACCATAAAAAGCTGGGGATGGCAGAAAAATAACTCTGTTATCCTTGTCTTTGGAAAGAAGGAGTCGCACCAGCCTCCCAGCTCTGCAGCACCAAGCTGTCTTCTTGTGCTTGGGAAAACACAGCTCTTAGAGGAGCATGAGCCAAAAAAGTCACAACAGAGCCTTCACAAATGAGTTCTCACAGGACAGGACTGTCCCTGTGACCAGATAACACTCATCTCGCCTCCCAAAAGCACCATCTGATCCCAGCAGATGTGCTCCATCAGCACCAGGGGGACCAAAAGCAGGGCTATTTCTACCCCAAATGCTCCAGCATCTCAGCAGGACAAGCAGAACAGGATCCACCAACCCCAGCAGACAGGGTGTCAGAAGGGCACCTCTGTGAGTGCAAACATCCTTCGCACACCAGCAGGAACGTCCTCCTGCTGGCTCTGGCTCATCGGCATGGATGGTGAATCACATCTCCTTTGTATTTCACTTGGAGGAACAGGGAGAAAGAAGTGTTTTACAGAGGAGAGTCACAAAGAGCCCCTCTTTTGGAAAACAGGCTATTTTTGGTACTATAATCCCTTTTCTGTGGAAAAGGCAGGGAGGCCCAGGAGATTGAGGGAGCTGCTGATACCCAGCCAGGAACCCAGCAGCAGAGCCTGGAGCATAATTCAGGTACCAGGGACCAACCACCAGGATCAAGACCCACATTTAAAGACTGTACCAGCCTCAGGACTAAGACCTGAGCTTCAGCACACATCTGCCCACCCTCCTGCCCACCAACACCACCATGAGCCATGCCAAGTCAAGATGCTGCAGAGCAAGAAGGTGGCAAGGAACACTTTCTTTGCTTACCCATCTCTTTCCTAAGCATGCAAAGACCTGGCTCCTCATCCAAGTGTTAATTCTCACCCTCTTTCAGGCCAGTTTTTTTTTTTTTGCAGCTTTTCTCCAAATGCAGAATACATTTGAGCGATCAGCACAATGTTTAGCGAGAAAATCGTACGCTACATTTCCGCTTGGCATGATTTTGAAATGGTTAAGCTGTTAAGCCCTGAAAGGGAAGTTTTAAGAATACAGTGGGGGGAAAAAAAAAAAAAAAAAAAAAAAAAGAAGCCAAACCCAAAAATAAACCAACAGCAGCAAAATTAGAGTGTGACAAAAAGGAACCATTTGGATGGATCCCTTTCTCCAGAGGAACGGTGCAGGCTGCTGCTGCTGCTGCTTCCCAATGTCAGGATCTCTGCAGTTATGTGGCACTTGGGCTTCCATTACAAGAGCAGGGAAAATAGCAAACTGAAAGTCACACAAGAGAGGGAGAAAGTTTTCCTAAACTGGGATCAAACCTCTCACAAGCTTCTCTAAACCACAGCCACCTTGCCCCTGAGCCCCCCTTTTGCCCCTCTCGCTCTCCCCCAGCAAGGGGGATACTGTCAGGGTGAGAAGGTGCTGCCTGATGCACACCCAAACACTTGTGCAAGGACTGGAAATGGTCCAGGTTGGGGAGAGGTCATGCCAGGTACTCTAGAAATGCTCCTTTATCCAGATTTTCCAAATGAATCCTTCCAAATACATGCAAATCCTGCCCTGGTCCATGGCTCACCTTCGTGCAACACAACCCCAGCGATGCTGGTCCCTCTAAGGATAGTCAGGTTCTGCTTAGGACATTGGAGGGGACAGAGAGGACTCCTCACCTTCACCCCAACCAACTTACTTTGCACAATGCAGTGACAGCTGAGCAGCCCCTACGTCCCCTGTGTCACTCAGGGATCCCTCCTGAATTATGCATCGCTTTGCTGCTGCACAGACCGACTTGGTTACTGGGCTGAAGGACACAGCTCCACTCACAACCATTTGACACTGATTTTTATCATAAAATGCAATGCAAGGCTGGATCAAAAGACCTCCCAGAATCCATACATGTGACAATATCCCCACTATAGCTGTGACACAAAGCATTAAGGTAATGACAGTGCCAACAGCATTCATACCTGCTACTTTTAGATCCACCCAACCCAGTGCAGCTGAGACAGACAAGGGCTCTTTTCCTCCCACTCCAGCCTCCCCTGGGTCGCTCTGAAGTGTTTGCTATTCAAAGAGTTCTTGGAAGAGAGCTCTCTCTTCTGGGAGGGTTTGGATCAGAGGCATCAGGTTAGGTCACCTACAGAGGTGGGAAAAACCTCGCTCCCCAGCATATTCACATCTCTGCAGAGGTCAAGCAGGCTCCTGATCAGGGCATCTCCTGTCCAGTTCTGTACATTGACCCAGCTTCAGCAGGGCATGATAAAGAAGATGAATAAGAAGCCAGAGACATGCTTTGCCCCCCCAACCATCTCCCAAAAATTCTCCAGCCTTTGTCCTCCCTTGCCTTTCTGAAGTGCCAGAAGATCTTGCATTGGGTCCATGGGATGAAATCTGTGACTGAGGGAGGTAGGGACTGGGGCATCCAACCCATCATCTACAGCCAACCTGGGAGGTGATTTAAGACTTGCCCAGACAAAATCAACACCAGCCTGACACACCACTGGAAAAAGTCTTGCTTCAAGGGGGAAAAAGGACTGCAGACACCCAGAGGTCCCTTGTGCCAGCATTTCTGAGTCCGACCTCACCATCTCCCCTCCTGGATTCACCCCCCTCCACAACTGAAATTGCAATTCCTCTGAAAAGCTCTCTGTCGCTGTAAGTGGAGAATCTCATAACTGAAGCATTGACAAAACCCTGGGATTTAGTTTTTATTGCAAAAGCAAAGCCCCCTCCGCGCGTGGCCCTTCCCCAACGACACCCAGCGGCTCCGCAGCCGTCGATCACTCCCGAATCCCAGTGCGGTGACGAGACGGGGTAGAGCACATGGTGACCTGCAGAGCACTCGGGCTGAGAAAACAGCACGATAAATAATTACTTTATTGCAAGTCAAAGGGCAGCATTTCCACTGATGAAGTTCTCACAAGGCGGGGGGAGAGGCGGGGGGTCATTCGCTCTGCGCTGGTGTTTCTATAGCAAATCGCTCCTACGGTGCTGACTCAAGGAGCTCCTGCTCCCCATCGCTGTGGGAGGAAGGTGTCCAGGCATCCCCAGCCTCCTCCCTGGGTGCTATTTGTACAGGGGGAATCATTCTTCTGCCTAAGGGGGGGGTAACAGCACAGCCCTGCCTGTGGTCAGGGATGCACCCAGCCTCCACCACCCACCAGTGCGAGTGGGCTCCAAGCTCTCTCCTGCTATTTCCACCTTCCTTCATCCCATTTCCAACTGAGCTCCTGGCATCCGTGGTGCTGGATCTTTAGGAGATGTCACACAGCCCAGAGAATAATACCTGAACAAGCACATGCCTCCTCCTTCCCTCATCCGAAGAGCCACATTATCAAGTACCGAGTCTCTTTAATGAAATTACCCTGCGAGTGGCCCTACCGCAGCACAGCAAAACAGATGAACAGAGCCTGAAAATAAATCAGCATCCACGGAGGAGGTCCTGCCCATGGGCACTTCAGGGAGAGTATGGGTATTTCTCCACACTGGCAGCCCAATGACTCTCACTGCACTACATGACTTCATGACAAAAGATGCTGAGAAGGATGCCGGAGGATGAAGGGAAACTGTTTTTTCCCCTTTCCTTTTGATTTACACATGCTTCTGCTGGCACTGGCTCCTGGACATGTATTTCTCTGTGCTCAGCTACTGCTGAGCATGATAATGTAGAAGCAGAGACCCAGGCACTCGCTGTCTGTGGGCTCCACTGTAGATCAGCAGCGTGATGAGGAAGAGGCTGATTTGCATCGCTCTCATTTGGTACCTGCAGCAGGATGCCAAGAGCACACAACGGCCACGGTAAAAAGCATCTGATTTAACCTTCGCACCCCACACCTTCCTGAACACATTACCCATGGCAGGGAGGATGTGACACCAGGTCAACCAGCCCTCGCTGCCAGGGCCATGATGGAAAGGCCATCAGAAGCCCCTCTCAACTGCCCAGAGCAAAGTCACAGCACCCAGCACCGTCCCCGAGGTGGGGAAAGGTTCCTGTGACACCACTCAAGCCACCATAGCCCAGAGCAGCCCTTTGGCTCCTCTCTAACACATCAAATGTTCAGTCCTCAGCTATGGAGCTGGGAAAGACCAGGAGAGCCTGGAAGACAAGCGGTTGCATTACCAGGCGTTCATCATCAGGAAGGAGAGCGCACAACTCCACACAAGTGTCCTCCATGGGCTTCAAGGGCACCAACACATTGAAATTCCCAGCTGATCCAGGGCTCTCATTTGCACTTTCATCACAGCCACGGCCAGGAGCTCTGCGAAGGCTTTCCCAGGGAAGCCAGGGGTTCCTCTAGGACTGGCAGCCTTGGGTTTCCTCTGTGCAGGGCTCTGTGGATGCTCCTGGAGCGGAGCGTGGGAGAGTGATGGAGGGATTTTAGCTATTTATGAATTAGAAGAGTGGTTTACATATTTTAACGGGAAGATAGAAGAGATTTTGTTCAGAATAAGGGCACTTTTTTTCTCCTTTTTTTTTTCCTAAATCGCTTTTCTAATCATTAATACTTCTTGCCACAATGAACAACGGGGCAATTCCATCATGTTACCTTGGACATACCATGGCAGGCAGCTAATGCTATCGGTCATAAATCATGTCCCTTTCAATCTCCATTATATAGGAAGAGCAAATTTATTATGATGCATGTGTCATTACACACCAATGCCTTTCCATTATCATATAACTGGATACCCCCAAGGTTTATAATTTGCAGTATAACAGTAATTTTTAAAGAACCATTGGTAATCAATAGCACTCAGCATCCCTGTCAGGATCATTTGCAAAACAAATAACAACACTGATCTCAACCAACTTTACAGGAGGGATATTTAATCCCCATGAACTGCATTATATGATGGATAAGTGAGGAATTCTAGACTATGTATCATGTATTTTCCTTGGCTTAAATATCACTTCAATCAATGCTGCTACCGGCTGCACAATGCTGCCTGTGTTTTCACTAAGTAATGCTGAAGTATTGTCTTACAAATAGACATGGGCTACGTGCGGGGCACCAAAACCACATGGCAGCTCCTCGGGGGCAGGAGGAGGGGGGCAAGGCAGAGTGGTGAGATGCCCACCACGACGCTGTGAGATGCCCACCACGACGCTGTATGGGGAGCACACGGCTGCGGGTGATGCTGGGGCACAGAGAGCTGCTGGGGACCCCACAAACAGGGCACTGAGGGATCCCAGAAGACTTCTACCCTCACCAGGGGGGTGAGCACAGGTGATGCTCAGCCCCATCCTTGCAGGACCCAAGCCTGGCAGAGGTGATGCTCCCTCCCGGGGAGGGTTTGCTTGGCAAAGCTCACTGAGACACAGACCTGTCCTCATTACCAGAGCCCCAGCACAGCCTCCACACCAAAATCAAATCACCAGCAGGAGGAGGTGCTGTTTTCAGCCCCTTGTCGATACAGAGCTCAGGTTTAACCAAGTTACTACCTATAACTCTACAGAAGTGGTAGGTAACATTATTTAATAAGAGTTTCAGCCACCTGCCTCATTAGCTAACAGACAGACCTTAAGGACAACAAACAGGGGCTCGATTTACTTATTGCTTTTCCTTCTCCTTCAGCATGTACCGCCAGGGGCTGTAATTGGGACAGTAACTTTGTCCCCACCGCCCCTGCCCTGGCTGCAGTCAGTCTGTCTCAAGTCCCTCCACATCCCAGACTGTGATAACCTTTGATGGAGCTACTACATATTTAAAAAAAGAATTGAGACAGAAGCAGTTGACCCAGCAGGACCTTGTGCAACCAACGCATGGGGATGGACTCACGAGGACAGCACTGATGATGGGTCCCCACGTGTAGCTGGCTGTGATGCAGCCCTCGAGACAACCCAGGGCTCCCTAACAAACATCTCCAGAGCCAGATTAAAGTCAGCCCTGATGTCTGTGCTCCAGCACCTTGTTCTCAAGGAGCCCATGTTACCTGTTGCACGGCCAAGAGCCAGCCAGCACCTATATCTTTCCTTAGAGCCGCCTTTCCCAGGCATGAAATCCACATTTAAATTTTCTACGCAGGTTTCTGCCTCTCGGGAGTTCTCCGGCAGAGCCCTATCTCCCTTCTTGCAGCTGGAGACACCTTTAGTGAAATCTTCAGCTCCTACTGATGTGGAAAAATTCATGCATTTCTCTCCCCGTGTAAATGCTGGGTCTGGCGTTCACGGCACTTCCCAGCGATAAGCCCCAAATCACCCATCACTAGAAACCCTGCACTTTGGTAAGGATGGACAGAGTTGGGATTAAAAAAAAAAAAAAAAAAAAGAAAAACCACCCCCCCTTGGATGCAAACTAAACACTTCAGCTGCTGGAGATTACAGAATCCTATTTAACAATATCAGAGAGCGTTTTCCGCAGAAGAAACATCTTCGACCTGGCTATAGGAAGCCAGGAAAATTAAATATTTTCAGAGGAAGCAGAAACCCACAGAGTTTTTCTTATTTTGGTTCACTATTAGAGACAAACATGTTTTGGAAATGGGATTATGCGGGGCATCCTGGCACCCCTTCCTGCTCAGCAGCACCTCGGCTGGTCTGCAAGCTCCTGGGCTGCCCCAAGGAAAATACCACTAATGAAAATAGGGCTATTTTTAAAGCTAGAAGGACAAATTCTCCTCCCAGTTACACCAGTGACCTCGTGACTCTCCACAAGGTTGGGCAGGCAGGCACAGCTCTGATTTGGGGCTATTTTGAGCATCCTCCGGAGTCACCGGGCACCCAGCAGGCAGAGGCCCTTCCCTCCAGACAGTCAGACCCAACATGCTAAGACACAGATAATTTTCACCAACTAGAGGGTAAAATGAATCCCCCTGTTTAAATAAGACACTTTAATTAAAACCCTTCAGCCAGCCTGGGGATGGAGAGGGGGCACAGCCACCTCCTCCCATCTGGACATGGACCTGAACGGTGCTGGTGCCCCCACTGCCACCCCTGCCCGAGCATCCCACGTGCACATGGAGTGCAGACCTGGTCAGGGCTCTTCCACAGATGAAATATTTAAGTGGTTTATATATCACTATTTCTTTTAATTTAAAGAAGGTAGAATTGCTATAGACTGACTTGCTCTCCTCAACCCATTTTCTTTTTTATTTTACTCTTCCACCCGCAGTTCCATGGGGCTGTCACCCAGCATGGCCTCTGAGCACAATCCACACTGGTCAATGGATGGAGAGCTCCAGGAAAGCCCAGATGATGCAGAGTGATGAGGAAGGACCTTTCACTCTGTCTCTCAAGTGCCTGGGCTACAGTACAGCCAAAGGGATATCACGTATCCAAAGGGATGCGGAGCCATCTGGGATGACATGACCTGCCTTGTCACCAGACCCAACCTGTTTGTGTCACCCTTTTTGGGAGCAGCCACATTTGAGCTGCTGGTGACACCAATAAAAACAATACCCAGGGCAAGCTCTGGAAGGTAAGACACAACCAACATGTTATTCTCTACCGATGTGCTCAGACACAACCCAAAACCTTCAAGAGCATCAGGCTGGGAAGAATTTCCCAGCTCATGAGGTGCAGGGGAGATCCTACCACAAGGCTCAGGCCTTCACCCCGCTGCTGTGTCCAGCTCCCACGTGTCCCAGGAGGCTGCACACATGGACCAGCTTCATTATGATCAAGTGATCCATGAATGATCGGAGCAACCAGCAACTCTACTCATATTCTTTCCCTGGAGACCAGGGAACCAAACACCACTGCTTGTGGTGCAAGGGGAGTGAGGAGACATCCACGGGCAGGGAGAGAAGATCTCTCCATGGCACTGCAGAAGCCTAAAGATGGAAAACGCTTACAGCTGTGTACGCATCCATATGCATAAGAGAACAGGCCCTGATCCAGCACACGCTTACGTCAATCTGCCGTCACCGAGATTTAGGAGAACATTTAAAATTAAGCAAAAATTTCCTTGCGCTGCAAAACTAAGGACAAAGAAAGGAAATAAGTCTGGTGGGTAGAGCAGGAGCAGGTGCCGAAGGACTTGGTCCCAGCACAGACTCCAGCACCAGCGCCCCAGGTAACCCCAGGAATGTCACTTCACCTCCGGGTTCACCCAGGGAATGCAGCCACCACTTCTCCAGGCATCATTCCCCTCCCAGCTACAAGGGGCTCTCAGATGGTCACAAAGATCCTGGCCAGTTTTGAAGGCTGTTTCCCACCAGGTTCCCATGGCCAGCCCTTTACATGCTGTTTGCAGAAGAGCAGGTCACCTGTATCTCAGCAGCTCCAAGGAGCCCCACAAGCCCTGGCTCCGAGGAGATGCAGATAATCTAAACCACACAAGAAAGTAAATAATCAGAACAGGAACTAGCAATTCTTCATTGAGAGAAAGAGGAAAAAAAACACACAAAGTTAGGTGTGGGGTTTTTTTTTTCCCTCTTAAAGCCAATGTGGAATTGGAGAACCTACAACTGGAAAGGAATTTAATACAGAAGAGGACTTTTCTGCAAAACCATTAGTGAAGCTCAAGATTAACAAACTGACCCACACAGTGAACAACGTGACAAGCTTCTCTGACGGGGTGGTGATGTTCACTTTGCTTATAAGCTTTATGGTGGGACTCGATCTTAAAGGGCTTTTCCAAACTAAATGATTCCACAGTTTCTTGGGGAGCTTTAAGAATCGCATCCCACAGGCTTATTTCCCCTTCTTTCTTTAAAGATGAAGCGGCGACACAAACTCCACAGCTTCATTTCTGCTCCTTTGTGAATCGGGACACCTGTTGAAACGTGTTGATTTATTGAAGTTCTCCTATAACTCCTCCATGGTAGATGTTCTCGAGCAAAACTCACATTAGTCCTGTGCTCCAGCGTTTCCCTGAAGAAGGTAAATGGGAGCCAGGCTGAGTGAGCAAACCAGGATGGGCTCAGCTGGGTGTCCAGCCCTCCCCCCCAAGCCTGTTTGGGCAGGTAGGACTGAAACTGGGGTGCAAAGAGCTGGGCAGATGCACAGCTCCATCCCATTCCCACCTCATGTCCTGCTCCACCACACTCTACAAAGCAAAGCACAGCCTTTTCCCAGCACCGACCGAGTCCCCGCAGCCCCCAGGGACAGAGGCTCAAACCCAGACAGCGTGAAAGTTCAACGGTGCCATAAAACACAAGAGAGAGGTTTGAACTCCTGGATTTTTCAACAATAAGCCACTTCCAGCAGCTCCCCGTCCCCCCGGGCCAGGCGCCAGACCTGGCAATTCCCTGCTCAGCGCCGCCTGCCCAGCAGAAGGCGGCTGGAAGCGACGCTCCTGCAGTGCCTCCTCCATCCCCAGCAGTTAATGGGCTCGGTGACACCGGCGGTCACCTCCCTCGCCCTGCCAGCCCTGATGGATGATGCCCCGTCTGTCACCCCGGCTGTGTCTGTGTTTGTACCCATGGTGTCCCCAGGAGGGGCAGAACCAGCCACCGGGGTACGGGGCTCGTTTCCAAGCCACATCCTGAGGCAGGAGTAAAGCAGAAGCAGGTATTTTTATCCCCTAAATCAGATAATACCATTTAAAAAAAATAATAGAAATAAATCAGTGCCTTTTTTTTTTTTCTTTCTTCCTTTTGCATTGCTTTAACTTTACTCTTTTCACGATGAGAGCTCAGAAGGGTGGGTGGGGAGTCCCCCTTCAGTGCTGCTCCACACACACATATACCCTGCTTTTACTCCAGGCACAAGCTTCTCACAGCAAGGAAAATAAACTACTTCAATTCCTCAGCCCTCCCAGGCTTTTTCCCTTGTGACTGACCAGCTGCCCAGCCCAGAGAAGGAAGAGTTAATTAATAATCATATACCCTGCTTTTACTCCAGGCACAAGCTTCTCACAGCAAGGAAAATAAACTACTTCAATTCCTCAGCCCTCCCAGGCTTTTTCCCTTGTGACTGACCAGCTGCCCAGCCCAGAGAAGGAAGAGTTAATTAATAATATCACAAGATGAGCATTGGGGCCATGCAATCCCCATCTCCCACCAGAATACCTTGGGGAAGCACCAACACCGAGCCCAAGTCAGGGCTTTTCCCCCCCGACAACAACTTTATTTTGATGATACGGGATGATTAATGCTTACAGCCGCTGTCAGCTCCTTTGAGAGATTTTTGGGGCTGTGGAGTGACATTTGCTCAATGCACTGATCTTGAAAAGCAGTGCTCATCGTGGTGGAGAGGAGAGGAGATGCTCTGGGCATCCAGCCGTCAGGAACCGGACTCTCTGCCGGCTGCAGGTGGCCAGGGGAGCTTTTTTGAGGAACACGGGGATGCTTATGGAAAACCTGGCCTGGTAAATGCTACAGGGCAAGAGGATGCTGCGTTAAACAGCCAGAGTTGTAAGAAACGAGGAGATTTTGTCTCGCTCAGTGGAAAGAGAAGAGAGAGGTTGGTTACAAGCAGCACAGCCACGAGCTGCAGCGGAACCTGCTGTTTTGCCACAAACAGGCTGGAAGATCAGAGCCCGAGCTGAGGCTCTCCAGGGCTGAGCTGCAGCAGCACCGAGCTCTCACAGCTCCTCTTGAAGCCAAAGAGCATCCAAAAATCAGAAGGATCAATCAGTAAAACAAGACACAGACAAATATCTTCACCTTAGCATCCAGCAGTGGGGGGAAAAAAAAAAAAAAACAAACCACCACCCACCAAACCAAACTTGGAAACCTTCAGCTCAACCCCTGTGCCCCCAACTTCCCCCCACACACACACCTGTAACACAAGGACCAGAATCATCTACCTCACCCAGCTGCTGCCAGGTTTTCCTAATCAATCAGCTCATTAATTCATGCAAAGCACGAGATAGACAGCAGATGGATGGCTTTACACAACAGTCTTTTCTACACTGAAATATTTCTACTTCATTCTCCGCCGGCGGCTGCCCGCCCGCTCCCATCTCCCCAGCCCAGAGGGGTCTGGGATCACCGGGGATGGAGCAGTGGGGGCTCCCCTGGACCCCAAGGGGATTCCCTGGCTGGAGACACCCCTCTCACCAGGCTTCTTATGGATTTGATTTTTCACCTCGTCATATTTAAAAGCTGTCTCAGGAGCGTAATGATTTTAAATTCACTCACCGCCGCAGTCAATCAATGGAGCAGCAGCGGCGGCTGCGAGTGCCTGGGTGATGAATGGGGCTTTCCAGGCAGCACCACTCGCCTCCGAGCGAGAGGAGAGCGTGGGCAGAGGGTGGGGGAGAGAAGAAAAGCCAGGAAACAAGAATTAGAAAGGAAGAAGTGGGGCGAGAGGGTAGGAAAGTCCAACTTACTGCAAACTTCGGACAAGTGTTTGCGGCTCGCAGGGAGCAGCCTTGGCTGGGGTTACTCTCCCCAGTCTCTTATTTATCATCCTATATTCGTAATAAATGTATAACCAGCTTATTTAAGATACGTGCTAACCCCAAACCTGGCTTGTGCAGAGGTCCAGAGCCCCAGCCAGCACCCTCCACGTGTGCCCTCACCCAGCTTTCCTTTCCAGGAGGAGCTGAGGAGCAAACACCCGAGAGCAGGTTTGGGGAGAGCTTTTCCCTTGGGACAAAGTGACAAAGGGCACAGAGCTAAAGGTGTCACCCCTCAGCTCTTCCCCTGCAGCAGCAGACAGACAGAACCCCCACGGGGTGACACACAGGACCCCGTGGCTCCCCATCCCCGGGCATCTTCGGGTGCTGACAGCGGAGAGGAGCAGCCCCGAGTGCTCACATCCAGCCCAGAGACCACAGAGGGACAGGAGCACCCGTCCCTGCGACCACCATGAGTTTCCAGGAAGGGAAAAAAAACCCAAACCAGTTAAATACACACAAAAATCCCCCTGCTCGGGGGAGCCCAAAGGACCTAATCCTGCTCCAGTCACGCCAGAGGATGCTGCTCAGCATTTGAAAGGAGCCACTTCACATCTGGGCTCTTTCTCTCCCTCTTTCTCCAATTACAGGGTCAGGTCAGAGCTGTGCAGCCTGCGAGCGTAAAAAATGTTCATAATACTGAGAACTGGGATCGGCAGAGAAGTTCACAGCTGGGTGTCATGAGTCCCACAAAGCAGAGAGGGGACAGAGTCAAAAAAAACCACCCAAACCCCACAACACCAGCAAAATAAGAGGCAGTAAAAGTAAATTGATGATGTTGCTCCAATCTGAGCAAACACTAATTAAGAATGTGTAATTGAATTAATGCATTATTTAGAAACCCCAGCAAATCCCGAGCAGGGCTATAAATACATTATAGGCTTCTTTTGACATCCCATATATCTCACGCCTCACTACCCGCAATTTATTTTAATGTCACCAGAATCTCCAGATTTATTTACGTCCTTGTCACTCACCATCGTTTTGCATTTATCCCGTTATCTCTACGTCCCCCATTCCTCACACCCAAGTGCTCCAGACGGGGCAGCATCGATAGTCAAAGCCGTGTAATAAATGAGCTCAGCTCCTCAGCTGCTTCCCCTCCCCGCACCCAGCAGCCACAGGTCTGGGGCTAATTTGTTGAGAGCCTGAGAAAACATCCAATGCCTCAATAAAGAACAAATCCACCTTCTAGAAATATATGTATTTTTTTCTTCCTACAGCCTCAAGTTGGTTTCCTCCCCGTTACACTGGGAAAGGCCCTGCACAAGCAGGATCTAAGCCTGGCCCAGAACAGGTCGAGAAACTGATATCATCACACCCTGGAAATAGAGAAAAACAGAGTCTTGGGGAAAATGGGGTTGTGGGGGGAAGTCAGCCCCTCAAAGATTTCACAGATTTTTTTTACCTCTGAAAGGTCCCGAGATACTGCATTTGCAGCTGGGACAGTTTACTAGTGCGACGGGTATTTAGCAAGAGGCTTTACATATATTATTCTTCCTTCCTTCCGAGCCCTTCACAGCAAGGCTCACAGCTCTCACCATTATTCTTCCTTCCAAGCCCTTCACAGCAAGGCTCACAGCTCTCACCACACCTGGGTTTCTAGGAAGAGGCACAAATATACCAGAAGGAAAAGAAAGAAACACAATGGAATTGTTTAAAAACAGCTAAAGACACTTCTAAGAAAAACAGCGTGAGAAAACGACGCAGGTGAATCCGAGTTCATACACACACGTAGCTCAAAGAAAGTAAAAAACCTTTTTTTCCCCCCTCCTTAAACAGCATTAAAGTCCTGTACTTCGGTGCAAAACACACATGCTGTTTATAAAACATATTGGGAGACTTTTCCCTAAAAAGATACCATACATAAAGTGTAAAACATTACATAAAGTGTAAAATTTTATTACCTCCGCATGTCCATTTTACAAAGACAGACACAAACAAGTTGCCAAATCTGCCTGCAGTTTGACTCCATTAAACCCAATGAATGGGTTTGGCCCACAAAAAACTCTGCACTTACTGTAATAAAGCTAAAAGCTGATAGCAGCTGATACAGTAAAACACATAAATTTCCATACGCTTATTCCTGCTGATTTAAAAATATGAGTGAGCGACAGAGATTGTCCTTGCCCAGCTCCTAAAGAAATGCTGAGATGGGGGAGAAAAAAAAAAACCCAAACCCAAATCTTGGAGTTTTTCCCTCCGATTCCCCCAAAGCACAAAGGGGAGAGGGATGGGGGAAACTGGCGGGGTTGTGATTATTTGGCTTTTTTCTTCAGAGCCCTGAATATGTAGGACATAAGTGTCTGAACAGAACACCTTGCTGACAGTCTGGTCCCCAAATTGGGCAGGAACCCCACAGCAGGGACGGGGATCACAGCTCTGGGACACCCACTTCTGGTCCCCAGAGGGGAGCAGGTGCCCAGGCTTTTGGGGACAGGGATGCGAGATGCTCTGGTCCCCACAGCAGCGGCCACAATTTTGTTTGCAGAGGGCTCCTCCTCACGCTCAGAGGTTCTCCAGCCACTGGGTCATCCTGAATTATACCCTGAGCCCCACATGGCAGGGGACCGTGCCAGGCTGTAGAGAAGCCAAATCCCAGTCACAGATTTTAAGCCTCCCCTGATCGATAAGGGGGTTTTCTTTTCCTTTTTTTTTTTTTGTGGAGTTTGGTTTTTTCCAAGCACCCAGCTTTCTCTCAGGCTGCTCAGAACCCCCCTCCCACCTCCTCCAGCTCCCCTACACAGGCTGGCACCCCCCCTGCACCCCCAGAGCTGCCTCCTCCAGACCCTCCTGCCCTGGCAACTCGTGGTGCACGGGGGCTCCGGGTCCCCCTCACCTTGAGCCAATTTCCACATTACCTTTCCTACATATTTATTATTTGCTTCTATTACAGGGATGTCTCAGGGACCCAGATGACCCTCGTGCAAGGGGCTGCACAAGCATTCACCAGCCAAGCTAGACCTCACGTATCATTTCATGCTCTTTCTCCTCATGGAGCCCCTACCACCATCCTCCTGGGGGTGCAGCAGACACAGGACCAAGGCTCATGGTCTCCACTCCAGCCCCCTCACCCCAAGGTCCCCACAGCTTTCACAGATCTGCCTCCTTCCTCACACACACAGGTCCGTAGCTGCCCCACTGAGGTCCTCTCCACCCCACCAGCCTCCTCGGGGCCCTGGGGACCCAGATGACCCTCGTGCAATGGGCTGCACACACATTCACCAAGCTAGACCTCACATATCATTTCATGCTCCTTCTCCTCACAGAGCCCCTGCCACCATCCTCCTGGGGGTGCAGCAGACACAGGACCAAGGCTCATGGTCTCCACTCCAGCCCCCTCACCCCAAGGTCCCCACAGCTTTCACAGATCTGCCTCCTTCCTCACACACACAGGTCCGTAGCTGCCCCACTGAGGTCCTCTCCACCCCACCAGCCTCCTCGGGGCCCACTTTGCTGCTGGCCATCACGCCTCCACCTCACCACACTCAGCCCCAGTGCTGCCCCACCATCAGGCTCGCTCAGACCCTGCCCCAGACCCTGGGGTCACAACACCAAAAGCAAAAATAACACAGCAAGCACAAGAGATCACACAACACACCACCCAAGGCCATGCTCCCAGCTCATACCCCCCCACAACCCCTGTGAGAGCTTCCTCCCCACAACCTCAAAGCCTTTGCTGATGGCTCCACCAGCCACCTCCCCACCAGCAGCAGCTCAGAAAGGCACAGCCTACCTGCAGCAAGCCCCACGTCCTCTCCTCCTGAGGCTCCTCACTGCCCTGCAGCAGCTCCTTCTCACATCCCTCTGCTCCACAGGGCTTCCCAGCACCCTTTGCTGAGAAACCACCTAATCCCAGGCATTTGCTACACCTGGAGTTAACACCAATTCACAGCCAAGTGCCTGCAGCTGGGCTGCTGCGGGTGTTGCTGTGCCTTTCCTCGGGGTGAAATCCCAGCCCTGGAGCAGAGACACTCCACCCGGAGCAGCACGGCTGGGATGCTGCTTTCTGCATCCTTCTGGGACACGGGGCTTCACTGACATAACCCACCCGCTGGTCGCAGAATCACAGAATCTTCTAGGTTGGAAGGGACCTTCAAGATCATCTTGTCCAACCGTCAACCTCACTGACAAAAATAGACACCCACACAACAAACAAGGTCCCCAGCAAGTTCCCTATTTATAGGGAAAATAAACATTGGGAAAAAATTGCCCGAGGATGGGGTTGGGACTTTACAACCAGGCAGGAGGGTGCTGGGCTCTCCAGGGCAGGGACCACATCTCCTGTCCCTGTGGCAGCTCCTTGAACCTCAGAGCTACATCCAGAGCTCGACTCGGAAACCTGGGAAGCACTGGCCACCTCCTCCTGTTTGCATGCGTTGCACCATCCTATAGATAGTGTACGATGGGAGAACCGAAATAAATAATCCATAGCTCATAATAATAAACCTTGCACCTTGAACAAGCCAAGAGCCTGACCTTTCGGAGTGAAGCCGTCCTGGTGAGAGGTTAGATCCTGTGTTTTCTGATCATCAAACAGGAAAGCATTAGCCAGACAGGGAGAACAAGCTCTTATCTAGACCTGATTTCTCTCCCCTCCAGGGGATCCTGTAGGATATTTCAGTTCTCTCTCGCTCGCTGTATGACTCTGCCCTCCCCCAGTTGCTTGAAATCAGCCAAATTCACAATCTAATCTGGCCGGGAGTCAAAGGGGAGAAAAATCAAGTCCTAATGCAGTGACTACTTTGAATGGAGAATTGAAGCCAATCAGAAAGGCATTATTGATCCCTGCTCGGAGCACCTCGGCCAGGGAAGGGGAAGGGAAGGGGTGAGCAGCCGCAGAGCTGCCCTCCGCAGCCAGCCCAGCCCGGGGGTGCCCTGCCAGGCCTGCGGGCTGGTAGCCAGCGTGAGGAGGTAGCCAGCCCCGTCCGGTGCCTGTGTGTGCAGGCAGGGAGAGCACACACCAGCACACACCACCCCTGTGCCGGCACGGGCGAGCACCCATGGTGTGTGCTAGCCCACGTGTGTGCCAGAGCGTGACCCATGGGGCTACCCACTGCCCTGTGATAAGTGTGCAAACACTTCACACACGCATCAGAAATACAGAAATACAGAATCTTCTAGGTTGGAAGGGACCTTAAAGATCATCTTGTCCAACCATCAACCTAACTGACAAAAATAGACACCCACACAACAAACAAGGGGCATCATCACTAAACCAGACCTCCCAGCACTACATCAACCTGTCTTTTGAACACCTCCAGGGATGGGGCCTCAACCACCTCCCTGGGCAGCCCATTCCAATGGCTGAGAACCCTTTCAGTGACAAAATTTTTCCTAATATCCAGCCTGAACCTCCCCTGGTGCAACTTGAGGCCATTTCCTCTTGTCCTGTCGCCTGTGACTTGAGATCGCTTTGGAACAGACCCATCTGCGAGAGCACGGAACGGGGGGTGTGTGTGTGTGTGTGCAAAACACACACATTTTGGCAGCGTTAGTGCAGGGCAGCTCTGCAGGCTGCAGGGCAGGGAAGGGGGTGCGCATGTGGGGGTGTGTGTGTCCCCGTGTGTGTGTGTGTGTGTCCCAGCTGCCTTCCCTGCGTGACCCGCAAGCAGGATGCCCGCAGCGGGCAGGGGAGGGCCGAGGGGGGGGGGGGCTCAGCTTTGGGGGGCCGGGGGGGCAGAGGGCGGGGG
>NW_015090876.1:2025249-2025849 GCF_001431845.1 Calidris pugnax
AAAAATCCGCTTTTTCCTTTAAAGCCACCGTCGGGAATGTGGAGAGCAGCGTCTGCATTTGGGCGCTGCCGGAGCCTTCAGAGCGACAAACCCTGCGTTTGGGGTGAAACCTCTTAAAAATACTCCCCCCCTCCTTCCAACCCCCCCGAGGGCCCCGCCCGCTGAGCCCTGCCGTTTCCACAGGAGGTGCCACCCCCTTTTACAACGTGGCCGCCGTCCGTCCCGCTTCACGGGCGCTTTATTCACCGCCGCAAACTTCTCAATATTTAATCCGGTGCAAAAGCGGCACCGAAAGGCGCGGAGCCGGCGGGGGGCGGCGGAGCCCCGACGGGGGGGAAGGCGGGAGCGGCAGCCGGCCGCGGTACCTCTGCCCCCGGGGGAGCCTGTTGATATCGGGGGGGGTGTGTGTGTCCCCCAGGTCCCTTTCCTCCCCCCTCGGCCTTCCCCTCCCTCCGCTGGGCTTTCCCGGGGCTGCAAATCACCGCCTGGACGTGGGCAGCACCGCGGATCCTCCGCGCTGCCCGGCCCGGGGGAGGCAGGGACGAGAGGGGATGGGGAGGGTTTTGGGCAGAAAGAGGTGGAGGAGGAGAGGAGGGGGCG
>NW_015090876.1:2028093-2029536 GCF_001431845.1 Calidris pugnax
TGTGACACCGTGTGTGTGTGACTGTGTGTGTGTGACACCGTGTGTGTGTGTGTGTGTGAGACACCGTGTGTGAGACACTGTGCATGTATATGACACCGTGTGTGTGACACCGTGTCTGTGTGTGTGTGACACCGTGTGTGTGTGTCTGTGTGTGTGTGTGACACCGTGTGTGTGTGACACCGTGTGTGTGTGTGTGACACCCTGTGTGTGACACCGTGTGTGTGTGACACCATTTGTGTGTGATACTGTGTGTGTGACACCATATGTGTGACACCGTGTGTGTGACACTGTGTGTGTGTGACACCGTGTGTGTGTGACACCGTGTGTGTGAGACACCCTGCACACACACACTGTGTGTGTGACACCATGTGTGTGACACCGTGTGTGTGTGTGTGTGTGTGTGTGAGACACCGTGTGTGAGACACTGTGCATGTATATGACACCGTGTGTGTGACACTGTGTCTGTGTGTGTGTGACACCGTGTGTGTGTGTCTGTGTGTGTGTGTGACACCGTGTGTGTGTGACACCGTGTGTGTGTGTGTGACACCCTGTGTGTGACACCGTGTGTGTGTGACACCATTTGTGTGTGACACCATGTGTGTGATACTGTGTGTGTGACACCATATGTGTGACACCGTGTGTGTGACACTGTGTGTGTGTGACACCGTGTGTGTGTGACACCGTGTGTGTGAGACACCCTGCACACACACACTGTGTGTGTGACACCATGTGTGTGACACCGTGTGTGTGACATTGTGTGTGTGTGAGACACCGTGTGTGTGTGTGACCGTGTGTGTGTGATACCGTGTGTGTGTGACATTGTGTGTGTGACTCTGTGTGTCTGTGACACCATGTGTGTGTGCGTGACACTGTGTGTCTGTGAGACTGTGTGACATCATGTGTATGTGACACTGTGTATGTGACACCAAGTGTGTGTGACACCGTGTGTATGTCACACTGTGTGTGTGAGACACCGTGTGTGTGAGACACTGTGTGTCTGTGACACCGTGTGTGCGTGACACTGTGTGTCTGTGAGACTGTGTGTGACATTGTGTGTATGTGACACTGTGTATGTGACACTGTGTGTGTGTGACACCAAGTGTGTGTGACACCATGTGTATGTCACACTGAGTGTGTGAGACACCGTGTGTGTGACACTGTGTGTGCAACACTGCATGTGACACAGTGCATGTGAGACACTGTGACAGCCTGTGTGTGACACTGTGTGTGTGACACACGCTGAGAGTGGTGGGGGCAGGTGATCAGTGTTTGTGAAGGTGTCTGTGCACGTCGGGGCGTACTGCCCATGTGCGTGTGTGACACCGTGCGGGGGGGGGGATGAACACCTTGGGGGGCACAAGAGGTGAGTTGGGGGGGGTGTGTGTGCGCTGGGGGTAGCTGTGTGTGTGTGACAGGCTGGGGGGGGGGGGGCAGGACCCTGGG
>NW_015090876.1:2048614-2049487 GCF_001431845.1 Calidris pugnax
TGTGTGTGTGTGACACCGTGTGTGTGTGTCTGTGTGTGTGTGTGACACCGTGTGTGTGTGACACCGTGTGTGTGTGTGTGACACCCTGTGTGTGACACCGTGTGTGTGTGACACCATTTGTGTGTGATACTGTGTGTGTGACACCATATGTGTGACACCGTGTGTGTGACACTGTGTGTGTGTGACACCGTGTGTGTGTGACACCGTGTGTGTGAGACACCCTGCACACACACACTGTGTGTGTGACACCATGTGTGTGACACCGTGTGTGTGACATTGTGTGTGTGTGAGACACCGTGTGTGTGTGTGACCGTGTGTGTGTGATACCGTGTGTGTGTGACATTGTGTGTGTGACTCTGTGTGTCTGTGACACCATGTGTGTGTGCGTGACACTGTGTGTCTGTGAGACTGTGTGACATCATGTGTATGTGACACTGTGTATGTGACACCAAGTGTGTGTGACACCGTGTGTATGTCACACTGTGTGTGTGAGACACCGTGTGTGTGAGACACTGTGTGTCTGTGACACCGTGTGTGCGTGACACTGTGTGTCTGTGAGACTGTGTGTGACATTGTGTGTATGTGACACTGTGTATGTGACACTGTGTGTGTGTGACACCAAGTGTGTGTGACACCGTGTGTATGTCACACTGAGTGTGTGAGACACCGTGTGTGTGACACTGTGTGTGCGACACTGCATGTGACACAGTGCATGTGAGACACTGTGACAGCCTGTGTGTGACACTGTGTGTGTGACACACGCTGAGAGTGGTGGGGGCAGGTGATCAGTGTTTGTGAAGGTGTCTGTGCACGTCGGGGCGTACTGCCCATGTGCGTGTGTGACACCGTGCGGGGGGGGGGATGAACACCTTG
>NW_015090876.1:2049530-2049805 GCF_001431845.1 Calidris pugnax
GGCGGGGTGCAGGACCCTGGGTGTGTGTATTTATACACGTGTCTGTGTCCCTGTCAGCCCCAGTGAACCCCCCTGTGTGTCCCCGTCACAGCCCCCACCCCAAACCTGACCCTCCCCGGGTCAAACCGGGCCCCGCCGGGCAGCTCCAGGTGACACCAGGACACGGGGGATGGAGTGGACATGGACCTGGATGACGCCAGGACAGCGATGGACCCTGCCCACAGCCCCCCCGGTGTCCCCAGCCCCTGTGCTCAGCCCTTCCTGGGCACCCCCCT
>NW_015090876.1:2049935-2074480 GCF_001431845.1 Calidris pugnax
AGGAGGGACATTTCACTCCTCGAGGTTTAACAGCAACGCCATCCTGTAGCCAAAAAACCCTGGAGCGTGGAGGAATGGAGCTGGGAGAGAGCCTGGGAAGAGGGAAGCTGTGGCTCTTCTCCAAACGGCAGCTGGCAACTGGTGTGGGGCTCGGTGGCATTAGACACCCCCAGGGAGGTGCAGGAGACACCCCTGTGCCATGGGGAGGACGGGGCAGGGAGAAGGACTCAGCATCCTACGCTCCACAGCCCTGACCTGGCCCCCGACCTGCTGGGGAGGCTGTGGGGCTCGGGCGCTGTGCCAGATGGTTGCTCTGGTGTTCTTCCCTTCCTCTTCCTCTCTCCCTTCTCCTTCTCCTTCCCCTTCCCCATCTCCATCTCCATCTCCATCTCCATCTCCATCTCCATCCTTCCCCTTCCTTTTCCTCTTCCCCTTCCCCATCCTTCTCCTTCCCTTTCTTCTTCCCTTTCCTCTACTCCTTCTTCTCCCTCTCCCTCTCCTTCTTCTCTTTCTCCTCTTTCTCCCTCTCCTTCTCCTTCTCTTTCTCCTTCTTCTCCCTCTCCTCCTTCTCCTTCTCCTCCTTCTCCTTCTCCTCCTTCTCCTTCTCCTCCTTGTCCTCCTTCTCCTCCCTCTTCTCCTTCTCCTTCTCCCTCTCCCTCCCCTTCCCCTTTCACTTCCTTTTCCTCTTCTCCTCCCTCCCCTTCTCCTTCTCCCTCCCCTTCCCCTTTCGCTTCCTTTTCCTCTCCTTCTCCTTCTCCTTCTCCTTCTCCTTCTCCTTCTCCTTCTCCTTCTCCTCCCTCCCCTTCCCCTTTCACTTCCTTTTCCTCTTCTCCTCCTTCTCCTTCTCCTTCTCCACCACCACCTGAGGCATGGCAGACCCCTTCCATCCCTTGAGCAGGGACATCCCATTTCTCCCACATCCCATGGGACACCCTGAAGTCGAGAAGTTCCTGCTGAAATTGCTTGGGACCCATAAATGTGCGGGCGGTGACATGAGATAGGTAGGAGGCCACCATGCCCTCATGGTGGCTCTGGGCTCAATGTCTTACTTGGGGGGGGAGGCTGGAGATGAGCAGCATCATTCCCACCAGCTGCCAGGAGGCCAACGGAGGAGGAGGGGGGTCCCTCTCCTTCTCCTTCTCTTTCTCCTTCTTCTCCCTCTCCTCCTTCTCCTTCTCCTCCTTCTCCTTCTCCTCCTTCTCCTTCTCCTCCTTGTCCTCCTTCTCCTCCCTCTTCTCCTTCTCCTTCTCCCTCTCCCTCCCCTTCCCCTTTCACTTCCTTTTCCTCTTCTCCTCCCTCCCCTTCTCCTTCTCCCTCCCCTTCCCCTTTCGCTTCCTTTTCCTCTCCTTCTCCTTCTCCTTCTCCTTCTCCTTCTCCTTCTCCTTCTCCTTCTCCTTCTCCTTCTCCTCCCTCCCCTTCCCCTTTCACTTCCTTTTCCTCTTCTCCTCCTTCTCCTTCTCCTTCTCCTCCACCACCTGAGGCATGGCAGACCCCCTCCATCCCTTGAGCAGGGACATCCCATTTCTCCCACATCCCATGGGATGCCCTGAAGTCGAGGAGTTCCTGCTGAGATCGCTTGGGACCCTTAAATGTGCGGGCGGCGACGTGAGATAGGCAGGAGGCCACCACCATGAGGGTGCCTCTGGGCTCAGTGTCTTACTGGGAGGGGGGGAAGGCTGGAGATGAACAGCATCATTCCCACCGGCTGCCAGGCCAACGGAGGAACAACCAAACAACTTCGCAAACGGAGATAAATGAATAAAAGAAGTAAGTGCTTCTGAGCGAGCTGTTCCAGTTCGTCTGGGAGGAAGTGACGCCAGCCCGGCCTCTGGGCCTATATTTAGTAAAAAATCTAAACCAGACATTGATAATATTATTAAAGGGAGGAAGGAGTAAAAGAAGACGTGGCCCTCGCTGGGATGAGTGATCTATTTACGCGAGAGGGCGGGAGGAGGGCTGTGAGAAAGGTGTCTCGGGTCAGGAGGGCCTCAGTGGGCCCGTCCCCTGCACCGGCAGCAGCAGACGCCTGACACAGCAGGTTCCAGCAGCCCTAACCCAGTTTAAGGAGCCGTACGGGAGGGAGAGGTGGTTAATAAAACATCGCCTGCTTCTCCCAGCGACGTGGAGGTGGGATGGGAACACGAGAGCTCTTCTGCTGCCTTTTGTAGCGTCACCTGGAAGGGAAACGCCGGCCAAGGGACCAAGGGTTGGCTGGGCAGCGCTCCGTCCCCCACACAGAACGGGGAGGTGCTAAATCAGACAAAGGACACGGATGGCTCTGAAATGTGGTGTGACCTTGACCGAGCAACATCTCTCCTGGCCTTGCTCGGGACCCAAGTTGTCCCCCGTCCGGTGCCCCCCGCAGCATGGCTCGACAAGGAGAAACCTCGACAAGGGTTTCTCCTTCTGTCACAGTGATTGTGACAACCTGGCGTCTTCTGAGAGAGGAAACTGCTCCCCAAAATATGGGGGTGACGGAGGGAAAGGTGACAACGTGACAGCCTGGGGGAGAGTTGGATGTTCCCACCCTACCTTCACGGGGGGCTCAGGATGGAGGTCTGGGGTCTTTTGCTCACTTACACCATTCCTCCCCCCTCAAAAGCAACAGCTTGAAGTGTCTTAAAAATCACAAGTGCCTGAACCCCCCCGGTGTGACCGTAACAACAACCCACCATGCACAGAGGGCAAAAGTCCAACCAGCCTCACTCCACCAAGGTCCCACTTGGGATGTGCCCTCAGGTACCAGCAAAACACACTGTGACAGGGAGCCCTGGCCGGCAAAAAGGGAGAACGACCCTCATGGGAAGGGCATGATCCCCCCCGTTCACATCTCTACGGGACCTGCTGGTGTCCTCCAGCCCGGCGGGTGGGTGGACCTGCCCCACCACTGAGTCACCCTCCAGCGAGTGAGGGGACGTGGTGCCACTGGAACCACCACCCACTGGCTGTGGGTGACTCGCTGTCCAAGGGATAATTTTTTGCAGCCTGAGATGTTCCATAGCCGTTGTTGTCAAATCCTATCTAAAAATCATCAGACTAATTAGAAAACAAAAAATGACATTTTACGGGCTGGCAGTGCTGTAAGTGGACTAAGGCCTTATGGTATTTAAAGAAAGCTCGGAAAACAACAGCGGTATTTACATCTGGGGAAGGTCCCAAGCTCAGGCAGAAGCTGCATCTCAGGACGTTTTTGTTTGACACACTCAGCCTGGGTGACAACAAACATTACTGCGCATCATTACCCCAATTTTTCAGGGTACTAATACCTCATCCATTGCAAACCAGATTTGCATTACACTTGGCAGCTTGGACGCGTTTTTACAGACTCCCATTTGTTCTGATTTTTGGTTTTTCTCTTTGAAACTCCAAAGAAGACAATCTTGTGTCAGCGGTGGGACAGGGGACTCGTGCCAGCCCACAGCCCAGCTGCAGACTGGTTGTGCATTATGAATTGCTCTCCACAGGGCTGGTGGAGACATCCAGGGCAGGTTTGGCCTCTAGATCTACGTCTACTTGCTGGGCCTGGCAGCTAAGGTGGTCTCCATGGGGATGGTGGAGCTGCCATGCAGACCCTCAACCACTTCTCACAGCAGAGATCCTTCCCAACATGATGTGCTGCTTGCATTGACCTCCAAAACCTGAAAATGGGCTTGATTTGGTCCTGTTCCTCCTCCTTGATGCTGATCACTGTCTCTCTCCCATGTTTACATCCCTGATGAGCATAAGGGATCACACAGCTATGACTTTGGATTCAGTGCAGCCAAGGCTGGGTGGCCTTCACAAAGGCCCCAGGAGACTCATCCTACTGTTGATGGTTTCTTTTGGCCCCCCTCAATACCCTGACACACTATTGTAGTGCAGATTACACTGTGCCTCCCACCTGAGGCCCTCCAAGCGAGTAAACAGAGTGAATAATTCACAATTAGTTATTTCTTTAAAGTTTTTTGTCTTTTTTTTTTTTTCCCTCCATCTCATTGTCCATGAAAAGCATGAGAAATTCTCCAGTGCACTTGTTCAGTGTTATTCCCAGGTCTTTTTGGTGAATAACTCTTCGCTGGAGGGTGCTTTCAAACCACAACTCCGGAGGCTGCCATCAAATCTTCAAGTTGCAATTTGTGTCACGGCCCAACAAAACACACATTTCAAACCGTGCGTCCCAGGTCAAGGTCCAAAATCCACCCTGCTTTAGTCACCTCCAGACATCAGTGGATGGAGAGAAAAGACTTCTCTCTGCCTTTCTTGGTGCTGCCAAGACCCAAACAGAGACATTATGACCCCCGTTTTCACAAGTGGCCACTGATTTGGGAGCCTCATCTAAGACACTAAAGGCACATCGCTGGTACCCAAGGTTTAGTCGTCTTTGGGGTGGTGATGGAGGCAAGTCAGCCTGGGTCTCAAGGTCTTCACAGCAAAACCTTTCCTTGGGTTCTGTGCCTTCTGTTCTTCTCCACTTCTGGTATCCATCTGAGGACATCTCCAGTGACCCTTTGCTTGAGGAGTCTCACCTTGTCACACATGAGGGACCTCATCTGTCCCTCAGAAGGAAGAATCACACAATCACAGAATGATAATGGGTTGGAAGGGACCTCTGGAGATCACAGAATCACACAGAATCACAGAATGATAATGGGTTGAAAGGGACCTCTGGAGATCATCTTGTCCAACCCCGTGCCTGAGCATGTCCACCCAGACGTACCAGTGCTCCAGATGTGGCCTCACTGGGGCAGAGCAGAGGGGCAGGATGCCCTCTCTTAACCTGTTGGCCACAATCTTCTTGATGCACCACAGAATGCCACTGGCCTTCTTGGCCACAAGAGCACATTGCTGGCTCGCTCTCATCCTGTTGTCCACCAGCTGGTTCAAGGCTTGTTGGTGGCAGTGGCCAAACCAAGCGATGCTGTTCCAGGGCTGTCACTGAGATGAAGCCACTTGGCCTTGCCAGAGCCATCCCTGAAGCCGATCCCCAGCAGGAAAGGTTGTGAGGGAGCACACGCCTGCCTGGGAGACGTGGAGATGCAGGATGGCTTTCTTTTTATTTACAGAGCATCAGATTGCACATTCCCTCAGAGCTCTGATTCATCCCTCCCAAACCCTAGAACAAATACTCCAAAAATCAGCCTACAGCATGGGGACAGGCTTTGTTCAGCGCTATGAAAGAGAGCAGGTAAAGTCATTACCCTCACTTTGCATAGCAAAAATGAGATGCATAAAAGCTGCATAGAACAACCCTGCAAAGCTCAAAGGAAACAAATGGGCGACTTGCACCATGAATTTCAATGGGACTTTGTGCCGCCAGGATAATAGCCAGCCAGACAGTGAAATATGGCAGAGAGAGACACTGGGCAGTAAAAACCAGTTCAACTTGCTAATGTGGTGGAATATCCCCCAATATCACCCAGGGTGGGGTGGGGGGGAGATGGCAGAGCAATTGAGTGGGGACACAGGTGAGCAGGCTGAGAGATAACGGAGCATGGTCGGGCACAGGGCAGGAATAAGTGAGGGAGGTGTTTTAATAAGACAGGGAGGTGTTTTAAACACGGGGAATTACCCTGCAGCTTCCCACTGGAGCTGCCCCCCCACCTAACCCTGGCTCGAAGAGCTATTTATCCAGCTTGTCTTGGAGGCGGCATCTGGTTTGCAGGGAGGTCTCCAGCCTAATTTTTCACATGGGTTAGCTCCAGCCCTTGGAGCACCCGACCTGCTGGAGGCCAGCAGTGGCTGTGGGATGGAGATCTGTAACCAAGTTTCTTCTTATTATTCCCAGTAACTGCCTTCACACCAATCCCTGGCTGCCAAACACAGCCCCACCTCGGGTTCCTGGGCCCAGGGAACCCCTTGGCCTGGGTGGCACCATCGCTGGTGGCATCCCGACTCCGTGGGGATGGTGCCCCAAAGCTTCTCTGCCTCCTGTGAGCTCCCTGCTCCCCTCGCCAGCCTCAGCAAGATGCAGGCCACTGGCTCAGAAAAGCCTCTAAATATTGACCGAGAAAAACCATCCTCCCATTTGACACCCAGAGACAAGGCGGCTTCCACGCAGCTGGATAACTCACCCGAGGCTGGAGCCGAGTGAATTAGCATCCTTTAAATAAAAGAGCTTTAAACAGCGTCTTCTCCCCAAACTGCCACTACATCCATTCCAGTAGTTATAGCAAACACTTTGCAAGTAGCCCCAGAGGAAGAGGAGGGAGGAAGGAGGAAGCCAAGATGGGTGATGCTCCGCCGTGGCCAGGAGACAGACACTTGCTCACACCAGGAGCTCAGTTTCCGAGGCAAAGATGTTAAAGCAAGAGATTCCCTAAGGCCTCCTAAACTTTTATAGATTGCTGATGGTGGAGGCAGTAAATGAAAGGACACCTTTGAGTGAGCGCTCGTGTATTAAACAGCCTCGGAGCTCGTCCCCCTGCAAAACAGAGAGCGTCTTTCAAGGCTGCGTGACTCCACGGCGGATGTAACGCAGGAGGGGTGTTAAATGCAGACAGGGAGACCTCACCAGCACCTTCAAGCTGCATATTCAAGGTGTCCAAAACAAGGGGAAGTGGCAGTCCAACAGCCTGACTGCCACCACGGAGACTGGCTACTGGTTCCTGAGTGTGGCCACCTGGCTACTTAAGCATCAATTATGTTTTGGGAGAAAGGAGAGAACAGCTGGGATGTGCAGGTGAAGCTACAAGGCAGGGTTAGGTCACAGCTGGGGCTACTTAAATTCTGAAAAGCAGAGAAAAACTGAGCTGGGTGAAAGCAGTGGGCAAGCTAGACATTCAGGTGGGAATCCAGGTATCCAATACGCCGAGTCTGGGATTGGTGCCACTGGCTCAGCTTCTTCTCTTATTTTAAGGCTGACCAAAGATCCAGGCAAACACGAGCGTCTTCTGGCAGAGGTTTGGGAGCAGGTTCAGAGGGAGTCGGGTGATGCTTCTCCTCTTCCCCAGGAGTGGAGACCTCCGAGTCCTTCATCTCCTTTATCTGCCTGGAAATCCAAGTGTGGGGAGTGGCTCTCCTCCATCCACACCAACCCCAGGGCTCCGAAGGCAGCGCTCGGGTAATTTCCCTTTTATTGACACGACGTTCAAAATAGCGCAGCACCGCGGGGCTGCTGACTCAGAGGCTCCCAGGTAAAGGACGGAGCTGCCAGGGGAGGCTGCAAAACCACAAGCAGATCCCACGAGGAGCCCCGGCCTCGGTGACTCCAGCCATCCAAAATAGCATTTGTCTCTGCTGAGACTCACAAACCCCTCGGGAAGGGAAGGACCTGCTATTCAGCGATGCCGTCAGCTCCCGGGGGGAATGTTGTGCTCGGAGAATGGGAGTTTGGAGGATTTCTGCAGCTTCCCCTCCCAATCTCAATTTACCTCACTGAATTAAAAGCAGTGTGGGCTGGAAACGACATTAAAAGGAAAAAAAGGAGACAGAAAAATCACGCTGAGCGCATTGTTCTGGATAAATAAGACATAGGCGTGTTGCGGAAGGTAGTTAAACCCATCCCACAAATGGTCTTCTCCTGCCAGGAAGATGTGACAAAAATAATTACTTGGGCTATACATAATTATTGTGCTGCTTTGAGCAGCCGCTTGCCCTTGGCACAGTTAAGGGAGCTTTCGCCTAATATTGGTTAAGGCCATTAACCATTGGCCTGTTAATGTCCTGACAGGCTTGGATGTGGCCAGAGATGCGGCCGGACACCCACCTCTGTGCCTGGCCCCCCAAAAAGGGGAGCACTATGAGCCTGTTGCACCACTAAACAGGCTTGGATGTGGCCAGAGATGCGGCCGGACACCCACCTCTGTGCCTGGCCCCCCAAAAAGGGGAGCACTATGGGCCTGTTGCAGGAGAAACGCTCCCAGTTGCACCAGTGCCTGGAGATGGATGGATCCCAGTGCAATACTGCATCCAGATCTCCACTCTGGAGAGTCTCATTGCCACTGGCAGGGCCAGGTTGGCCCCACTGATGCCAACGGTGGTTTGTGGTCCTCAGGGGAGGTAGGACCACTGCTGGAAAACACAGAATTGGTTTGATGATGAAAAAAGAAAGGGAAGAAGTAATGAAATCACGTTTTTTTTCTCTCCCAGGTGGAGAAAGCTCCAAATTCATCCAGTTTTGGTCCAGCTGCCAGAAAGGGTCCTGTTCCACGGGTCACTTGGGGAAACCTCCGTGGGATAAATTAAATGTTCTTCATTTAATTCTTTCAAAGGAGGAAATAAAAGCTTTACAGCCAGCTGTCAAATGCTCTGCAGCTAAAATATCAACAAAGTATGACAGACGCAAGATGGAAAAAGCCTCTGAGGTTTCCTTTTATTGACTGGGAAGTCTCTGTTTCTTATCTTATTATCTTTCAAGCTACACCGATAGGAGCTGAACAATCAGGAAACCAAGTAGCATCATTGGCAAAGCCCATCCTCTCCCCAAATAGCTGACAGTGACGAATACCTGAGAAGACCCATCGCTTCAGCACGGTGGGATCTAATGAAACAGAGCGTTTGGTCTCATCCCATACAAGCCATTTGGACGGAGGTGACAGAGATCCAAACGTCCTGCATCTCCTAGAGGTTTATCTGGCAATAATCTAACGTTTGGGTCACGTGGAGCCAGGTCACAGATTGATAATCGCATACTTGAAGATCACAGGCTATGAAAATTATTGCTGTGCTGGCTGGAATAAATTATGCAAAGCAATGCGTTATCTGGGAGCCTGCAACGCGCACGCACACACACACACACACACTTCGGTGATCTATCGCTCTCCATGCAGATGTTCTGTTGCAAAGACATTTTAATTAATACATTGAAAATACGTTTCCTGCCTTGTCTGAGCCGGAGATGAGCAGGGAAATGACGCCGAGTGGGGGAGAAGCCCCCACTGCAAAAGAAGTGCTGAAGGGAAACGCAGTGACTTAAAACCAGTCAGAACTAAGGGGTGTCTGAACTGGGAGCCAGCTGTGCATTAAACTGGCAGTGGTGGGAGAGCAAGAGGTGGGGATGGAAGATGCTCTCCTGAAGGAACTACAGGGCTGTAGCTACAAGTCCTCAATGCTCCCTACATCCATTCCTCCTGCTGAGGACATCCCTGCACTCACCCTCCATCCCTGGCATCCTCCATGGGGAGGACCCAGGGAAGACTCAATGAGTCACTGGTCAAAGCAGAAACCAAATCCTCACGCATGGAAACGTGGCTCTTTCAGAAGGGCCACTGACATGAAAAGCCCAGCTGTCACACCGTCCACACCAGTGACACCTGGATACCAACACCTCCCTTCCAGCCAAGAGAAACGATTTGAGAAAGCCATCTCCATCCCTCAACACAAACTCAAAGAGTGGGACACTTGTCTTAAGTAGGAAAGGTATTTTTGCCTTTTATGCTTTTCTCCTATTTTATTTTTAATGGCCTTCCCGTCTCGGCCGTAAGACCATCCCTCCCCTGTGCTGCTGTGGGCCTTGGAGGTGGCCTCACCCATCACTAAAATGCATCTTAAAATCTCCCCACCAGAAGGTGGCTGAAGAGACCAAGAAAAGGATGGGAGAGGAGATGGGGATGGAGGTGAGCGAGGCACAGACCAAAGAGCAGTTTGTATCCTGGTGGCCTGGGACAGCATCTCATTTGTATCCTGGTGGCCAGGGACAGCATCTCGCAGGGAAGGGAGGGCAGAGGGAGGTGGGACAGGAGGAAGGATGAACCAGCAGGGAAGGGAGGGCAGAGGGAGGCGGGGAGGTGGGACAGGAGGAAGGATGAACCAGACAGCCCCAGACTCTACAGGAGTGACTCACCCACTGTGAGGGTGGTGGAGCACTGAAACAGGTTGTCCAGGGAGGTGGTTGAAGCCCCTTCCCTGGAGATATTCAAGGTGAGGCTCAACGAGGCCCTGGGCAACCTGGTCTAGTTGGAGGTGTCCCTGCTGACCGTGGGGAGGTCGGACTAGATGACCTTTGGAGGTCCCTTCTGGCCTGGGCAATTCTATGAGTGACACCATCCTGGGGACATCACCCCAGCAAGCATGTCCTGCACGGCTCACAACTGATTTGGACGCAGTAGGGTTGTTGCAACCATCTGACACATCCTCTTTGGAAAAGTGGGAACCCGGAGCTGTTTTCCCCTGGGGAGGGGGACGTGCCCCCAAAGGTACCTTGTGCCAGCAGCCGAGCGGGGTCCGACGAAGGGAGCCAAGTTCTCACCCCAGGGTCTGTTCTCACCAAGGAGATGTGCAGGCAGGTTGGTGGGTGAGACACAGCCCAGCTGGACACCTCCATCACGCTCCCTCGGGACTCAGGGAGAAGGATAACCAACACTCCCAGCAGGATCTAATCAGCATGGAGGGCTCCGGCCTCAAGCAGAGAGAAACCCAGATACATTCCCTGGAGAAAACGAGATGTGAAATTAGCCTCGCCGGGCTGGGGAGTGCTTTTAAATTGCAGCAGAAGTGTTTGAGAGATAGCTCTGCTCTCCACAGGAGCTTCTCCCCATCCTTGGGATTTAAGCCTGTTAATAGTGGAGTATGATGATATTATCTGTTTGTATTGCACTTTTTATCACAAACGGTTCCCAAAGTGATTTGCTATCGTGTCCTCTGAGAGCTGCTGAAACACAGGCCCTGTCGGGGAGCAGCAGCAGAGCAGCCACCACCCCACTTACAAGCAGGGGAAAGGGGGAATTTGGACCAAGAGAACCACATCCTTGGTTCCTCAGACTCTCACAAACCAGCAAGGATGTGGGATTTATGCTTTTTCCCAAAAGATCCATGTGCAAGAAAGTCTGTTCACAGAAAGCTTGGTGGGAGGACAGAGCAAACTCTGACCTTGGCCAGGTTTGGAGCAGAGGGTCCCAGGAAAAGCAGCAGCCCCAGCCTTTAGCCCAACCCATCACCAGCCCCACATTCCCACTCAAACACAGCCCACGTTCACCCTGGCCACTGGGGCTGAGCTCCCATCCCTGGTCCTCCCTCAAGAAGACGTGGAAATGCATTTCACCAGCCCTCCCTGTGGAAAGATGCTCACACAAGAACACCTGGGGGTGTTTTTGCAACCTCTGCTCAAAAAACTGCCTGACCCACCAATATGAGAGCACGGATGCAGGGCAGGGAGTGTCAGAGGGAGGAGGAGATGAAAGGTGGAAGGGGAGGAGGGGAGGAGAGGAGGAGAGAGACTGGGAGAGGAAAAGCAAAGGGAAGATTTACCCTCAGTAAGCAAAAGCCAGGGAGGATGGGAGAGGGAGGGACTCACTGCATCCATGTGGTCCCAGCTGCTGTGTAGCCCCAGAGGACACACACCATGTCTCTCCCCAAGGATTTTTCTCCCTGCAAAAGCTAAGATGAGATCCCAGCAGCCCACAGCAGTGGCAGCAGGAGAAAATGAAGCCAAAGCCCTTCCCCAGGTGGGGAAACGCCTGTGTTTCTCACCCTCCCATTAACGAGGAGAGGCTCAGGTGTTGGCATCTCCAGTTCTTGGCCCAAAACACGAAAATCGATGGGGGCACAGGTCTCTGAAGGAAAGCAGAAGCTCACTACTGTGTTTAGACACAAAATTGAGCAGCTTTCTCCCAGGACAATTGACGAAGGAGCCCAAACCCTGCAGCCTCCAGTCCAAAACCCAAATAATCCACCCAATCCATGTCCAGAGACCTCGACTCTGCAGAATTAATCCAGGCTGCCCTGACCTCCTCGCTGGTCCTCGCGTGGGGATGCCAGGAGCCTTCCGGGAGCTTCAGGCTGCCCAATTCTCCTCCCTACAGATGCTTTTTAATAAGATGTACTGGGCAGAGGTGCACAGACCTCACGAAGCATCCTGGAGAGGTGAGAGCCTGCAGCTCCGTGCTGGGAATATCAGTGGAGACACAAAGCAATTCCACTCGCAGCCTCGTCGTCGTCTGATTGACACCCTGTAATAAAGAGATTCGCCACATAATTACTGTGCATTTGGGATGCAGCACCAGTATTATTTTTTTTTTTTAACCCAGTGACAGCTTTAAACAGTAGTTAAAGTATGTGTTTATATTAATGTCATTAGTTATTTTTGTGTATTTTACAGAAAAGGCTTTTCCTTGAAACAGCGATAGAGTAAACAGCTCGGGTGTCTTCCGGAGACATCTCCACTGCTAATTTCAGACAAACTGGTGAAGCAAACGGGAGGGGAAGGATCCGCGCTGAGATTAAACAGAATCACAGAATCACAGAATCTTCTAGGTTGGAAGGGACCTTAAAGATCATCTTGTCCAACCGTCAACCCAACTGACAAAAATAGACACCCACACAACAAACAAGGAGCATCATCACTAAACCAGACCTCCCAGCACTACATCAACCCGTCTTTTGAACACCTAAACAAGCAACAGCTCGACTGGATGACAACAAGATGGGCAGGACCAGGCTCTGTCACTGGGAGCCTCTCACCACCACAGGGTAAATGAGGGAGCCTGAGAAAAGCTCCTCCACACATAGTGTCCTGCTGTGGCAGCAAGGACCTGCCACATCTTCACGTGTGACACACTGTGGGTGGCTGAGACCTGACTCTGTTCATACACCTACAGCTGGGCACGGCCAGGATGGGGGCACAGGCACCATCCTATTCAGGTATCTCTCCTGGCCTTGCCAGAAAAGATGTTAAACTGAGCTTCTAACAAATGAGAGAAGGAGCTTGGCATTTACTGGTAGAGAGGAACAATAACAAATGATGTTTTTTATTAAGAAATATTACCTAGAAAGTTTATTTCTATTCCAAGGGCCTCCAACACCCAGCAATGTAATAAAGCAGAATAAGAGGATGGGAAGGGGAAAATTAGAATAATGAAGATGATCAAATAAAAACACAGGCATATATATGCCTTAAGTCAATAACACCTTGGTGTGGCGGTTGGGTTTGTGCTTCTCTGCAATGAAAGAAAGGCCACATTTCATAAACTGATACAAATTATCACGGAATCAAAATGAAAATGGGTACAAAAGAGGTGGTGAAATATTATCAGTCAGGAATGGGAACGTGGGTCCTTCCATCACTGTCACCGGGAAGCTACGGCTCCAGCAGATGCTCAGAGCTCAGCCCCAGGCTCTGCTGCTCCACAGCGAGGGTTTGGGCTGGTACTGGGAGCTCTGGAAGATGCTGTGGTCTTCCCTCCAGCCTCCACATCTCTCCAAACGCCTCTGGGTACCATCTATGGCTGGGCACAGCAGCATGGGGCAGAGGTGGGCTGTCCTCTGCTCCCACTGGGCACGGGGACACATCCCTGTCCTTCACAATGATGCATTTTAAAGATTCATTTGGGATTTGGGGGAAATCCAGCTTTCATGAGGCTCCTTGGCCTTGCTCCTCAACCCCCCACCATCCCCAGCAAGCCTCTGCAAATCAGAAACACCGTTCCTTTCCTTCCAGAGGCATGATCAAGCCTAAGAGCTCCTCCCACAGACATGAGTAGCACGGATGCAGCTGGAGGCATCAGAGGTGCTTTGTACCAGCTCTGCTCTTTCCACGGGGCAATGCCAAAGAACCAAATCCATAGAGAGCCCTTCAAGGTCACACCATCACAGCCATACTGAGACTTCACTAACAGAGCATCTGACAGAGCATTTCTCTGAGTATTTCCAGCAGCCAGGCACTGCCCCATCACACCACGCTCTTGGAGGTACCGATGTGGTGGCTTCAGCTCTCTTTGCAAGGTCCTTTTGGTGGCCCTATTGTGCCACGGGCATAACACACCAACCTGGGAATACTCTTCTGCTCCTATTTCGACTTACAGCCACTTCTTGCTGTGATGGACATGACAGATCTGTTCTGGGGCTGGGCTGCATCTCTGCAGTGGTCATCACCCATCATTAACCAGGTGACTCAGGCATTTTTCTGGAGCTGCAGCTCAGTTCTGAGCTGGTGGCAGAAGTCCTCGTCATCTGCTTTTATGTCTGCGACCTTGCACTCTTAGATTTAATCACTTCTCTTCTGCTCATGTCGGGAGCAGCCAGGTCTTCTGGTATGACATTACATGCCTCTGTATTGAGGATACTTCCCAGTGTTGTGTCTCCAGAGCATTTCATTAGCATAAGACTAATTTCTATACCAAGGTCGTTAATTAAAACATTATCCGATGAAAACATTCTCTTCCCTGAAACTTGTCCTGGAGAAACTTGGTGAACTAGCAGCCCTTTGCTCAGTGCTTCCCTGCTCCACCCAGCCCCACCTTTTATCCCACTAATTCCCACCTCCTTGGGTTTAATTAACCGGCTGAGGCACCCAGGCTATGAAGCTGCCCAAGAAGTGAATTTTGGGGTAATAATGGAAAAAAAGATGAGATGGCTTAGGGAAGAGGCCGGTCTGCATACACACATCTTGCAAAAGTGACCCAACTGTGAAGTGTGCATCTTGGCAGCCTTGTCTCCATGGGGAGGAGGGGGCCTGTCCCTCCCAGGAAGCCATCTGTGGTCCCAGCGATGGCCTGGCACAGTGTGACTCTCCGTTCCCACCTCCTGCTGGTCACTGCCTTCTCAGGAGGTGGAAACGATGTCTGGATTTAAAGGTTTGAATCTGAATTTGCTTAGGAAACACCCTGAAACCTTCTGCTTTGCACCCACCCTTCTAACGATGGTGCCTGAACCCCACAGCAGGACCCTCAGCCCCGCTCCTGGAGCACCACAAACCTGTCCCACCAGATTTTACCAGGGAAAGGAGCAGCATTACGGTGTTTTCACATCCTGGAGGGATGTTGCTATTAGTACTCACTGGATGTGGATCACCAAAGTTAATATCCATGGCCTGCAGAGAGGATACTGAAGTGCAAGTGACAAGGAAGAGAAGGTCCCCAATGGATGGAGGAAGCCACGATGTCTACAAGGAGCTGTTCTGGAGCTCAGCTGAAGGGAAGGACAGCACATACGTCCTGGTGGCCCAAAGTCTCCTTAACTCTTCCCTCCAGCTGAGTGGCAAGGAAAAAGTAACCTCAGTGATTGCATTTCTTTATATGACCCCATCTAAAACTTTCGGCATCAGATAAACAACTCCCAAGGGTCAATTAACATGTCTTGAGATGATTAGAGTCTGACACTGATGAAACCCAGCAGTAATTAGCAAATTAAAAAAAAAAAAACCCTTTTGATTAGTACTCAGCATAATTCCCTCCAATTATTCAAAGTTCATGACTACAGGGGGTGGAATATCTCCAGGAATATTTATTTATATCCCTATTTTTTTCCAATCAACTTTGTGAATCTAGTTAATCATCAGCACTTGAACTTGTTAACTTGGAGAGTTTTAGAGCTGTCACTCTGTCTGATTGCTGGAGACAGCCCGGGGAAGAGTTTGGGGGAGCAAAGAGAATCCAAATACCTGTCTCAGGCAAAGAAAAAGCAACACACAAAAAAAAAAAAAGAAGAAGAAAGGGAAAAAAAAAACCCAACTCACTGCAGCAGCAGAGAAAATAAAAATACAGTGTTTTCCCTCTCTTTGTTTAGAGTCACAGCTTGGTGCTGGCATGTTTTGCATCAGGCTGTCAGGGAAGGCAGGCAGTACACACACCTCCTCCTGCACATGGACAAAATCCTCTCCGAAGAGATGTCGTTCCTGCAAAGCCCAGATATCTAGGATGGAGCGGCCGAGGCAGTGAGCTTCCCCTGGAAATAACACTCTGTAGTAATGCAAGCACAGAATGGCCTTAAGCTACCAAGCCCCTTGGCTGCGGGTGCAGTGAGTCAGCCCCCCAGGCAGCCCCCCGCCAGGGCTGGGGCAGGGCTGAGCTGCCCACCAGCCACGGGAAGCAAGGGCAAGCTGCAAAAAAACCAGCTGGAATTGCTCTGGAAGTCATCGTTGCCCGCAGGGAAGCTTTGCTAAAGCATTTCATGCCTGTCTTCAGATGGTATGAGAACAGCTTCCCTGCCCTAAATCCTCCCACATCCTTTCCAGCAGGAGGGAAGGGAGCGGGGAGCATGAAGCCTCTCCTCCTCTATCCATCCCCAAAGCTGCCCCTGAGACCAGTGCTCATGACTGCCTGAAGTGGAGATGGAGTGGTGACCAGCATCTCCATGCTGCCATCAGGGGCGGGTGGATGTGTGACCCCATCCCACGGCCCCATCTGCCCCACAGCTACCACTGTCTCCTTGCTCTCACAGATGCTTCCAGACCTATAGGAGAGGTAGATGAACGGGGAGCCAGAGATGCCACCACCTCAAAGGATGAAGGTGGTCAGAGGACCACAGAGCTTTATCAGGAGAACCCAGTGATGGAGTCGACGCAAACCTTTCTGATCAAAGCTACACTTTGCAGAGAGGACAGGCACCCCCTCATCTCCTGACACAAGGTCTCAGCAGCCCCAACTCCACTGGCTCTTGCCTGCTACAAGCCACGTCGCTTGGGCAGAGACACTCTCCATCCTGGTGGCATGAAGGGCCTGCCTTTGCTGACCAACATGGGCCGGGGACATGGAGACGTGACCACCTGGAGAGTGAGCTTGCCAGGCTCTGAGCTGCCACTTCTTCCACCCTTTGTTTCATTAAAACCTTCTTCCCTGTCTGAGCGAGCCCTGAGGGATGGAGAAGACTAGTCCCAGATAGGAAGACATACACTTAAACCTTTCAAAGCCATTTTTCATTGGACTTTTCTATATTCATCACTGCAGCCTAACAGAGATTTTCTTTCTAGTTTAGATGATTTTTTTTTTAATTTAATCCTATCCAGAGAGAGCCCTCTAGGGAGCTCCTAACCCTGCTTTAATAACGTGCTCATTAGCGAGGTTATTCAGGGAGTGGTTTCTATTTGACACTCCAGCATCTTTCCAATTAATGTTGCTTTAAAACAAGCAAACCTTAAAAAAGAGAGAATATCAAACAGCTCAGAGTCAGCACTGTGGGAAGCCAGCAATCTCCTCTGGATTTTCACCTCCCTTCTCTCCAAAATTTGGTTCTTAGTATCTCAGCCATTTGCTGAGACAGGACTAAATTAAAAGACTACAAGGCCCTGCCGTCCCAGTAGCTTGGGGACATCAAACCACCACCAAGTGGGACACCAAGGGTGGCTTTGATGAGCTGGATTAGGTCCTGCATGATGGATCACGCATGTACAAGGTTTTACCAATGCACAGACCCACTCCCAAGGGCCAAGGGACAACAGAGTGACATTTCTTGCCATCTCTGCAGCTGGAAATCCCTCCATCAGCTCAACACGTCCCAGCACAGAAGATGTTCCCCTTGGTCCCTCACTTGAGCGTGGCAGCACGGGCTGGGGTAGAGAGGCTGTAGGAGAGAAGGGATGTTGCCACAGCTGCTGGAGCAGGGACACAAAACTCTTCTGATATCTCTCCAGGTGACCTGCCTTACTCACATATTTACAGATTGACTCTTCTCTTTGGCTTAGTTATTCCATAATGGGATGGTGCAAAGGCTTGGAACTGAGCTCTGAGCTCAACCCCATCCAATGACATCTCACGTGGCGTGTGCCTCAGTTTCCCTTCCCTGGAGGAGAGATCTGGACACACATCCCACATCCTGGCGCTGATGCCTCCTGGCAACCAAGAAGGTGAAGCGCTGCAATATCAGGACAGAAGTTACCAAAAATGGTTTCAAAACATGCTCAAATTTGCCCACGAAAAGCAGGATGGACGCGTTTCCATCGCTGCCCACCGTATCCTCTGCTGCAGTACCAGGATCTATTAATTTTGTTTTAGAGGGAGAAAAGTGAAATCTGGGTCGGGAGCGGGGAAAGCAGAGGCACGCAGGGTACGCAGCCCACGGTGAAGAAATACCACCCTCGGCAAGTCAGCAGCTGCAAAGGGAGCACGACGGGGACAAATTCTGCTCTGGGGGAGGGCCAGCAGCACTCTACCCACCACAGGGAGCTGCAGCCCTTTGTACCCGGGCTGAGCTTGGCCCCGGAGGGCTGAGAGCAAGTGCTGCTTGGGCCAGGAACGAAATCAAAGGGGGAAAACGGCAAGAGAAGAGATAAGAGGGTTAAGAGCCTGTGAGTTCCTCGAGCTGGTAACAATCCCAAGAAGAGATTTGCGCAGGGCTTCCCTCTGTGTTGTCCTCGAGTCATTCCCCACGATTTGGACTGCAATAAGTGGATAATTGTGTTGCCTCTCACAGCTTGCCGAGCACATGTCTCTGCCTGTGACGCAGGGAAATAATGTCAGCGTTACCCGGTTGTGTGAACAGCTCAACTCTGAGTGAGTCTGCTGGCATCCTCCGCGCTCCATTATCACAAGTTCCCCCTTAGGCTCTTCTCTTTGCCTTCCCCAGTCTTAGGCGGAATTTTGGCTCTTCCCTTGTTAATTAAATGACAACCGTCTGCAGCCAGGGTTTGAATTACACCTGCCTAAAGCGATTGACAGCGATTGGAATTGTCGTAGCGTTTTGATTGCAAAGATTCCCACTCAACTCAAAACAAGCAGGGAGCAGGGGCATATGCTGAGAGCTATTACCAGGGCTGCAAGACAGCTCCCCTTCTGCCCAGAGGCGCCCAAGGCCTATCCCGAGCTCTTCTCTGCAAGAGCTTAAGAGCAAGGCTGAGCAGGATGGTTTTTCTTTTTATTTTCCCCCTTGGGCTGTGGGGCCTTGCCATGGTTTGCAGCAGGAGCAGAAGATGCTGACCCGGCCAGAGCTGTCTGTGGGACCCGAGGTAGTGCTAGAGATGAGGCACATCCTGCTGTTTCAGGATTATTGCTTTCCATCGGGCTGGTGTTTCCCCGGCTTGTTTTATGGCTGTGGTGGAAGAAGAAAAGCCAATGAAAGGGATATAACTGAAATAGGGCAAGTCAGAAGCAGGCACATAAAGATGAAAGAGTGAAGAACTATGGAAGCTCTCCCCACAAAGCATCAGTCCAGGATTTCCCCGGGGATTGTCCTTGCTCTCCACGCTGCACTGCGGTGCTGGCGCCCATCCTCCCCCGCAGTCGCTCTCCGCTCCCCCGTAAAGTCTTGATGGGATGCCCAAGACTTCCCAGTAGGATGGAAAAAGTCTGTCCTTGTTTGTTCTGCTCCCAGGAAGAGCTCCTGGGAGCCCGTGATAGCCCAGCTACATCGGGAGCGCTGGGAGAGGACCTGAGCAGGGTCAGGCATCAGCTGAGCCCCTGCTCCCCGAATTCCATCAGCTCTCCCATCGAACTGGGCACAATGGTTTCAGTAAATATCAAGCCAGCCAGTCAACAGCCAATCCAAGAAGCAAAATCATTGGTGAAATCTGGCTGAATTTGGGAAAATTGCAATGAAAATCCCTGGGGGAGGGAGGCGAAGGAAGATGTTGCCCTTTTGTAAAGTGAAACTTTCCACTGTGGTTTCAAAGGGCAGTTTTCTTTAAGACCAAACCTCATTTTTAAAGCAAAGCAGGGAGAAGCCAGAAAAAGTTTTTGACAGGTCGAATAACCTAAAGCAAAACATTTCCATTCAGGTGCAGTGAGACAGCTGGGGTCCCCAGCTGAAAGATGAAGGGAGAGGAGAGGGAGGGGGGAACCGAACCAGTTTTTTTTCCCCCTGATTCATTGGGTCAGACACCAGCCAAAAGCCCTCTGACTCGACAGCTCTGCTCTCCAGCCCACAGACACTGCTGGGGGAACATCTCCCTCCTGCTCCGGTGTCATCGCTCAGTAATTGCAGTGCCCCTTTGTGTCGCTGCAGAAACAGCCATGATGTCATCCCCGATGATGAGGAGGTAGCGCAGGAGCTCCAGGGAAGGGCAGAGAGGTCACACAGGACCGTATCCTCCCCGTGCCAAACCCCGGGCACCCTGTCCCCGGACATGCAGAGGTGTGCCCCCGAAGGGAAGAGCTGCAGGGGGAGAGGTGAACGGCTTTGTGTCCTCTGGAAGCACGTTTTAAGCTTTCCGTACTGAAAAGTCACATTTTTTTGGAGGGCTGGAATAGCTTCTTGGATGTATTTGTTTGGAGCAATAATGACATCCAGTGGCTGGTTAGCTTAGTCCTCAAGGGGAATCGTGCGTGAGCATCCCCTGTCCTGTCCCTGTTTGAGGGGGTTAAAGTGGGACAGGCTGGAGCAGACACTTTGCAGGGCACCCCAGGCTTCTCCCACATCTGGAAGGAACGGCACGAGGATGAGCCCTACGGCTCCTCCAGCAACTGCAGAACCTGCTCCCAGGATGTGCTCCTGATCAATCCTCCCCAGCAAGCCCCAAGCCTGCTTCTTTTGAAGTTAAAAGTCTCTCGATTTCAGGGAGGGAGAGGAATGAGAGCCAAGAGCTCTGCTTCTTCTGGCCACCCCGGGCAAACCCCGGGCTTGCTGGAGGAGCACACGTGGTGAACACCAACCTGCAGAAGCGAGTTGGACAGCGTGGGCACTATACACTGACACAGTTTGTGGCATTGAGTGACAAGAGCTGAGACATTTGTGGCCAGACTGAGCTCCTTCTGTGCCCAGGGAACCCCGAAACACTGGGACACCACAACAGGGTGCCAACACAGGTCAACTCGGTGGGGTGTTGCTCTGCACGTGCCAAGGGGGACACTGACTGCTGTGACCCAAAGCCTTCTCAGCAACCACCCTGGAAGAGTTCCCCAGGCACATACACCATGGGAAGGGGACAATCCCTGGGGCACATCTCAACTCCAGCAACCTCAGCACAGGAGAAGCACCTTTGTCTGCATGGTGAGGAGGAGCACATCTCCTTGGTGTTGGGGTGATGGTCTGGATTCAGTATCTCCTCCCAGCCATGCTGTCCCTCCATCAGTCCCGGCCAAGCTGTGTGTGTGGCATTTGCAGAAGCAGCGGCTGGAGATCCTCTTGGCAGCCCTCCTCTTGCAAGGTCAGGCTCAAAGCCAACCCAGAAATACCCAAGCAGCATCTCTTCGGCAAGACACAGTTCTTGTCCCTTTTGCCCAAACCAGGGGCTGGGACAACACCGTTTGGGGATCTGAGAGAGAGCATTTCAGCAGGATATACATGGGATGAAATGTCTGGGGCTCAGCCACCACAGCAGCTTCGTCACATCCCCTGATGACAGCAAAGGCAGAAGAATGATTTATTTGAAGCCAGAGCCCAGCTGTTCGGTCTTTAAGGTCTCTCAATGCATCCCTTGCAGAAAGCTGGGTTGGCAAAGCCTGTCAGGAGCAGCTTCTCCGCTCACCCCTGCCAATGATTACTGGGTCAGGCGGAGGTTTCACTCCGGAGCTGATGGTTTTACATGCATGGATGTCCCCGGTTCCCCTCCAGGCTCCAGCAGCAAAGGCAGCTCGGCTCACACGCGCCTGCCCGGACCCTGAGCAAGTCAGTGAGACGTGAAGAACACAGTTACGCAAGCGGAGCGGTGAGTCCTAGAGCCTCTGCCCCGGCTGAGCTGGCAGAGGGGATGGCAGAGACCCTGCTCCCAGAGCTGCCGGCTGTGGCCAAGCATCCCATGGGGGCTGCACCCACCAGGAGGGCTCTGCCACCCTGCCGGAGGGGACTGGATGATTGGGATCTATGTGGGTGCAGGCCGTGGCCATGGCACAGTCTCAGGAGCCTCTCACCCCTTGGCAGCAGCCCCGAAGCTCTCCCTCGCATGTGCTGTGATACCAGGGTGAGGTTTGCCCCACATCCACTTCTCATCTTGGCTGTACCAGCATCTCAGGAAGAGCTGCCTTTGCCCCGGGTCAGCACATGGAGCCATTCAGCTCAAAGGAGCCTGGGAGAACCCTGAAGTCGATCAAGCCAGGAGTACTAATTGCAGACGGTCAATAGGCACCTCTCGCTGCCCCGGAAGATGTGCAAAGACCCATGAACAGTCAGGGACCCAGAAGATTAGTTGATTTAGAATCATAGAATCATAGAATGGTTTGGGTTGGAAGGGACCTTAAAGATCATCTAGTTCCAACCCCCCTGCCATGGGCAGGGACACCTCCCATTAGACCAGGTTGCTCAAATAGCCATCCAGCCTGGCCTTGAACCCCTCCAGTGATGGGGCATCCACGACCTCCCTGGGCAACCTGTTCCAGTGCCTCACCACCCTCACTGTAAAGAATTTCTTCCTAGTATCTAACCTAAATCTCCCCTCCACCAGCTTAAAACCATTGCCCCTTGTCCTGTCGCTACTCTTCTTTGTAAAGAGTCCCTCTCCAGCTCTTCTGTAGGCTCCTTTCAGGTACTGAAAGGCCATTATAAGGTCTCCCCGGAGCCTTCTCTTCTCCAGAATTAAGGAATTGTCTCTTTAAAAAGCCATCTTCACAGTAAGGTCACCACCTTACTGCATGGTCTGTGCTCTCCACAGTGGCTTACGTTTCCCCAGCACTGACTGCAGCGGTTTCTGACACAGCCTACAAGTGCTCAAACATCTTCATCTCAGCGAGACAGTTGCTGTGATGGTTCTTGCTCATGGTCCTCACTCCTTGGAGAGGATCACTGCAGATGCCCAGCATCTAAGCACGACTGCAGGGGGAAAGTGCCTCCTGCCATTGCTGTTATGGAGGCAAGTCCATGGTTTAACAGTTGTGCCAGCCTCAAAACTGCCTCTCTCCAGCTCACAGGGGAAAAGGACTCTGCCAACATGGCGCTTCTCCACGGGGTGTTTCACCCAGGTGATGTTCATTGCAGGCTTCTTGTTCTTTTCTGCTCTTAAAATAAACAGCAAGTGCTCAGAGTCACATCAGCATGGGAGATGCACTGCAGAGTCCAATGCGTCTCTCTCCAGCTGTTTCTGACAGGTCACCAGTGTTTCAGCAATGCCAGGAGAGCAGAAGCCCTGAGGCTCTCCCCTTGAATTGCCATGTGCTGGTGTGACAAGAAAACCTCTGCTGAAGCAAGGGAGAGATCAACCACAGCTGGTCCAGACATTATCTTGGCCAACACATCAGGTGGATGGGACACCTTCATCTTCACAGAACCTTGGCCAGATGTTGCCTGGGCCCAGGAGCCTGATGGTCTCATCCAGCTCTTCTGGTGGGTGGAGAGGAGAAGGCAATCCAGGACCAGCCCTGCTGCAGAGGTTTCTCCAGTGAGGAGCAGAAGAAAGAGATTGTTGCACAAGTGCAGGAAAAACTCCTCAAATGTTTGGGTTGTATTTTTTTCTGGGGGAGATGTGAGGGACAGCCAGCCTTTGTGAGCGTGGAGCACTGTGTGTGACCAGGGAGGCAGGACACAGGTCTGACCCCAGTAGTAAGAGGGTGAATGGCCGCAGGCAACGCCGCCAGCTGGTTTGCAATCTTATTTCATACAGGCACTGTCTTCCCTGCCTTCAGTTCATTGCTGTTGCTCATTTCTGGTCTGTGGGGAAGAGAAAGAAGGGGGAAGAAAAGGAAAGGAAGGAGTGAAAAGAAAATAAAAAGAAAAAAAGGAAAGAAAAATGAAAGGGAAAAGGGAAAGAAAAAAGAGAAGAGCTATTGCAGACCCAAAGGACCCTTCCAGCACAACATTTAATAGGCTTTCTCCTGTTATATTAGCACTAGACAATCAAACTGTTCAGCACAAGGTTATTTCCCTCTAGGATAGAGCGGTGACTTGGCAAATGCTTAAGGAGATCTAACAGACATGTTATTGCATTCCTGAAGGCTGAGGGATCACCAACGACCCATGCTGGTCTCTAATTGCCTCTGTGCTGCTGGGCACGCAGGGTTTGGAGGAGACAAACCGGAGGTCTCAGCTGAGGGAATTCACCCCAAGCCCTGCCTTTGCCCCAGGGAGGAGGGGACCCCATTCCCTGGCCAGCCGTGGATATTTGGCATTCCTCTCCCGTGGATATTTGGCATTCCTCTCCCAGCTCACCTGCGGACACGTGGCTCCGCTGGGCTTCCCAACACGCCGTTGCCAGCTGCCACTGAACAGATGCCCCTTCGCCCCCCTGAGAGGCCTTTTTCCCAATGCCAGCATCAAATCCTCCACCACTTCATGCAGGGCTGTGGGAATGAACACAGAAGTTACCGACAGCATCCACTGATTTCCTGCAGCAACCCCCCCTGCCCGCGCTGGAGACCCCCGAGCACCCCGAGTGCCGGGCACTGAGAGATCTGCTGCCCACTCCCACTGTGGGTCCCAAGCCCCAGCCACTCTCACTCCTAAAAAGTGGGTTTCAATTATGTAAATTATTTTTTTTCTCTTCCAGCTCATGCCCACGAGGTACAGTTTTGTTAGTCACTAATTAAGGCAAATCATTTCCTTCCTTTAGGCAAGGCTCCTTACACCCTTCTATCTTAGCCTGAACCTCCTCTGCTTTCCTCCACAGACTTAATTTCCTTAATCTTTCGTCCTGTAACTCCTCACTCCAACTTCCCACTCTGGTGCCTTATTGCCATGCCCCAAGCTGGTGGGATTCCTCTGGGATCTCCCCAGTGCAAAACAGCTCCTGGATCTTACATACAGAACCTCCATGTGGGACATCGCCTGCCACAGGATCTCTCTTCTCTCCCCTTCCTCCCTCCCTCTCTTCCTCCCTCCCTCTCTTCCTCCCTCCCTCCCTCCCTTCCTTCCTTCCTTCCTTCCTTCCTTCCTTCCTCCCTCCCTCTTTCCCTTCCTTCCTTCTTCCCTTCCTTCCCTTCTTCTTCCTTCTGAAAAAAACCCCAAATAGAAACAAACCATGCTCATGGTCTTTTCCATTCAGCATCTGAGAAAGAGAGTCAATGGGTTTGCTGATGGCCCATAAAAACCCTGAGGCCTGATATTTCTCCATTGTCAAA
>NW_015090876.1:2074490-2110267 GCF_001431845.1 Calidris pugnax
TACCTTTATCTTTCTGTTGCATTCAGCTGTATTTGGCACAAAGAAAGCAAACGCTGAAAGGGGTACAAGGAATTAGGCTGGAGTATGCTGCTTCCCAGCCAGACAAACCTGGGAGCCCCAGTTCTCAGTAAGCAGTTTAGTTGAAGTGCAGGAGGAAGGGGAGTGCAAAAAAGCTAAACATGTTACTGCTTCAACAGCCCCCCCTACCTTGTTCACTTGTTATGGGGCCTGGCACAATGAGAAGGAGAGGTCAAGTATCTAGCTACTGGTGAAATAAACAACAAAAATAATTTTCTCTGCATATGGAGAGCTTTTTTTCTCCTCTCTCCTCTCCTCTCCTCTCCTCTCCTCCCTCATTTCCTTTGAACGCTCTGGTTTCAACCCACTCTCATCATTTCTGTCCTATTGCCCTCCTCTTACTACATTTCATTTTAGGCCTCTAATTTACCCAGGTCGAGTTATATTACCAAGAATTAAAATGTCCATGTGGTTAAAGCTCTGGGTCTGAAAGATACAGGTTAAACTCCCAGCCCTGCCACACTGTTTGTACAGTAAGGTGCTTAGATACAACAGCAGTGAGTCCCACAGAAAATCCCTCCTAGGATTAGTCATAGAGGATGCTACAGTGCACTTGAATGCCCAGTGCAGAGTTGCCCAATCCCACATTTTCCTAGTCCATGTGGCTCTTCTGTGGATTTTAGAAACCTCAGTACCCCCCCAGGCTGGCACTGCTATGCTGCTACCATAAATCCTAGTTTCCTGTGCTGCAGCCTGCCATTTAGGGCACTTTTAAATGACATTACTTTTTCCTTGTATATTTTTGATCCAAAGGACAGGAGAAAGCTAACAGAGGGAAATCAGCATTTTAACTTGGTGATGTGGCAGTTCATAAGCAAGTCAGCTTATACATGGGTTTGGATGATAAAGAAATTGGCTAGTGGGAAGAATATTTACAGGAGTCTTTTCCCAGCTTTGGAATTAGAGAAAATAATCCTACTAAATTAAACAAAAGTGATAATAATGTAAGCGAGTGCTTCTTAAACATAACAGCTTCCTTCCTTGCCAGCAACATAGAACTCAGTGTTTTCAACACATGTATAATGCATTTTTAATGTAAACAGCGGGAGGCATAATTCCAGCATAGGATGTGAAATAGAAAGAGAAATTGTTCAGGAAGGGAGCTGGGGAAATTGCTAACGCTGCACACAGAATGAAACTTTCTCTAAATCCCGAGCTCTGTCTGAGGGGCATTACAGCATCGATGCCATTATCACCACACACCACGGACAGCTTATTGCTATTAATTATGTTAGCAAAATATAGGATCCTTTCTGACCGGACCGGGTGGACAATGTTAAGCCACGCTGGAAAAGCTGGATAAACCTCATTAAGGAGAATTTGGCACTGGGAGAGATAAGGCTGGGCGCTCACCGAGTTCAGGATACTTCAAAAGGAAAAATGGCTTGTGATAATGGATTTTTCAGGAGTCAGGACATGACTGGGCACCTTATCCTAAAGCCAGTTGCTGACAGAGGAGGGGAGGTCTTCTTGGGAAAGGGCCCTCCACTTGCTTTGCCATCTTCTCAGCCACATGCTGTGATGGTGCTGCACTGTAGCTGGAACTTTGGGGTCACAAGCCTCTTCCCCTTTGTTTCGGGGCTCCTTGGTTAAAGAGGATGTGGTGAAAGGGCTGTGGCCCCAAGCACACACACAAGGGGATGGCAGGTCCCTGGGGAGCTGCTGTTTCCAATGGTTTTGTCTCCGTATGGATGGCTGGGCTGCACGTTCTCCTGGCTCCCGCTCCATTCTGTGTTCGCACTGAAGACGTGGGTGAGGGACGAAGGAGGAGGTTTATTATGCATGCAGACAAAAGCAATCAGGCAGGGATGGCAAGGACAGTTTGTGGACAAGGGTGGAATTCAAAATGATTTAGACGAGTCGGGTGAAATGACCCCTAATACTGAGGTGAAATGCAAACTGGGGACAACAGAAAAGCACAGGACTTCAGCAGGAGGTACAGACGGCTCACATCCAGGGAATGGACAGAGGGACAGCCTTTCTTCCAGAAAGGAGCTGGGATAACATCAGACACAGGGCACGGGTCTGTTGTGAGAAGGCACAGAGTTCTACACCTCTCTAACATAAGAGGAATGGTCCCTCTCCTTACTAAGAAGCCAGGGAGGGATGTTAGCTTTGTCTCTCCCCCAGCTTAACTGCTAAGTCCTTAAGGCCTTTAAAAGATAACCCTGGGGAGGAAGGGAACGGTCTGTTCCCCGCAGCTGCAGCAGACAGGACAAGATGTCATGGCTTTAAACTGCAGTAACAGCAAATCGGGTTGGACACGGAGGACTAACAGGGCCTCTGGAGCAGATAACCTCGGGGTGCTGGGGAGTCTCCGTGTCGAGGAACTTAATAGCATGACAACTGTGAAGTTTTCTCTCCTCTTAGTGTACAGGCCTTTCCTCCCTTCTGTGGTGCCAAAAATGCCATCTGTGTGGTAAGAGGAATTCGGGAATTCTACCCATCCTGGAGGAGAGGAGCTGGTCTGGGTCCCTCTGAAGCCTTTTCCCCAGCACAGAGGAGGCAAGGCCAGCTCATCGTCCCGTGTGCTAATACTGCTCTGAATATCGGGAGAAGATAGAAGTGATGCTATTTTTGAAGGCAATATTGAACATAAATAGACATGGCAAGGTGCCAGCCTCAAAACATAACTGTTTCCAATAGAGCTGGGTGAGGCATTCAAAGAGTCTTTTGAAAAATCCATTAAGGCTCCATCAAAACAAAGAGCTTTTCAGGATGACAGACACTCCTTCGGCTCATTCATTGAAACAGAAAAATCAGGCGTGTTTTCTCCTCATTTTCTTTCACTCAGACTCAGCCCCTCCAGGGGGAAAAAAAAAATAATAATAATAATCGTTAAGGTTTCTGTTGTGGGGAAGAACACGGCGCCATTTCAAGTTTTAACAGATCTTCTATTGATCAGGTGTAAATCCACCGTGCTGCTGCTGGCGTGGAAGGGACTCTGCAAGCAGAGAGCTCACCAGGCTGCAGCCCTCATCCGGCGCTCAAAGCTTCAATAGGCAGAAGCCTTTCAAGGCTGAAAAGCCCAGGCTTTTGCCTTTCCATCAGTAGGTCTTTGAACACCTCTGGGTCTTCGTAAGAGCAGCGTCTGCTTCATCATTTCAACTTGTGCATGAGTCACAGTTCCCCTCGTGGACTACTTCTCCTTTCCCGCTCTGCCTCAGAGATAAGATTTCAGTGTCCCAGAGCAGAGATTTGAGAAACCTCACGCAACGGATTCGTGTCCAGAAAAAAAAATGAAATCTTATCTACGACAAAAAGGGAAAAGGAAAGGGAGGAAAAACGTGTTTGTAGTAAAATTGTTAAGAGACCAAACTGGTGCTTCCTTAGGAAGTCCCTGGGATGTAAAGTACCAATTAACGTGCACATGATGTGAAATATGAATAGGCCAGGGTTTTGACTCATCCCCCAACACAAACCAAGTAAAGAGCTTGAGTTGGTAACACAAGTAGCAATTTGAATAGGGAAAAGGAAAGCCTTTCACTTCTATCTGGATGTGCCTCCAGCCATAGCAGAGGGACAGAGGAAGGAATACAAGTGAGGAAATGCCAAGATGTGGAAACTCAACCCAAGGGGGGCTGTGGTCTGCCTTGGACACAGGCCAGATGAAAGCCCCGGGTCCCCACAATCAATTCTGTTCTAATCCTGAATACAACAACTGTTGCAAACTTGTGCACGTGAGCAAAGACCTCAGCCTGAAAGGGAACAATACACACATTTCAGCTGTGGATCCCCAGGCACCAGGTCACGCTTATCAACCACCCCACTCACTGCCTCCGGCAGCAAGGTATTTTTAAAAGACTATTTTAGGAGACAAGACAAGGACCAAATTGTTGAGAAAGTCACCAGAATTGGTCATTTGATTCTTTAGAAGATGCTTGTTCTACATGCTGGCAAGGGAGCTGAATGTTGGGGAGATTAGGTGCTCCTCTAGGAAAGATCCTGAGGTCCAAGTCCTTGGCCATGCCCTCCAACTGTCCCAGGCCAGACAGAGTCGGTGGCCACGTCCTGCCTGGCTGACTGATGCTCTGGGTTGGTGCTTGGGCACTAAAGACAAAGCAAAGCCATTTTTGGTGCATTCTCTATTTACAGCTGCAGCAGAATCAAATCCATCAAACAGGAAGAGGAGTTCAGTTGTCCCTGTCACATCCCGGAGGAAGGCTGGGCTGACTCAATTAGAAGACATACAGGAGTATTGATTATTGCCAAGTACAAGTTCTCTCTCGCTCAACTATGTGATGCACTGTTAGTTTATTTACCCCCTCCAGGTTATTCTTAATTTCAAAACAATGTGATTGCTATTGTTCCAAATGTACAATACAAATTGACATTATAATATAGCTTGTATTACTCCAGTCCCTACTGGCCTCTGATGAGTTAGTAATTCAGCCATCTGATTTCCTCATTTTTTTTCCTTTTTGCTTGTGGATTCCACACTCTCTGGAAATATATTTCTTGTTTGTGTTCAAAGCAAAGCCACCTCGCAGCAGCAGGCTGATTTTTCTTGCCCTTCAACGCCACCACAGAGGAGGCCAGATCTGTCCTGAAGAACTCCTCCTGTAATAGCCACCATCAGTCACTTATCTCCTTCCCAGGGAAACTTGTCCCCGAGGCATCGGCGTGTGGTGAGGGCAGGTTCCTGGGAGCCAACCCCTCTCTGTATGTTGGCACAACTCTTTCAGAGGGGACAGCAGAGCCTGGGAGCCCCCTACCTCAGTTTACACATAAAAAACATAGGCTGGTCCTAAGCAAGGAATGGACGTAGCAAGCAAAGGTCTTCCAGGAAAAATAAAGTATTAGATCCTTGCCGAATGCATCTGCCTACAGAACTGGTTCTTCAAGTGGGAATTCATCACCTCTGTCTCTGGAAATAAAGCTATTAAAATACCTTGCTATAAACTTATGAGCCCAAAGAGGGTCTCCTGCGGCTGAAAACTGAGATCTCAAGATCCTGCACCTCCTTCAGAGCAACTAGAAAGGTCCAACTTTCTACAGAGGCTCTCCTGTCCTTGCAGTGCAATCTGGGAGCCCAACTTCTCTCACACCTTGCAAGGAACTGGCAAAATGCACGGGCAGCATTGAATAAGGCTGGAGACTCAGAGGTCCCATGATCTCACCAGAAGATATTAAAATTCTCCATCTTCATCTTGCCTGATAAAGGAGGGATGAACTGTGCTTGGGCCAGTTGGAAATTAAACTATTTCAAGCGTATAACATCTATTGCTCTCCTTGGGGATGAGTCAGAATGTGAGCTACACATTTCTGGTAGAATGGTACTGGAGAGGACAGCAGGGCCAGCACTTCAGCTCTGTATTTATGGGTATCATCAGAAAAGCTTTATTGGATACATATTTTGCATCTCTCTCTCTGGGGGATCCAGCTGACTTCCACAATATTTTTGTTCTTTTGCTTTCAGTAACTGATTTTATATAGGTATGTATATACCTACATAGATACGTGTTATACAGAGGGGATTTTAGTAAGAATTCCTCAAAGTATGGAGAAACAGTAGGTGTTTCCTACTTGACACAGGGAGGGAAGATGGAACTCCAACTCCGAGTGCAAGGCCAAAGGGGCTGGAGTGGGTCTGACCCTTCTACCTCTTACAGCATCGTGCTTCCCTCCTCTAAAGGAGAACTGCAAAAAACAGCATGTCCAAGGGGTAGTTTGGGTCAATCAAATGTTTTCTTTTTGCTCTCTTTTCCCGTGTAAGATAAAATGTGGATGAAAAATTGACATGAAGTGAAATGACTGCAACTTCGTTTGAAAAATCATCAAAGCAGAACACTGTAACCTAAAAGCTCCTTTTGAAAAGGGAGTGATCAAAACAATATGGCCTGATGTGTCAAAATAACATTTCCAACAGAAATTGCTTTGACAACATTTTTTCTCAAAAGCTCTTTATTGCACCATTCCCAAAAGGACCACTCCTGGTGATAGAACGAAGAGATCATCCAGGATTTTTCTCCTCTTACACTCCTTTTCAGGCAGTGGAAATGCACGTTGACCTCTCCTTCTCCCTTCCTGTACTGTCTTTGAGACATTTACTCTTTTGTACAAAGGTCTCGTTATTATTGTTGGCCGTGGGGAGCACGTGTGTGAAGATACACAACATTAGAACCCTTGCAGACTTCACAGCTGTATCGCATTTGCCTGCAATAACAGGGGATTGGCCTGAACTGACACAGACGTCCCCAGGACAGCAGGGATTTATCAGCAGAAGGAAAGCAAGCCTGACGTGAAGGTCGTGCTACATGTTTTGTCCCTTTCATATTCATAAGCCCAACGTGCCTCTTTTACTGATGCACACGTATAGAGCCGATATTTTAGATAGGATGGTGTGTGCTTATGCACTCGTCAGCACAGCATTGAGATGTCCGGCACGTCGTAGAAATATATATAGGAAATGATCGTTGGAGCATGATTGTGTGATCCCTGAGCTCGAGATAGTACATGCTGAACTCCAGTCCACACCAGCAGGATGGTACAGACCTGAACAGAGCATAATGAATGCCCTTCTTCATCACGCAGGTGTCACTTCTCCTGACTCAGATTCAATTACACTCGGGGAGCTGATTGCAGATTTCAGCCTGCTCTTGCATATCAAGAGCATATTCAACGTTCCAGGGACTCGATGAAACCAAATGTCAGCACGTGGCCTTCCTTCCAGCCCCTGGGTCTTGTTCCTCCCTGGTGGAGCTACAGAAAGAACGAGTTTGGCCTATTTTGTCAGATGCAGGGATATCTGTGGAATAGTATGTTCAATCCTTTATGTCAGGCCATCTATCTCTTCTCAGCAAAATGCAGCTGTGATTACTCCTCCGTTTGCTGGGTTTTTTTAAAATACAGACTTATACAGTAACCCTCAAACAAAAGGAAAAGAGGGAATGAAAATGTTTAATTTAAAAGTTTATCTAGTCAAAGTAAAGTTAGGGAAAGCAGTGAGCATCTCAGGTGCTGGTTAACCTATAAATGAAAAATAATGAAGGCAGGGAAGAGGAATATTAAATGAAGTGAATTCTTAGGGGAATCATATCTTGGCTCATATACAAGTCTGAGCTGCTGCAGGAGAGGGATGGGAAGGCTGGGCTGGGGGAGAGGGGACAGTCAGTGTCCTCCCACAGAAAACAAGGGGAAACCTCAATGGGGCTTGGGTAGGAGGGAAAACAGCTCCACTTGGAAAACACTCTAGGTCAGATTCACCCCACATAACAGCAGAGATGGGTTTTGCCATCAAAAACCATGATGTACAGCCCAGTAAGGGTTGTTCCCTTTGCATGGACCTCCTGCTGACTGTAAAGAAGGGGCTGCAGTATCAGGGCACCACCTACAGAGACTCTTTCTCCTCCAGAGAGGGCTCCTGTCTCTTGAGAACACACACTGGCTTTTCTAGCTCCTGCCCTCTTGATAATTTGTGGCAGGCTGCCTTGCTGTGGTCCCTGGATGCCCTCCTTTCACCCACGCAGGTGTGCGAGACCCAGGACCAGGGCAAGAAACATCAAACCCTGCAGCAGGTCACTTCTCTGGTGGCAAAGATGGGTAGTGACACCTTTTTCTCTTAGTCCTGCTCTCTCCAGCTTCTCTGTTGGAGCCGATGCCGTGAGACTCAGGTTTCATTGCTGTGTAGACAAGTAGAAACTCCTCTTAAAAGCTCTAACTTGGCTCCCAAGTCAACAGCAAATAAACTTCTGCAAAGACTGCAGAGTTGTAATGTGGGTCCCAGCTGGTTTTGGGAACATTGTTCTGTTGGAAACCATATTTCACGGTGTGTAACTGTGACAGGGCTTTCTGAAGGAGGCCAAACATGTGGGAACATTTCTCACTCCCTGGAAGTTAATGGTTGCTCCTCAGCACAGAGTTACAATTTAATTGAAAAGTTGAGAGCGAGAGAAGAAATTTTGATTAACGCTGCTCTTAATCATCAAAGCTTTCACTGGGCACCACCTGGTTCCACCAGCACAAGCCGTAACATGAATTAGAGGACTGACAGTAGAAACGAGCACAAGCCATAACATGAATTAGAGGACTGACAGTAGAAACATTCAGAGAGGAGATTAAAACAAAAATGAGACAAATGCTGGTCCTGCTTGCTCAGAAGAAACTCCATGACATCAGCAGCTATTCCACACTTACGTGGCCAAGGAAGCTCGTCCCAGTGCCTTCTCGATACTGAACATTTTTCCTGCCTTCTAATCTTTAGGACCTTTCCCCAACAAGCATCCCTTCGGGCTCCTATTTGTAATGTTTGCATGATATATCAGGAAACATCTCTAAAAAGAGACATCAGTCTATGGCATGGAATCCTCTCTGGGAAATTATCTGCTGTGCCGCAGGCTGTGAAGGGGAGATCTGTTACCATTCAAGAGCTGCCCCATTCAAAAACTGCTGAAGCAAATAGCAAAAATTCTCTGAGTCAACCCCAAACCAAAGTCCCAGCCAATATCAAGGAGCACTATTCTGTCAGAAGAGCCTCTTTTCAGATAAGACTTTCATCCAAGGTTATCTGAGCACTTGCAATCAAGTGGCATTTTGTGCTAACATTAATCCTGGTGTCCTGGCCACATTCCAGTTCAAGTAACAACATTCTGCCAACCCAAATTCCTCCAGCGGTTTCAGCAGGATGTAATTTTCTTCTTCCTTTTTGTCTTCCATTTCTGGGTAGTTAATTCTGGACAGCGTAAAAGACTGACCACATTCCACCCCAGTGCTGGTCGCATTTCACCAATGGGGAAAGTGGAACTTGAAGTGAGCAGACCCAAAATACTGAGAGAAAAAACATTACTAGCAATAAACGGCTTTTAAAACACATTTGTACATTTCTTTTAAATTCCAGTCTTAATTTAAAATGTAGAGCTGGAATAGTACTGAGATCCTTGAGAAAGATTATTGGCAATCCCAGCGATCGGAGCGGAGGAGTGCATTTTAAGTTGTAATCAATACACTTATGACACAAATAAAAGGAAGATGTTATATAAAGATTTTTTCCCCACCGGAGAGAGCCCTGACAGCCAGTTATTGCAGTGAGGAAAGGAAGTCATCCAGATGGACTCTCCGTCACACTAATGAAGCCGTCTCATAACTGTAACAGAGACCTCATGTATCTGCTGTGACACTTAGCAAATCCGGGCATGAATAAATAACCAAAGTCCAATTGAATTAACCTCCAGCTGATCAGCACTACTAAACAAATTATCCTAAACTCCGAACAAGATTAGAAGGACTGGCACAGGCCAGAATCATGTGGCAGGAGTGTTAATTCAGTTTAACAAGTTTAAAACTAATCCCCCAGCGTTCTCTGATCTCAGGGTTTCAGGGCAAACTGGTTCCAAAATGCTCTCGGAAGAGACAGGGAAGGAGGCTCACATGAAGTTAAGAGCGAAAACACAAGCTCGGCCTGGAGCTGCCTAGAAGAAGAATTCTAAGTAGGGAGCAGAGAAAGGCACAGGCAGAGCATTTCTTACAGAGACAGGAGAGTAGGAAAATGACATTGATTTCCTTATGGGATATGCCAACCTCATTTCCAGGATGAAACTTAAAAAGTTGATAGAGCATCTGCTTTTCTTGATTATCATGTCTCTTGGACAGAAACAGGAGATGAGCACCTGTGAAATAAGGGACAATATTTTATTTTAATGCAATTTCCCTTAGTTTATAATTGTATTTTTCTCCTAAGAGTACATTTGTACCCTCCATCGAATGCACAATTCAATTATCACAAACTCCAGTTCATTACTTAGAATGGCACTTACAAACAATTTCAATACTTATTTCTTTTTATGTTGATTCATAAAATTCTTTATGTGGTCAGTTAAAATTAACTTCAGACTTCAGCTCTAACAGACTCAACATTTTGCAGGTTTCTGAAATGTCAAATCTGCTTCCCAGAGAAAATATTTATTCTATCACTCTCCAGAGACAGGAAAGGATACAGTAAACTCTACAAGTTTTCTGAAAGGGAGATAACTAGGATTCGAAGCACTTCTAAATAGCAATTCCTGCAGCGTGTGCACGTGCCTCACAAAACCTTTCAAATCACAATATTCCTCATAAATGTATTTTCAATCTTCTGTCATAGATAAGTTCTTCAATATGACCTCCAATTTCCTAAAATCTCACTTTTTTTCAGAGGTAGCCAGTGAATCAGGTTAGTGTTGGCAGATGAAGGCTGAGATCTCAGAGCCTCTACAATTTCCAATCTTCTGTCATAGATAAGTTCCTCAATATGGCTTCCAATTTCCTAAAATCTCACTTTTTTTTCAGAGGCAGCCAGTGAATCAGGGTAGTGTTGGTAGATGAAGGCTGAGATCTCAGAGCCTCTACATCCCACTGAAGGCATCTGCCGACATTCTTTTGCCTTTTCATGGTATATCTTTGTGAAGGGCTGACTCTGATTCTTTATTGTGACCTACAGCATAAAATGTGCTAAACCTCCGCACCAGAGAGCATTTTAATTTTGACTAGATGGCAAAAAATATTAAGGTACTATGAAAGAGGAAGCATTCAGGCACCAGGCATTTCCACCAGCCCCATCTTCAACATCTATAAAGAACTTAAAAACCAGATGGGGCCAATCTTCACCTCCCGTTCAAGAGTAATTTGAAATACCCAGAAGTGATTTTGTTATTGTTTCCCTGGCAAGGCGCAGAGTTGCCCAGTTGGTTGGGAAATGCCTCAATGTTTCCACATATTTGAGTTTTGCAAAATTAATATCTCCTGCAATTCTGAAAGTTGTGTTACACAACCCTCAAAATTGAATCATGACCTATCTACTGCGTACCTTGCTGTTATGTATGCAGGATATAAACAAAAAGTAAATATTTATTCTCATTTTCCACTGTATGCACCGACTGATATCTCCCAAAGTTAACAGCAGCATTATGAGCTGCAAATGATGATACATTGTCAAAGTTGATACCATTTGGTTATATGCCTCTTACATTTTCAAATATTCCCAATGCAATTTCATAACTGTCTTGAACATAATGAGACAGCGGATTTTTCCTCTTTCAACTGCGTAATAATGAACAACTATTAGAAACACTTTATTATTTCCAGAGTTTGAGTGGATCAGTGGCCACAGAGAAAATATGCCCTTTTCAACTAAGTTTTTAATTGTTTTCTCACTTGAAAGAGGAGCTAATTTATTACTGGCGGCACACAGGGCATTTGTCTCATCAACATATATCATTTTAACTATGGGTGAATTCTAGACAACACCACTATTTAATTTTCTGTCACAATTAAGTGATTCATACAACTGACTATACTATTAGTATCATACTAATGCTCTGACATTCTCTTGCTGCTCCTGCAAGAGCCACGTTGTTATTTTCTGCACTTTTGCACTTCTTCAGAACAGAGTGGTACGAGTTTTGTTCTTAGAGGCTATGCTACAATTATTTTTATGATCCACTCCATTTGCATGCTGTCTCTCATCTGACAGACCAACAGAGCAGCTGAAAAACTCCTGCATAAACTATGGCGAGCTTTATGGCAATTACTGCTGTCTTTACTGATCCATGGAAATAATTTCTTCAGCCATTCCAGTAACGCGAAGCTTCTGCTGCTCCCAGGGTGGATCCGGTGATGGATGACACCATCCACAGGCGCTGTCATCGTCATGATCTATGTGGGGCTGTTATTTGACAAATGAAAATTATGTAAACAGTACTCAAACTCAATCTTGCCTCATGATGACTCTGTCTGCTCCATACCCCCTGGCTGCAGTGTCCAGTAGAGCCAGCTGTTCTCTCATGGAAAATACCGAGGATAAAATTATCGTTAGGCAGCACCTGGTTGACTGCATGATGTAATCCTGACTCTTTTAGGTGGCTGGAGCTCTTTTAGTCCTTTTAGGTAGTCTGGAGATACTCTGGAGATGTATTTCACACATTTCAAGAACGTAATTTTCATTTCAGTCATCAAAATAATTTCTGGATATTTTTTTGCAAAGAAATGTAGGATCTGCTGGTTTTAAAGGGACTGAATATATGAAAACTACGGCTGTTTGAGATCAAACACCCAAGAAAGTGTTTTCAGCAATATCCTTCTGTAGCTGTGACTTGTACTTTCACCAGGCTCTGCGATTGCAGCAGTTGCACCCCCTGTCTGAAACTCTCCCCCAGCACCAAGGGAGCTCCTTTCTCATCCCAGCCCCAGGGATCTGAAGTTCTCCTTCCCCAGCCTGCACAGCAGCTCAGAAAACACAAATGACACAGCATAACAAAGTCCTACAAGGGCTGGAGTACTCCTCTATTTATAGGTTGCTAAATCTGACTTAAAAAAAAAAAAAAATCCCGAAGAGCTCCAGTCAAATTGCTACCTAGATGTTTCCAGGCCCAGCCAGAGTGTGCTGGCTTCCTGCCATGTTTTTAAATCCTACCCTGCACGCTGAGCTTTCGCAGGAAAATATGCCAGTGCTCATACGTGGGCAGTTACTATTTACACAAACACTGATGAACATTCCCATATTGTTTCCTGACTAAGTTGCAAATGCAAGAAAACAAAACAATAGCACGACCCGACAGTCTCAGGCATGCAAAGACAGCCAGCTTTTCCATTTCAGATGTGCAGCTGAGTGCAGCTCACACAGAAAGAGAGCTTTATGTTTATTTTTTCTTAAAAGGATGTGTTTTTTCCAGCTGAATTATACACTGGGGAAAAAAAAAAAAAGAGGTTTAATCAACAACTAAACAGCTTAGAGTGGTTCTGCAATGCCCAATTGATTGGCTTAACTTTCCTCTTATGCATGCAAAGAATGAAATAAGAGATGGCCCTTACAGTAAGAGCCATGTGGAGAACTTAAGAACAAAGCAAACCTCTTAGACTTTTCTCTCAGAAAAAGAAATTATACTACTCATTGTTCTAGGGAACATAGTAAAGGGATCAATGCACAGAAGAGCCAGAATCCCCTCACCTTCCTTCAAAATATGAGCCCATAAAGTGAAACTCCCAGAGCTTTAACTCAGAGAGTGCTGTTTAGGTGTCATCTAATCCTGGACACGTCTGAACTCCTCAGCTGCTCAAGCTCCAACCCTGGGCTTCCCTGACAACCTGAGGTCCTGGTTCTGTCCATGTGCAGAAGCAGTTGGGTTTGGGTCATGTTCAGGAAGCCCAGGCCCATGTCAGGCTGAGATCTAGAAACCAGGAGATAAAAAGAACCAGCATCAGCTGCAGGAGAAGACTTCACTCCTGACTGCAGAGAGCCAGAGTGAAAGCTCTGTTCCCACTTTGCACCAAGCAGTGACCAAGCTCCAACCCTGGGCTTCCCTGACAACCTGAGGTCCTGGTTCTGTCCATGTGCAGAAGCAGTTGGGTTTGGGTCATGTTCAGGAAGCCCATGCCCATGTCAGGCTGAGATCTAGAAACCAGGAGATAAAAAGAACCAGCGTCAGCTGCAGGAGAAGACTTCACTCCTGACTGCAGAGAGCCAGAGTGAAAGCTCTGTTCCCACTTTGCACCAAGCAGTGACAAAGCCCCTCTCCATTAACGCCCAGCCAGGGAGACCAGATTTCTGGAGCTAAAGCTTTGAGAAGAGCTCCAGATGTGCTCAAAGCCCCTCTCCATTGACTGCAGGGAGAGCCCAGCCAGGGAGACCAGATTTCTGGAGTTAAAGCTTTGAGAAGAGCTCCAGATGTGCTCCTCTACCTGCTTCCCAAGGGTCTTGGTGTAGGAGTATTTTTCGGAACACCATGTCTGCCAGACCCCATTTAAATGCAGTAGGAACCCCTGGAAAGCACCAGGAGGTGAATTTCTGCCATCCCTCCCACCCACAACATCCCCACAAAGAGAGTGCTCACACAACCCTGCACCACCCACATCCTCCCGACCTTGCTGTGACAGGAATAAGGGGAAGAGGAGCGCTCAGGTACCGCCTGGCCAGAGGAACACACTTAAAAGGCTGCTCTCTTCACGTACCTGATTTATAACAAGGGTCAGAATAATTCCCAAGCAGCTGCCGCATCGGGGAGCAAACTAATTCCTTTCCTCTCTCCTCGGCTGCGCAGCCCAGAGCCCAGCTGCACCTGAGGTTCCAGCTCACAGTCTATATTCTGCATCACAAAAGATACAAGAGAGAAATCTAAACGAGAGAAGTAATAACCTGTAAACTAATAAACCAACCCGGCACTTTGATAGCAAGGCGCTCCCAAGAGCAGGGATTATTAATGGATGTCCTGAAACGCTGTGTGTCTAGTTTCTGAGAGAAGTGGGAAACATTTCTGATGCTCTGTGGATCTTACACGTTCACTCTATAAAATCACTTCAGATAAATGCAAAGATTATTATAAAAAGCAGCCTCCTTCCAGTCTACACACACAGAGGCACTTAAGCAGTTTAAAAAGGAGAGTAGTAAGAAACTGCTCAAATAAATAATAATAAAGATATAAAGCCGCAATATTATGGGTAGTTTTTCTTGTCAAAGCACGGGGCTGCACAGCCATTGATTTTCTCTGGTAATTGAGACAGTGACATGCACGACTTATGTTTCTTCAGCAGCAAGTACATGGGAGTGGAAGGAGGGATCCTGAAATCCTGCAGAATCTCCAGCCGAGGGTTTGATGGCTCTGAACTGCTGTCTGTCTCCGTTGTTTATTTCCCTCGGACTGTAAAATGGGGTACATTAATAATCTCTTACGTCAAAAGAGAGTTTATGAAGCTAAATGGAATATTGTTGGCAATGTGGTTAGGGATCTTTGGAGGAAAATTGCTACAGATACCGGGAGTGTAAGTACAGATACCTGTCCTTCTCAGCCAGAAAAAGCTGGGAAGCAGGTGGGAGGCAGACAGACCCCTCGGGAAAGGTCCCGTTACCTGCCACCGTGTATATTCTCAAATCTCCGTCCCCTGCCTCAGCCACACAGACAATAGAAGCCGCCTTCTTAGTTCACTTTTAAATGTATTTACTTTCAACTACGCCCTGCCATCTGCTTCTCGAGTTTGCTGTATCCCACCTCAGCTGCATGCCAAAATGAGATATCCTACTGGTTGAAACTGTTAAAGATAACTCTTCCGTCCCAAACTAATACAAAATAGAGAAATACAGTGTTTCCATGTAAATCTGAACTAGAGTGGACTCTCTCTGTCCTCCTGTTGTGTCAAAAATAACATGGAGGCCAGCAAGGATGGAAAGAAGAATTCGGTCCTTTGTGTTTCCTCAAGTAAAATTATTCTCCGGAGAAGGCAGGAGCAGGAATAAACTTATTTATGAGTCAGGAGGCTTTACTGACAAGAGCTCCCATTATCTCCCTCACACAGGCAAAGTCTCCAGTGATTGTGGTGAGCAAGAAAGAGGGATGTTGGTTTTTTCGCAGTGCTGGAACACAGACCATTTGCCAGATGGCAAGGAGGGCCAGAAAGGTATCAGGCCTCTGGGTTTGAATTAACCACAAGAGTAACCTGCTGAATTCAAAGCTTTTCCGTGGATCTCTGCTGCTCTCTAATGGTGCCTTAAAGGATTCTCACCACAAGGTTTACACACTCTTCCTCTAATCAAGTGTTGTTAATACTTTTCATTTTAAAAATAAATAAAAAATATTAGGTTCTTAAGAGAGGTTACCTGAACAGATAACCCAAGTTGCTATTGCTGCAGCCAGACATTACAACATTTTGGTGAAAATGCCATTAAAGGAGAGCTAACAGCTAGAAACCAAGGTTTGGAGCACATTTTAGATGCAGCAATTGCAAAACTCCGGGAAGTTGCAAACCCCTGAGAAAGCCCAATTTTCAGAGCTTTGTAGAACTTTTTATACAGAGTTATTCATGAGTACCAGTATTTCAAAGACGAACAAGAATTAGCACTGAATTAACTGTGTGCAATTAACAAAAACTAACGTCACCGTACCATGGTCGGAGTGTGTCAGCCCCCAACATGGCAGCCAGGCCCCTGTCACGGGGCCCGCTTCCATGGCTCCAAAACCAGTCTTTTTTTGATGGGACTGCACAAGTGTGGCCCGACATCACCCAACGGGTGTGAGCGGTCGCATCCCATGTGGAAACGGGGTGAAAAAGGGGGACAAAACCCCCCAACATTCACAGCCTCTCTGCAGCCCGCAGGTCGGCCATGTCCCCTCAGGGGCCTGAGAAGGGGCACACGCCGCTCCCTCACGGCCGTGGGTGGGCTCCTGCCGGGTGACATCCCCACGCGAGGGGAAACCGGTGTAAAACGGGGAAAAATCGGCCGAGGAGGCCGGTCCGGGGGAAGGGGAGCAGCCCCGGGGCCGACAATGCCCCTGAGGAGAGCGGGCGGGGGCGGGCCTGGAGATGGCGGCGGGCGAGCGGCGGCGGGTAATGGCGGCGCGGCGCTGAGGGGAGGGCAGGGCGGCGGCCGGGCCTGCGCCATCTCCCCGCGCCGCGGACCGGCGGAGGGAGGGGAAAGTCACCGCTTCCGCCTCGGGGAGGCGGGCCCGGTCGGAGAGCGGCGGGGCCCGGCGCGGGTAGGGGCCTTCAAACCTCGGCCCGGCCTGAGGGGGGGCGTCTCCCTGGGGAAGCGGCCGGGGCCTGCGGGGCAGGGGGAAAGCGGGGCTCCGGGGTCGCCCCCCACGTCGGTTGTCGGCCACCGGGAGGGGATGGCACGGCGGGTCGGGCTCCGGGGTGGCCTGCTCCATGGGTGCCATCGCTGTGGAAGTGTGGTTAGCAACGGAACCCTGACACATGGCAGCTCGGGGGGAGCGCAGGCCATGGCTGCCGGCCAGTTAAATGTCCCCCCCCGGTCAGGGGTGCGCGATATTGGCCACTGTTCCTGTCACAGACACACACCTCTGGAGGCCTTTGTGCTCTGAAATCAACTTAGCCTGGGTAGGGTGCGGGATATTGGCCACTGTTCCTGTCACAAACACACACCTCTGGAGGCGTTTGTGCTCTGAAATCAACTTAGCCTGGGTATTTCAAGTGAAGGGAAGGATTTGGGCTTTATATAGCCCGTGGGCCGTGTTTTTAATCTAATGTTATTTTATTGTGGCTGTTGCTTTATTGTTCTTTTTTCCGCAGCGATGGAAGCGGGTCCCATCGTGACGTCCAAGCAGCGGGAGGAGGTGGTACACGGCGTCCCAACGGAGGTGGTCTGCACGGCCTTCTCCAACTCCGTCCTCGTGGTGGTCACGCAGTACGGCAAGATGGGGACCATCGTCTACGTGGACCCCAACACTGTCGGGGACAACGTGGGCCGGCCATCGCTCACCACAAAGGTGCTGCTGGGCAAGGATGAGGTGAGAGCGGGTGCACAGGCAGCAAGGATGAATGGGATAAATGGATATTAGGAAAAATTCCTACACCGAAAGGGTTGTCAGCCCTCGGAACAGGCTGCCCAGGGCAGCGGTGGAGTTGTCATCCCTGGAGGGATTTCAAAGCCGGGCAGACGTGGTGCTGAGGGACACGGGTCATGGAGGGTTTGTCAGTGTTGGGTTGATGGTCAGACTCAATGATCTGAAAGGTCCCATCCAACCCAGACAGTTCTGTGATTCTATGGTAAAGGGAAAATGTAGCAGGTGGGGCTGTGCGAGTTGCCAGGGAGTTAGTGAATCACAGAAATTCAGCAGCGTTTGCAGAGCAGTAAGATTAATTTTTAAATCTCTTCAGAGGGAAGAGGAGTTCATCAGGAAAGTATGAGTGCTCCTCTGCTCTTTGACGTAACAAAACGTTAACTAGTTGTCAGTGGTTTGGAGATCTGCTACAGTGTGTCCTGCAGGGTATGGATTGCTTCACCGTGTTTATGGAAGGTTTGATAAAGCTCCTGTTGATTTAAGGGTTGCGAGATCAAACATGCAGCCTTTGATAACCTTTTTTAGGTTTCTGTTTCAGTGAGTTTGTTTTCCTTCTGAAGTCCCTTTTCTCACCCCCACCCCATCCCAATCTATGCCAGCCCCGTAATGGACTTTAGTTGCCCTCTTCCAAGTGTGCCTGCCAGCACCTACCCTTGATAAAGTTTAATTTGTTTTGCTTCAACAAAATGAGTTTTTATCGACCGTTTCACAAAGCTGGAGAGAAAGCAGAAGAAAATGTATTTCGCAAAGCGTCAACTAGTCAAGCATTAAAACAGAAAGTTACAGAGCTACGAGATTACATGGCTTTCCATCAGGGTTGGAGCTACCAACTATTAGTTGCTAACCTTAACTAGAACAGCTCTAGCAACACAAGTTCCTGATTCTATCCGTGTCTTCCCCTTATGGAGTTCTCGTTCTCCAGCAATAGCCTTCCTTCTCTGGATGGGAGAATGCTTTGCTTTCCCTGGCATGATGTCTGCTAATTCTGACCACCTCTACCCCCACGCTGGTTCTGTGTTTTATTTGGAAATGGGATGTGCCTTTGTTTACTTCGTTACTTAGTATTTTTAAACCATTTTATCAACTTAATCGGTCTAAAGTCGAAGAAAATGTCTTCGCTAATTTGCTGCCTTCCCACTTGTAACCATTAACATCCCCATTTGGGATGGTGCACGCTTCCAAACCACATTGGTAGCTAAAATCAAGCAGACTCATCCTTCTGATAAATACATAACTGTGGGTATAAATAAAGCATACGCAAGCTGGGTGTTCTTGTTAAAGAAACCTCATTAAGAAGATTATATCTCTTTTTTTCCCTTTCTTCAGCTTAACTACTTATTTCTGGTTTTCATTCTGTTAAAATCAAAACCAACATGTTCTTTTACACACGGTATGCAAAGATTGTATTTCAGGGACTCTAGGAATTGTGAAAAATAACAGGTTTTTTTCCAGAGCTTGTCAGCGGAACGTACTCTCTTCAGCAACAAGTTTTTAAAAGACAAGTGTACTTGGAGACATCTTCAGAAAGCTGGCTGTGATGGAAATAGAGGCATTTTGATCCAGGGCTGTTCATATAATTTGATATTTGGTGACGTAGTTTGGGTGGGAGGATTCGCAGAAGGAAGGATTCTCCGATGCAAAACTGGATTTCAAGTGCAGCTCCAGTTAAGTCGTTTCAGGGCGGTTTGTGTGTTGTCGCTCATGGGTCCAAACTCTTCCCTTTTGATTTGGTTGAGAAAGTGCTTTCTGAAATTCCTGGTGCCGTGACTTGGCTTTTGCTGAACTCATGTTTGTTCCCAGTTGTGCTGGAACCGCTCCGCAAACTGCACGCTGGGTCTGAGTCCGGTATCGGGAGGTTCTCCACGTGCTCCGTGTCGTTGCAGGGCTCTTCCTCTCCCAACTCACGTGGAAGAGCTCTGCCAGCTGTGAGAGCTCCATCTACATCTGTATATTTTGCTTTTCCAGCCTCTCGTCCACGTTTGTGCCAAAAACCTGGTGGCGTTCGTGTCTCAGGAAGCCGGGAACAAACCTGTTCTTCTGGCCATGGCTTTAAAGGACAAGACCGTGGAAGGAATACAGGCTCTACGGGAAGTGATCCGGAGTTGCCAAGTGTGGTGAAGTTGTGCCATCTGGATTCAAGGAAATGATCTTGAGTCCATGACTCATCGCCACTTATTTAAAAGGACGAGAAATGAAAATGATGGAATGTCTTTGTGCTGGTTTTGGACGTACTGAGGAATTTCGCGGATTTTTCTCTACTGTGTAGAACGCGTTTTGGGTTCTGTTACTGTGACAGGTTTGCAGTCCCTACAGTCAGGGGACGAGACACGATTGTCTCGACGTACAAGAGAAGGATTATTTTTATCCCGTTGGGTGGGCTGTGTGTTTGGGAACGGGCAGGGCTCTGTGCTCCAGTCCTCAGGAGCGACAGATGCCAAGCTCTGTAGCGACGCCGGACCGCAAAGGGGCAACACCCAGCGCAGGGTGAATAAAAGAAACATTGACAAATCTAATTTTACCTGTTTTCTTTTTTTTTGCTCTGTAAAGATCACTTCAATTGAAATACGAGCCTCGGTGACAAATCAGCAGCGATTACATAATAGGAAATATTTTCCTGCCTGTTTTTTTAAGGAAATGAGTCCTATATGAGTGCTTTTGTCCCTGTGTCAGTCCCTTTCCTGGTGTAGTCTGGATCCTTCTTTCCACTTTCACTCCCCATTTTAAAGAAAGGCAGATAATTATGCTCTGCAAGTTTCATGAAAGCTGACATTGGGGTGGAAGGCAGGAACCCAAATTAGCAGTGGGAAAAAGCCACAGTAACAGCTGCTTATGGAATACTTGGTGCCAGCACATCAAGGTAGCAAATATTTGGGCCACCTGCGGTGCTCTCCCTCTCCTCAGGACTTGTCACAGGAGATACGGGCGCAGAAGGGGCTGGAGGGGGTTACACAGGGCTGTTTCTCTCAAATCCATTGAAAAAGAGCATTAGATGAAGAGATTAAGTCGATGCAATGCTTAATAGCCAAATTTTGCCATTTGCTTGGGAAGTGCTTTTGGTTTTACCTCTTCTTGTAACAAATAACACCACATAGTAAATTTTTAAGTTAGCTGTTCCACACTTTTGTCACTTATGAACTCGAGCGAGCAGATGGAGGCCAGGTCTCACATTTGAATTCTGGGCAGGGGTGACCTGCTCTGCACTGAGACCTGTCAGTATCAGCAGAATCAGCTCAGAACCTGCACTGGCCCCACGTAGATCCAATTGCTGGGTCAGTTCTGATGCTAGAAAAAAATCCCCTGTGAGTAGAAAAGCAAAAAACACATTTCGAAAGGACTCTTCTCTGAAGTAAGGGTTATTTACAGTTTTTAAGGGATTGTGAGAAATGAAACTTTTTAAAAGTACATTCAAACACTGCAGGCTTGCAGCTGCCCTTGACAAGAAATTTCATCTAAAAATAATTTCCGAACTGTGCTTCCAAGAATCAAAGATTTGCATCTGTCAGAACTCCAGATTTTCCTTCTTTTTCACTTTTAATTTTATTTTTCGTCTGGGAGGGCTGAGAGAGGCATGTGGGGTTTGTCAACGTCGATCCTGGTTTGCGAGTAGGGATTCTTCCCCCCACCAAAATTCCCAAATCCTGGTGCTCTCATGGTGCCTGTAGCTCCACCAGCTTGTGGGAACCAGGCGCTAATTAGCAGGTGGAATGTAAATCACCTCTTCCCCCGTAGCCATAGGGTTCCATCCCACCGCTACGCTTTTTTTTTTTTTTTTTTGTCTGGGAGGGCTGAGAGAGGCATGTGGAGTTTGTCAACGTCGATCCTGGTTTGTGAGTAGGGATTCTTCCCCCCCACAAAATTCCCAAATCCTGGTGCTCTCATGGTGCCCGTAGCTCCACCAACTTGTGGGAACCAGGCGCTAATTAGCAGGTGGAATGTAAATCACCTCTTCCCCCGTAGCCATAGGGTTCCATCCCACCGCTACGCCCTGAAGAGCTGAGTGTTACTCCCTAAAAGAAGTCCCACCACAACGTAACCCCCTTCATTTCCAGGCTCTGTGCCCCCCCAGCTCCACATGGGGTGGCGGATAAAGGATGGATGCGGAGATCTCTCCTGTTTGATACCCGGAGCCAGGACAGACTTATCTTCCTGCCTTTTCCACGGGTGATAAATTAGCCCACGAGCCATTGGCCCTTCGACTTTGCTCTGCCATAAACCAGGGGGAAGCCCTGCCCCAAAAACCCATCCACTGCCACCGCCAGCTGTTTGTCACCGCCGTTCTGCGGGTCGGAATTAATTCCCAATCACCCACTTTTTGTCACCCAGGGGCTGGGGCCAGCGGCGTGGCGTTTCACGGGTGGCTTTTCCATCCCTGTTTGCTTTCCGGGGCGTGGGTGGACTGGAAAGGTAAGTTGGGCAGCTTGTTTTGTTTTTTTTTTCTCCCCCCGCGGGAGGCAAAGCCCAAGACCTGCTGCTCCAGCTCTCCCGGGGCACAGCCCGGGTGGCAGCGGGCGGGCAGGGTGCCCGGAGGAGGAGTCTCACCCCTGGGTGCAGGTGGAGGAGGGCACAGGGGATGCCGAGCAGCCCGGAGGAGCCCCACAGGGTGAGTGGGAGCCCTGGGGGGGTGGTTTGGGGGTGTGTGTGCACCCATCTGCAGAGCTGAGGTTACCCCAGCCATCGGCCATGAGCACCCATGGGTGCTGCTGGTGGGGGGGCAGAGCCCTCTGTGCATCACCCACTCCTTGGAAGGGGTTTAAGGAGGGCTTGGTGCTGCCCTGCCTTGATTTATAGCTGGGTGCTATAGGTCCTTTCTGCGGGGTGCTGTGGGGGTGGGTGTTATTTACCTGATCACCCTCTCTGTGCCACCCCTGCCCCCATGTCCCTGCTTTATCCCTCAGCAATCAGGAGGAAATGCATGTCTCCTGTGCTGCTGGGGCAGAGTCTGGACACTCTGCTCCCTGGAATGGGGGGATTCCTCCCCCTTTACCACACAGACACTGGTGGGGGGAGCCACGGGGGCTGCTTTTCCTTTCCCACCACCCCAGATTTGTCCCAGGAGCCGTGGGGACAGGGGGAGGGACACTGAGAGTCCGGGCTGTGGCATCCCTTCGAGGGGAATCCCTCTCAAGGTGAAAAGCCCTGTTTGCAGGTGGCCTGAACACAGGTGTCACCACTCAGTTAATTTTATTTTCTGCTCCTTGCTCGCTCCCTGCCTCTAATTTCCCCGGGGAGTGAGTGTAACAGCACACACCTGTGTGGGGCAAGGTGTCTGAAAACAGCCAGACTGGACGTGGCACCAGTATGGTCCCATGGAGGAGCTGGTTTACAGCCGGTATTATTCTCCCTGTCTTCTCACCGCCTTTGTTTTGGAAGCAAATGGCTCTCTGGCTGCATTGAATTGCCCGGCTACCTCACACAGCCGGGATCTAATTACCTCTGGAGCTGGGAGCCCTGGCTCCGAGCGGCACCATGGCTTTTGTTTTTAACGACTTGCTCTGCCGCCTTCAGAGTGTGACAATGTTGGGGAGCCTGCCAGGACCGGCCACTGGTGCCACCCTGCTCGTCCCACCATGGCTGGAAGAGCTGATAGGGGTCGGGATGTCTTGGGGCCAAGCATCCATGGCACGGCGCCGGGTCCAAAAGAGAAAAAATAGATCTGGCGATGAGCACAGCTCTCCACCGTGTCCCAGGAGCGAGCTGGATCACCTCCTTCCCTCCTGGGATGCTGTGGCAGAGGGAAATGGTGGCCCAATCTGGTTGTACGTCCCCATCCTGCAGCAGGGCACCCCCCGGAAAGAGAGAGGAGCTGCGGGGAAGGGGGCACAGCCGGGTTCTCGCCTCCCTCCCCGCTCCCCGAGCTATCTCTGGCCTCCTGTTAATGTTTACAAGGCAGGTCCTCGCCGTCTGTCCAAAGACCAGATCCCTTCCCGGCTCTCCCCGGGATCCTGCTTCCTGCTGGGCTCCCGGAGGGTGACGGGGAGGAAAAAAACCCCCCTCCTCGCTGTCTCCCTCCGTAACACTATCGGTCCCTCCAGCCACCGCCGGCTCCGGGTGCAGGTACCACGGGGTGAGCTCCTGGGACCTCGCCAGCATCTCCGCTTACAGGCGGCTCCCGCCAGGCGGAATGGGGAGAGGAGGGGGGGGGAGGCAGGAAAAAAAGGGTATTTTTAGGGTTGTTGATGTGACACTGGCTGAGCTTCCTCTCCTGCGAGGTTGGGGTTCGGGGTTCGGGCAGGAGAGGAAGCTGCAGGGCGAGCTTCTGCTTTGGGTTGGTTGGTTGGTTAATTGGGCCGAGGTTGTTCCCCACCACTCTTAACCTTATTTTCTTGCCTGTGCTCACGGCTCTACCCCCAGGCGGTAGTTACCTACAGCTCAAATCTGTGTTTACAATGTGTGGAGAAGCATCTCTATCGTTAGAGCTCTGCTCACAGGTGGTTGTTTGGGGTTTTTGTTGGGTTTTTTTAATTGCTATTGTTATACTTGGTGGGGGGAAAGCAGCTTTCCATAGATTAGCAGAAAGAGAGGCCGGAGATGGCAGTTGGAGCGTCTGTTGGCCTTGAGATATGAAGCTGCTCTATAAATAAGAGAGTATTATTAGGCTGGTCCTTGCTGTCTGGAGCCGCAGGGTACACGGTGCCCATACTCCCCAGCCGCCCTCCGCGCTGGGAATGGAGCTTGGAGGAAGACCAACGGGGGGGAGACATGCCAGAGGGCTCCCCAAAGGGCAGCAGCTCTGCCTGCAGCACGGAAGGATTGCTCCCTTGGGCTTAATTTAGGGAACCACTGGTTGCCCCTTAGGTCTCAGGACTGGCTTTGCCGGCACAGAGACCCTCGTGATCCTAAAACGGCCAAGGTTGGCCAAACGCCCTGGGTGATGCCAAACCTTCTTGGGCAGCCCCGGGTTTGCCCTCAGCAGGCCATCCACAAGGAAAGAAGGCAAATTTGCAAGGGTGGAGTGCAGGGATCCCAGTGTTTTCTGGGCTCCCAAGGAGGATATGGGTGTCCTGGTGGCTGTTGGTAAGGGGCTCGTTATTATCATGGGTGAAGGATGAGTTTAACCCTTAAGTCTCTGGTTCCTGATGGAAAAGGGTCCTGAGCCACAAGCGTGATCTCACAGGAGCACAAGCACAGGCAAGTCTTTCTCTTCCAAGCGGGAAAGTGACCCCTTAAAAGACAAGAAGAAGCAAGGCTGGGAAGGAGAAGTGTGTATTTTGGGGGATACAAGGTCCCTGTGCACCTCCTTGGAGGAAAGAGGGTCTGCTCTTGAAGGACGTTTGCATTTTCCCACTGGGAGAAGCAGCCCCAGTCACGGTGAATGAGCTGCTGTGGGTGAGGGATACCCTGCAAAAAAAAAAACTGGGGAGAAGATAAACCTCACAGGAGGTTTGTCCACACTATGCGGGCTGGGAAATCTTCTAGGACCTTCCCCTTCACCAGTTTACCTCGGTGCTGCCTTGCTGCACCACTCCCATTGCCTCTCCCTTCCTGCAGATGAGTAATGTCACACGTGCCTTGCCTTCTCCCATGGCACCCGGAACCCCAGGGCCTGGCACGGTGGCCAGACTGGCTTCAGCCCCACCATCCCCAGCCCTCGTCCTGCTCACAGCCGCCAACAATGACTCCGAGGAGGGCCAGCAGCTTTTCCTGACCACCACAGCAGCGCAGGCCATCTCCGGCATCTTCGTGTGGTCGGCGCTCATCGTCACCTTCCACCAGGTACAGGATGGAGCAGAGAACGGGGCTCAGTGCTGGGACTGACGCAAGGGCAAACCTATTGATTGCCCCCAAGTTCGTTGCGAATCACTCATCCCTGGATAAATATTTCCTCCCGTTGCTGCCTGGAGGGGATATCTCCACCGTCGGGAGCCCGGGGCTGGCAGCTGGGGAGGGTGGACTTTGCCCACGCGTTCCCCGGGTGGCTGCTGGAGCTGGGAGAGTCTGCAGGGCATGGGCACTGCCCAGAGGTGACACCCCGTGGGGTTTCTCACCTGGTTCTGTGCCTTGGGGGTGTGTGCTGCCCACTGCCTCAAAATGTACCACCGGTGGGCACGGTTTTGGGCACTGCCTGGATCCCAGCTGCTGAAGGGTGAGCTGGTGTCTCTGGTTGCCCTCCTGTCCGGTGGTAGCCACAGCTCTGGGTGCTTTGCAGATCTACACACACCTGAGGAATTACACCATCCCCAAGGAGCAGCGCTACATCATCCGCATCCTCTTCATCGTGCCCGTCTATGCCTTCGACTCCTGGCTCAGCCTCCTCCTCCTCGGCAGCCACCAGTACTACGTCTACTTCGACTCGGTGCGCGACTGCTATGAAGGTGAGCACGGCCCCTCCTCGCCGGGGAGGCTGATGTCATCTCACCTGTGTCTCTGGGGTGTCCTGGGTTGCACAAAGTGGCAAATCTCTCTCTCTTTCACTTCCCACTCTTCCTCCACGCAGAGGCTTTCCCCCTCCTTCTCCATCAGCAGCAGGGATGGAGATGGATGGTCACCCCTGCAGGCTCAGAGGGATCCCAGAGTCATGCTCCTGGGGAAAGAAGTTTTCTGTCTGCCTTTGGGGTAGAAATGCAGCTTCTGTAAAGGGGAAGGTGGACATACCTTAGAAATTGGGGAGTTGGGATGTTTTGAGGTGCAGGGGAAGCTCATCAAGGTTGAGTTTGAGGTTGCTCTCCCACCTTGTTGCTCTCCCCCTGGGGAACAGAGGGGTGTGGGCACGTGTATTACTTTGGGTTTGGAGCATACGCCAAATAAGTGATGGGGATGTCCAAGAAAACTGTTCAGAACCTGTTCCTTGCTGGTCACCAGCCACTTGGGCTGCCCTGTAGCAATTCTGAGGTCCTTCCCATGCAGATGGTCCCTGACCATTGCACTCCTGCCTGTGGGCACGTGTATTACTTTGGGTTTGGAGCATACGCCAAATAAGTGATGGGGATGTCCAAGAAAACTGTTCAGAACCTGTTCCTTGCTGGGAACAAGCCGCTTGGGCTGCCCCGTAGCAATTCTGAGGTCCTTCCCATACAGATGGTCCCTGACCATTGCACTCCTGCCTGGGTGTGCGTGGAGGCTGGCTCCATGGGCACTGCTGGGACGTCCAGCTGCTGCCACGGGCACGTAGGGGCTGTGTGTGTGCCTGGAGGAGCTGCTGCCTCTGCAACAAACCCTGTCCACATTGTGCTGTGTGTCCGACTCTGGAAGTCAGATGGATTTGACCTGCTGCTCCTCTCGCTGGGCTCCCACCCACCAGTGTCCCAAATCCCGATGCGGTGCCGGGGTGGATAAAACACCTGAGCAGGAAGGAATGTGAAATGGAGCAAACCCTCCCTGCCTCTCCATCAGCCCCACTGACCGTGCCTGCCCTTGCCTTGCCAGCTTTCGTGATTTACAGCTTCCTCAGCCTGTGCTTCGAGTACCTCGGAGGGGAGAGCACCATCATGGCAGAGATCCGAGGGAAGCCCATTGCGTAAGTCCCAGCGGGCCGTGATTTCCTCCACCCTCCACCCCCTTTCCCCATCCAGCAGCCCCAACGGCATCTCCTCGGCTTCTGCTTCCAGGTCCAGCTGCTTTTACGGGACCTGCTGCCTTCAGGGCATGTCCTACTCCATCGGGTTCCTGCGCTTCTGCAAGCAGGTGGGTACCCAATGGGGCACATCAGCTCCGCTCCGAGGGCTCTCCGGGCAGCGGGTCCTTTCCCTACAGCCCTGCTGAGAGTGTTTTGCTTCCTCAGTCTCCTGAGATGCTCTTTTTGGTTTATTTTCCCTCCGAGGGAGGCAGCTCCCCCAGCTCGCCGGCACCTGGCCAGCAGCAGGGCTCGGAGCTCGCTGTCCTTGCCTGTGACTCACTGCTGAGTCAGGCTCTCCTCCCACTGCAGAGCTGAGATTGCCATCTCTGTCCAGTCCCAGGTTGGCCTGGACGGCTCTCCAGGGCTGTGCTGCAGGCTGAATCCTGGCACCAGTCTGTCCCCAAACCACCCGGTCCCCCCCCACCCCTCGGAGTGGCCACGCTGTCTTTCAGGAGCTGGCTTTTAGGAGCCCTGCTCCCTCCCTTCTGCAGACCTGGAGCTGGTTCATGTTTCACCCCCACAGTGTTGGTCACTCCTCTGATGGAGAACTGCTCTCTGCTGTGATGGAGAACTGCTCTCTGCTCTGGGTCACTGTCCCAGGAGGGGCCGGGGGTGGCAGGAGCTGCAGGGAGGGTGGTGGGATGTTCCTGCTGCCCAGGGTACACTGTCTCTCTCCCCTGTGCAGGCCACGCTGCAGTTCTGCATCGTGAAACCCCTCATGGCCATCGTCACCATCATCCTGCAGGCGTTCGGGAAGTACCACGACGGGGACTTCAAGTGAGGATGCTGGGTCAGGCTGGGGAGGGTGAAGGGGACAGGATGGGTGCCGTCTCCATCACAAGGGATGGGGTGGCCTGTCAGCCCCCCCGGGGAGCTGCCACACAGGTCGTGAGAGCACAGGGAGCCCAAAGGGAATGGAGACTCACTGCCCCCAGATAGTAAAGGGACAAAAATCCTGTGAGCCGTAACAAAAGAGGTCCAACCAGCTGAGTGTGGCCCCTCACTCCCCACTTTCTCCCTGCCTTTCCTTCCCCTCTTGGGCTGTGCTCTCCCCCATGGCAAAGCCACGCACATCTCCACCCAATTTCTTCCTCCCTTGCCTCCAGTTGCCCTCTCTTTGCTTCCCGCAGCCCAGGGCAGCAGCTCTCTCTCTTTCTCTACCTGCAGCGTCCACAGCGGGTACCTCTACATCACCATCATCTACAACTTCTCCGTCAGCCTGGCCCTTTACGCCCTCTTCCTATTCTACTTTGCCACCATGGACCTGCTGCGCCCATTTGAGCCGGTCCTCAAGTTCATCACCATCAAGGCAGTCATCTTCCTCTCCTTCTGGCAAGGTGGGTCCCACCACGGACGCTCAGCGCGTCTCCTCCCAAAGCCCCACCTGACCTGGGGACTCAGGACCAGAGCTAAGCCCTCTCCCTTCCCCTGCACAGGGACCCTGCTTGCCATCCTGGAGAAATGTGGGGTGATCCCTGAAGTTCAGATCATCGATGGGAAGGAGGTGGGAGCTGGGACGGTGGCTGCTGGCTACCAGAACTTCATCATCTGCATTGAGATGTTCTTTGCTTCCATCGCCCTGCGCTATGCCTTCACCTGCCAGGTGTACAGAGAAAAGAAAGAAAACTCAACAGGTAACTCTTTCTCTCTTCTTCCTTCCTTCATCAGTGAATAAGGAAAGAGGAGCATTATCAATAATGTCAATGCCTTATAGCTTTATCAATGGGATGCTAAAAGCCACCAGAGGAGTTTCCTTCTCCTGTGCTCATTGAGCTCCATCTCCCTCTTCCCTCGTGATGCCCACGAGCCACAGGGAGTGGAAAGGAAAAGAGACCTAGGTGTGGATGGGCAGAATTAGGGGATTGTGGTATCGTGGTACATTTCAGAGGTTCCATCCTCTGAAACATGGAGCTGGGGTTGCCTTTCTCCTTGGTGCTCACCGCTGTGAGCCAACGTGGCCCACAATGAGGCCCTGATAGTGAATTTGTAAGGAGAAGTGTCACTCCAGCCTTGGAGCACTTGGATCTCATGGACTGTCTGATGTCCCATCACCCTCCCTGTTCTTCAGCAAACCTCGCCCCGATGCAGAGCATCTCCAGCGGGCTGAAGGAGACCATAAGCCCCCAGGACATCGTGCAGGATGCCATCCACAACTTCTCGCCCGCGTACCAGCAGTACACCCAGCAGTCCATGCAGGAGGCAGAGAGCAAAGCGCCGGGGGAGAACGGGCACGTGGCCTCCAAGGCAGAGGGACCGGGCGGCAGAAAGAGCAAAAACATCGAGAAGAGAGTGCTGATCCTGTCGGATGAGGAGCTGTAGGACACATCAGAGGGGACAGTGACACGGGAGAAGTTTAAACCCATGCAAGTGGGAGCTGTCTCAAGGCTGAGGGCAACCTGGGCTCGTCGGAGTACCGAAAAGCCAGGAACTCTACCCAAAAAGCCAGTCTCTTGAAGGGAAGATGCAATAACTGAAGGAAAGGTTAAATAGTGCCAGCTTCTGCTCTCCCATCTCTACTGGTGTCAGGGACTGGGCTGACTTTGCTCCTGCGACTGAGCAGCCCTGGGCTTTGCTGTCCCACTGCTGGTGTCTCGATGCTGGTGTCCCAGTGTGGTGCCCACGCCAGGGGACAGCAGGGCAGGAGGGGAGCCGGGCTGCAGGACGGAGCAGCTGCCCTCACCCTCCTCTTACCTCCAAGCAGCGCCGAGGCCTGAGAGAAATGCTTTTCTCAGCACAGTTCTGCTCTAGTTTCTCCCAATTTGAGTGAAGAAAAATTGATCTCGGAGGGCCCCGTGGAGAAAACCAGCCCAGGAAGGTGACTTCGCTTCACCTCAAAACCCGGTAACGGTTGAAAGACGTCATTCCTTATTTTTACATCTTCTCCCCTCTCCTTCTCCCAGAGAAGCCTACGGAGTTGTGCAGAAGACCTTTACCAGGGAGGAAGAGCAAGTCATCCTCTTCTCCCTGCAGCTGTGGATGCAGCTGGCTGAGAACCTCCCCGGGGAGCAGAGTGAGGTCCCACGCGGGGCGAGCGCGGGGTCTCGCAGCTGCCGGTGACAGAAGCGCTTGTTTATGTCTAAACCGACTTATCTCTGGGTGGATCAGAAGTTAAAAGGGATTCCAGCTTCCTTATCGGGGTCCTCATTAGGGAACCAGACCGTGACTGGTGGTGGTAGGAATGTGCTTATTGGGAACTGTCTGTTCCTCCCAACCCCTCACTATTTACCGTCCCTGGGCTTTGTCCGACCTGGGGGAAGACAGGAGGAAGCTGAGTCCCCCCCCCAAAATGATGGTGGTGGGGATGGAGAGGCTCTGGGGGCTCCGGGCAGGACCACTGCAGTACCATGGAGGGATTGTCCCCCCTGAGATGATGGTGGTGGGGATGGAGAGGCTCTGGGTGCTCCGGGCAGGACTGCTGCAGTAGCATGGAGGGATTGTCCCCGTATCAGTGATGGAGAGCATACATCCTGCTATTAATCTCCCTCTGTTTTTTTTTTTTCCCCCCAATTTTTAGTCCAATTTCTATTCCCCTGTTCCTCAGGAATTTATTTAGGCACCGGCCAGGCTGGTTTTTGGGGGTGGGAGCTGGGTAGTGAAAGGACGAGGGCAAGTCTACAGCCTCAGATTTGCAGCCGTGTGGCAAACGAACCGATGGGAAAGGCTTAGAGCCATTTCACACACACCTCCTAGCGGTTTTTTGGTATTATTATTTTTTTCCCTGCTCTTAAGCTGCAAAATGTAAATCGCAACGTGAAATTATTTTATTTATGAATTTTTATTTTTTTTTTCTAATAAACAGCAATTTCTACCAGGGAGTGAGCGAGTGTTTTCACTTAGCTCAGCAAGCGAAGCCCACGATCTGCCTGTTCCTGCTCGAATGCTGATGCTCTTAGAGCTCCACGTCCTCCCTGCCCCTCCGTGCTGGCCCAGCAGAAATACCTGCACACGCAGCAGCCTGCACAGCTTGGTGTTCCCACAGGATTTGTGCTCATCTTTTTCACTCCACAGAGAGGGAGAGTGAGTGTGTGTGTTTGTGTGTGTCCCGTCCCCTCTCCTTGCACCGCTCCTCTTCCAACCCTCGCCTCAGCTGTGGATGCAGCAGTTCAGAGCTGGTGGATCCACGTTAGCCAAACTGAGCTGTGCTGGGATAGAGACTCCAATGGCAACAAGGCAACCTCTATTTATGATCATTGGGGAAACCTTATCCTGCTGGAAGCTTGGACTCCACATGAGAAGCCTGTAGCTAAGCCAATCTTGCGAGTCATAGGCTGGTTAGAGGTGGAAGGGACCTTAAAGACCATCTAGATCCAACCCCCCCCGCCAAGGGCAGGGATAAGTTCATGAAGGGAAGATGCAATAACCCAGGGAAAGGTTAAATAGTGCCAGCTTCTGCTCTCCCATCTCTACTGGTGTCAGGGACTGGGCTGACTTTGCTCCTGCGACTGAGCAGCCCTGGGCTTTGCTGTCCCACTGCCGGTGTCTCAATGCCGGTGTCCCACTGTGGTGCCACGCCAGGAGACAACTTCACTCCGAAGTGCTGCTGCTCATACCTGCTGAGATGCCACTTTTCCTGCAATGAGGTCCAGAAGCAGGAGCCACACGCCCTGCACATCCCTGAATCCATCCATTCACCCATGGCATCCTGCCATCAGGACCCTCCTGCCCATAAAACGCAGCCTCGGGGCTCAGGGAGGAGGATGGTTGGCTTCGTACCGCAGCCAGCACATCCCTCAGCTGAGCATCTTGGGTCTCCTCCATCCCTCGGAGACAGAGCTGGCCACAGCTGCAGGAACAGAGGCTGCTCGGGCTCCCGGGGCGAGGACAGACGGCAGAGGTGGTGGTGGCACATCTGTCTGTGGGCTGGTGGCTGCTGAGCTCCAGATTAGCACAAGAAGGCGGCGAGAGATGTGGTTGCACTTCGTTGCACAAACGATCGACTCCGGGGCATCACGGGCTGCGCTCGCTGCTCCTGCCAGCAGGTGCAATTCCCACCTCAGACAGCAATGTTTCCCTATTTATGTCAAGCCCTGATTACTGTATTATATGTAAAACGGGTCTCCCTTGCAAACAAAACAAGGAGGGGGGGGGACAGAAAAAAACAACTCAGCTGTGAGTGATGGCAGGCAGCAGTGTGACCCCAGCCCTAAGGAGCCCTGCTGGGCTGGACCCCAGTTGGCAGCAGCAGGACCCCCCCGGCCTCCTGCTCCTCCTTTTTTCTTGGAGATGGGGAAGAGAGGCAGGAGCTTGCAGCTGTCAGGGAGCTCAGGGCTGTGGAAACCCATCCGGGGAGAACAGAAGCCCCGGCGGTGGCGAGGGCCGAGCGTGTTTTCCCGGCGGCCGCGGTGCCGTGCTCCTCGGTTCGTGCTTCTCCTCCACCTTCCCCACCAAGGACGCCGGGAAAGCTGGCAGCCAGCGCAGGGGTGACCTCCACGGGAGCCCGGCTGTGCCTGGAGCCAGGCCAGCAGGCAGCTCGGGAGGAACAGGCTTTGCTCCCTGCCAGCAGCAGGCTCCAGTGGTCGGCAGATTTGTTTTCCAGTTGTCACTTGTCCTCGGGCTTTCCTTCCCCAAGGACAAGGGCTGGGGATATGGAGTCTCCCGGTGCTTTTTGGGCTTGGAGGGGGCAGGTTTGCCACCCAGTGGTGCCAGGGACACATCCTTGCAGGACCCTTCATTAGTAGGACAAGAGGGAAGGGTTTTAAACCAAAACAGAGGAGATTGAGATGAGATCTAGGGAAGAACTTCTTTGGTGTGACGGTGGTGAGAGCCTGGCCCAGGTTGCCCAGAGAAGCTGTTGGTGCCCCATCCCTGGAGGGGTTCAAGGCCAGGTTGGAGGGGGCTTGGAGCAACCTGGTCTGGTGGGAGGTGTCCCTGCCCAGGGCAGGGGGGTGGAACTCAGTGATCTCACCGTCGCACCCACAAGAGCTGGAGATGACCACAGCAACCCGAACCGTTCTATGATTGTGCCATCGCACCCACAAGAGCTGGAGATGACCACAGTCCCTATGAGCAGAGGGGAAGGATGGTGGCCACGAGCACTGCAGCAGAGCCACACGGCTGCTCCCTCACAGCACCCAGAGAGACTTGTTTTTAGGGTGTCAGCACCCACCAGCAAGTTCCTGGAGCATGACCTTCTGCAGCCCTCTTCACTGAGACCCTTCTCCAGACTTTCTCCTCCCCTAAGCACGGAGAAGGTTGAGTTTCCTTTCACTGCTGGACCACTCCTGATACCCTTTTCCTCCTGAACCCATGCTCCTCCATCACTCCGATGGACACAGCTGGCCCACCTCCCTCTCCATCACCACCAGCTCTCCAGGCAGGAGCTGAAACAGATGATGGTGATTTTCCTCACTCTGCCCAGCACCTGCAACCACCCCCCAGGGCTTCACCCACATCCCTGCTCCACCAAGCCTGCCTGGCCCCACCTCTGGCACCTAATGACCATCCATTACCTGCTGACACACAAAGCCTTTTCAGCCCTGCTTCTCTCTGCTTTGACCACATATAATCCTGCCTCTAATTCCAACGTGGGCCAACGCACCCGGCCACCTCCACCCTATTGCCTCAGCCCAGCTCAAGCCACACGTTCTCCTCCTTCAGCTGTCACAGAATCACAGAATCTTCTAGGTTGGAAGGGACCTTAAAGATCATCTTGTCCAACCATCAACCTAACTGACAAAAATAGACACCCACACGACAAAGGGACCACCTGGAACAGGGGATTCAAGCCAACGTGGCTCCTAGGAGCTCACAAGGTCTCACCTCTTCAAAGCCCAAACAGGGGAAAGATGAAATATTGAGGTAAGGGGTAAAAGCAGTTTGTTCACAAGCTGTCACATAGGGACAGCAGTGAAGGGGGTATTTCCCCCCCAAAGGAGAGGGGAGTGGGTGTCCCCAGCACCGTGACCACAGCCCGGGGGCTCCAAGCCCAGAGTGGCATCTAAGCTACCAGAAACACCCACCAGTGACACACAAAGGCACATCCTGGGGTGGGAGAAGAGATAGACATGGTCCAAGCATGGGATCTACCCGACAAACAGCTTGGATTAGAGCTATTTATCCCTTCAGCGTGTACCAAACAGAGGGAGGAAGCACCACAGCAAGGCTGGGAGATGGCTCAGATGCTTGTGAAAGCCCAAGAAGGCTCCTCACCCAGCCTTGCCCCCCAAAAACCCACAGCTCACCGGCAGGGCACCACCGACGGGCACCAAAACCCCAGGAAACACTCCACTGGAGATCAATTAAAGCTCCAAAATGCTGACCATAGACCAGGGCAAGTCTGAAACCAGAAAATGCTTTATTGGAAAGGTACAAAAAAACCAGTCACTGCAGCTAAATTTACAGCAATAAATTACGTTGTGGCTGTCAAGAGAAAGTAATGGACACATACACAGGGCTATTCGCCTTACAAACAGGAATCCACATTGCTTGGTATATCAATAATTTATTTTATAATAAAAAAGCAGCACAAAAATAAATATTGAAATGAAATTACTGAGTAACCACAGAGGATAGAATGAGCTGGTGATAAAAAAAAAAAACCAACTTAAAACAGAAGACTTCTATCATTAAAAAAATGAAAGCAAGTATCCACCATCTACGGAAACACCCCAGCAGACTGAAATACAGACGAAGGAAAACAAATCCACGTTACAAAAGTTTTTCGTTTTTGTTTTGTTTCTTTTTTTCTTTTTTTTGTGTTTTTTTTTTTAAATAAAAACAATCATGACCATGAAGTTTAAATGATTTGAGAGAGAACGAAAAAAAAAAGGAAAAATTAAAAATGCCACCTTCTCCTCCTCCTCCTCCTCCCCGGGTCGGAGCCGTCCGGTGGCCTGACTCCTGTGGCATCTCACCCAGCCCTGCCACAGCTCGTCCCCTCCCCGGGGGCTGCGGTGTCACCCCCATCTCCTCCAGCAGCCCCGGAGCTGGGCAAGAGCAGAGACGCTGGTTTCACAGGGGTCTGGAGCTGCCCTGGAGGGAAAGGTTCCCCACTCGAGAGAGAACGAAAAAAAAGGAAAAATTAAAAATGCCACCTTCTCCTCCTCCTCCTCCTCCCCGGGTCGGAGCCGTCCGGTGGCCTGACTCCTGTGGCATCTCACCCAGCCCTGCCACAGCTCGTCCCCTCCCCGGGGGCTGCGGTGTCACCCCCATCTCCTCCAGCAGCCCCGGAGCTGGGCAAGAGCAGAGACGCTGGTTTCACAGGGGTCTGGAGCTGCCCTGGAGGGAAAGGTTCCCCACTCCCAATAGAGAGCACAGCAAACGGGTCTACGACAACAAGAGATGTCCATATGTCCCCCCCGTCCCTACCCCGATGCTTTTCCCCTTTTTCCTCCTGCCCCCCCGCCAGCCCCATGGGTCCCACCTCACACACTGCGGATGGGGAGCGACCAAAGCAAGGCCAGACCCCGGTGGAGAGGACCCAGCACTCAGATCCAGAGCCCCCCCAGGTCCCCAGCGGGGCTGGGATGGGTTTGGGGGGGGGGGGACATAGAAATGAAGAGGGGGAGAGAAGGGGGAGCCCCAGCACCCCAACTCCAGCAGTGGCAAGAGGAGGGAGAGGACCGGTGGTGGGGATGCTGTGGGCAGCAGCTGGGTCCCCACGTGGTGCTCACCCCGGGCATCGGGCTGGCAAGGGCAGGACGGAGAGAAAAATTTAAAAAAAAAAGTAAATTAAAAAAAAAATAAACAAAACAAAACAAAAAAACCCAACAGAACCAAACTCCCCCCATTAACCCTCTGAAGAAGCGTTAATAAATTCTCAGTAGCTTTAGCAAAACAGAAAAGTTTATAGCTCTCATTCGTTACTATGTGTTCGTGTTCTCCCCTCCCCTTCCCCCCCTTTTTTCCTGCTTTGATTTCCTTTTTCTTGTTCTGCTTTGTACATA
>NW_015090876.1:2128474-2131608 GCF_001431845.1 Calidris pugnax
AGGGGATTCAAGCCAACGTGGCTCCTAGGAGCTCACAAGGTCTCACCTCTTCAAAGCCCAAACAGGGGAAAGATGAAATATTGAGGTAAGGGGTAAAAGCAGTTTGTTCACAAGCTGTCACATAGGGAGAACGGTGAAGGGGATGTTTCCCAGCCCAAAGGAGAGGGTGTCCCCAGCACCATGACCACAGCCCAGGGGCTCCAAGCCCAGAGTGGCATCTAAGCTACCAGAAACACCCACCAGTGACACACAAAGGCACATCCTGGGGTGGGAGAAGAGATAGACATGGTCCAAGCATGGGATCTACCCGACAAACAGCTTGGATTAGAGCTATTTATCCCTTCAGCGTGTACCAAACAGAGGGAGGAAGCACCACAGCAAGGCTGGGAGATGGCTCAGATGCTTGTGAAAGCCCAAGAAGGCTCCTCACCCAGCCTTGCCCCCCAAAAACCCACAGCTCACCGGCAGGGCACCACCGACGGGCACCAAAACCCCAGGAAACACTCCACTGGAGATCAATTAAAGCTCCAAAATGCTGACCATAGACCAGGGCAAGTCTGAAACCAGAAAATGCTTTATTGGAAAGGTACAAAAAAACCAGTCACTGCAGCTAAATTTACAGCAATAAATTACGTTGTGGCTGTCAAGAGAAAGTAATGGACACATACACAGGGCTATTCGCCTTACAAACAGGAATCCACATTGCTTGGTATATCAATAATTTATTTTATAATAAAAAAGCAGCACAAAAATAAATATTGAAATGAAATTACTGAGTAACCACAGAGGATAGAATGAGCTGGTGATAAAAAAAAAAAACCAACTTAAAACAGAAGACTTCTATCATTAAAAAAATGAAAGCAAGTATCCACCATCTACGGAAACACCCCAGCAGACTGAAATACAGACGAAGGAAAACAAATCCACGTTACAAAAGTTTTTCGTTTTTGTTTTGTTTCTTTTTTTCTTTTTTTTGTGTTTTTTTTTTAAATAAAAACAATCATGACCATGAAGTTTAAATGATTCGAGGAACGAAAAAAAAAAAGGAAAAATTAAAAATGCCACCTTCTCCTCCTCCTCCTCCTCCCCGGGTCGGAGCCGTCCGGTGGCCTGACTCCTGTGGCATCTCACCCAGCCCTGCCACAGCTCGTCCCCTCCCCGGGGGCTGCGGTGTCACCCCCATCTCCTCCAGCAGCCCCGGAGCTGGGCAAGAGCAGAGACGCTGGTTTCACAGGGGTCTGGAGCTGCCCTGGAGGGAAAGGTTCCCCACTCCCAATAGAGAGCACAGCAAACGGGTCTACGACAACAAGAGATGTCCATATGTCCCCCCCGTCCCTACCCCGATGCTTTTCCCCTTTTTCCTCCTGCCCCCCCGCCAGCCCCATGGGTCCCACCTCACACACTGCGGATGGGGAGCGACCAAAGCAAGGCCAGACCCCGGTGGAGAGGACCCAGCACTCAGATCCAGAGCCCCCCCAGGTCCCCAGCGGGGCTGGGATGGGTTTGGGGGGGTGGACATAGAAATGAAGAGGGGGAGAGAAGGGGGAGCCCCAGCACCCCAACTCCAGCAGTGGCAAGAGGAGGGAGAGGACCAGCGGTGGGGATGCTGTGGGCAGCAGGTGGGTCCCCACGCGGTGCTCACCCCGGGCATCGGGCTGGCAAGGGCAGGACGGAGAGAAAAATTTAAAAAAAAAAGTAAATTAAAAAAAAAATAAACAAAACAAAACAAAAAAACCCAACAGAACCAAACGGAACCCCAGAGGAATGCAACGTGACAACCCCAAGCTGGAGGGTCCTCCGGGGTGGAGGAGCTGGGTCTCCAACGCGGTTCAACAGCTTTCGGGTCATTCCTCCCTCCACGTTACCTTGCGATTCTGATCCCTCTGTGGAAGTTTAGCCAGGACATTTCATTCCCCTCCAGGTCACCACCCAGGGAGCCCTGGACTGGCAATTTCTTTTAATAAAGATTTACAGTATCAAACTTGGAAAAAAAAAATTATTATTTTTTTTTTTTTTACGAAAAATCTGTACGATAAAATGTATATAATTATATATTTATATATATATTTCTCTCTCTTTAAATATTTCCACGTGGTCCTTATGGATATCCAATATGGATTACCTACCATGGCTATGGTATCAACAGCTTTAACAACACCCAGGCCTCTTGTTCTTTTATCGAGTGACCAGAAATTTAAGTGCCTACCAGCACTAAACTAAGCAATCACTTGGACAAGCCTTTGGCACCCTTCCAAGAACTGGAAAAAAAAAATAAAAATAAAAATATATATATATATAGAAATACTTGGCCGCAAGGGAAGTGCCACGTAAAGATATGTTTCCTCAACTCATTCCAACAGCAAGAAGACCCCACGGAATAAAGTTCAACCTCTGTCCCCCTCGGTGCAACCACTCTGTTTTTTTTTTTCCCCAGTGGGGCTTGAGGGGGGGTCAAGGGCAGCCAGAGGGTGTCCCTGTCTAGCCAGGAATGTTATGGAGCTCTGGAGCTGTTTTAAAGACTGGAAGCATTTGGGCATTTTCAAGTCAACTGGCCTTTTTCGTTAAAAGTTTTCATTTAAAGCCCCAACAGTGCCAGGAGTCTCCATTTTGCCTGTTTTCAGAGGCACCTGTAAGGTCTGGGAAAGTTTCCAATGTTTGTGAGCTGGAGAACATGAGAGGACCAGGAAATGACAGTAACATCTTTCTCTTCCTCAGCTTCTGCTGTGGGAGTCAATAACTGATACACAGGACATGGATCTGCCCCTTCAGAGATGGGGGGGGGGGAGGGGGGGAGTGGAGGAGAAATGAGGTAACGCTAAGTGTCATCCCAACTCCATGGGTCGGGAATTAAAAAAATTTAAAAAAAAAAAAGAAAAAAAAAAAGATAGAAAAATCACTTGAAGGAAACTCCCTGCTCCCCTCCGTAAGGGATCGGGCAGGGGGGAACGAGCCTGTGGGATGAGTTTCACTGACACCCCTCCTGGCTCAGTAAGGTCACGGATGTCGAGGACTGAACGAGAACCAAGTCTGAGGTTTCTCTCTTCATTAACCTATTTCACAAAGGAACCCTCCTGGGAAACCCAGAGACTCCGATGACAAGGTGAAAAAAAAAAAAAAAAAAAAAAAAAAAAAAA
>NW_015090876.1:2132059-2140937 GCF_001431845.1 Calidris pugnax
AATCGCACCTTGCTCCTCCTGCCCCTCCATTTATTACTGGAGATAATAACACCCCTTCTCTGAAGGAGTTGGGAGGAGGAATCAGTTGGCTATTTTAAGGTAACCAGGTCCCATTATGCCATATCTGGAGGTAAAAAGGGAAAAAAAAAAAAAAAAAAAAAAAAGAAAAAAAAGGCAAGATAACAACTTCTTCCAAAGACAAGTAGGGCTTTGCTAAATTTCTACAAACTCACTGCCGCTCACAGCAAGACAAAACCTCAAACAACAACTTATACTGGGTGTCAGATGCCAGCTCCCTGTCCCCTTCGCAACAACGGTGGCACTTGATTAATTCTCTTTGAGTCCAAAATACTCGTGAATTCTCCACGATCTCTACTTTCTGTTCCGGAGCCCAAACAGCCTCTAAGCTCTTCTCCTCACCTCAAAACCTCAGCAACCTCATGCTCTTCTCACCTGTGTGACAACAGGCATCGGCCATTCCACAAGCCTCTGACCTGCCCTGCAAAACTCACAGTCCCTTTGCTTTCCTACTTCAAAAAGAGAACAAAAAAAAAAAAACCCAACAACAAAACACACAAACACCAACATAGCTATTTTTTTTTTTTCTTTTTTTTTTTTTCTTTTTTTTTTCTTCTTGTTTTTTGTTTTACAGTGACCTGGAAACATTCATCTTTTCAGCGCTGCTGGGCGACAGCAGGATCCCTCTCCTTTCGGCTTCCCACCTCCTGCCCATCTCCAGAAATCCCTCTCTCAAACCCTTGCTCAGAGCCATCCGAACGACTTCTCTATCCCAATTTTTCTTTCCATCCCCTACACGCACCACACCCTGACCCCATCCCATCCTGATTTTCCATCCTGCCCATTGGGATTGTTCCCCCATTCCCAAGAGACAGCGTCCAAGGTTTGGGGTGACATCCCTACGGGTCACCTGAACGCTGAGGGATGTTCACTGCTCTCTTTGGATCCCACCTTCAGCACCAGACGGGTGATGGGGAGGAAAACCCTCCTCCAGCTCCCATCCCACCTCCCCGTAGCCCTTCTCTGGTCATCAACAACTGGGGAGCCCAGCTCTGCAGCTGGGACAGGTCACTGCTAACCCTACCCGTGCTTCTGTCAAAGGGGAGGCTCTGCAGCTTCTCCCCTCCCGTCGGAACGCTCTCGCCCTCTGGTTACACTCCAGTGCTTCAAAAAAAACATCTTTCCCCAAATAACTCTGCACAAACCCCTTTCTCACAGCGCCGATCCCACCCTCTCACGGCCAGCCCTGCCTCTGCCTGGTAACACTCACAGCATTTACCCTCCTCATCCTCACCTCCCCTCCGACACACAGCTCTTCGCGGCGTTTACTGCGCCTTCCCCCTTTCCTCGAGCTTCAGGGAATCCACCAAAAAAAAAAATTAAAAAAAAAAAAAAAAGAAAAAAAAAGCCACTACTTCAAGATCGCAGATCATTTGGAAGAAATAAAACTGCATAAATATACCCAATTCACAGGCACACCTTAGTGAAGGAGCTATTGGGAAACTTGGGCTTGGAATAAAGGAGGCTGCAATGTAGTTTTTTATAGGCCACACAGGTAAATGGGGCGTATTAAAATATGTAAAATATATATTTTTCCATATTTTAACAGCATGGATTGAAAACAAAAGGTTATTCCTAACGGGTGTGGTCAGACCCAAGCATTAAATCTCCATCGTCCTCCCGCTCCCATCCACTCACAGCAGGATGAAATCTAATCCAAAGAGCCTGTATCCCTGCCCTCGGAATATCAGATGGAAGCGGGGAAGGCAGGGGAGACCCTTCTTCCAGGGAGTAGGATGCCACTAAAGGAAACTCTTTTCTTTCTTTTTTTTCTTTTTCTTTTTTTTTTTTTCCCCATACATTCATCCCACACGATGACTTCTACGTTCCATCTGTTTCCCGGCTCTTGAGCATCATTCACGAAGACTCTGGAGGCTCCTCAGGTTGTCTTCTCCCAGCGGGAAAGCCACCCACGGCTGGGAGGGGAGGCTGGGGGGAAGGAGGAAGCAGATCTTGCGGTTGGTGCTGCGTACGGAGCTCAGATCCCGGGCACGAGAGGTCGATGGAGCCCCCGAGCCCAGACAGAAGCAGCCAGTTAAGTTCCCTTCGTAGGTTTGGGGTTTGGTTGTTTTTTTTTCTTTTTTCTTTTTTTTCTTTTTTCCTATTTTTTTTTTTGCACTTTTGGAAGAGAATCGTTAAAATGCCAGATTCTTGAGGTGACCAAGGGCTCCGGAACGAGGCACGAAGAGCCTTATCCCCCTCCCCTCCGAAAGGCTGCTAGTTCCCCCCCCGAGGGCACACCGAGGGCACTAGGAGGCTGCTGAGAAGGGTTTTTTATCTTTTCTTTTTTTCCTTTTTTTTTCTTTTTTCCTATTTTTTTTGCACTTTTGGAAGAGAATCGTTAAAATGCCAGATTCTTGAGGTGACCAAGGGCTCCGGAACGACGCACGAAAAGAGCCTTATCCCCCTCCCCTCTGAAAGGCTGCTAGTTCCCCCCCCGAGGGCACACCGAGGGCACTAGGAGGCTGCTGAGAAGGGCACAGAACTGGACGAGATCTCGGCCGATTTCACGATGGTGATGACACTGGTGGTGGCAACTTTGGTGGGGGTGATGGGCCCTCGCGCCACAGTACGAGCAAAGGTCTGGAGTGCTTCGTACTTGGAGCGCAAGGCGTCCAGCTCTAGCTTCATGCTGCTGTTTTCTCTGGCCAGCTTCTCCACCTCCTGCTGCAGCTCGACCCGCTGCCTCTCCAGCTCCTCTTTCTGAGTCACCCGCTTGATGCGGCAGCTGGCAGCGTAGCCCCGGTTCTTCAGCGTGCGCCTCCGCTGCTTCAGACGGATGACCTCCTCTTTGGTGAGACCCCTCAGGTGCTGGTTCAGCTCCCGCACGGACATTGACACGAGTTCATCATCACTCAGCACTGGGGCATTCTCTCCTGACTCCTCCTTTACCTGCAAACACCAACAGCACAGGGGTAGCGCCAACCCTTATTCTGGAGGGGTGGTGGGGACAGAGCAGAGATGGGCCACCCCTCAGCGTTGTGACGCTGGGAGACAACCCAAAAGCAGTACAGAGAACACAGGAGCCAACCCTTATTCTGGAGGGGTGGTGGGGACAGAGCAGAGATGGGCCACCCCTCAGCGTTGTGACGCTGGGAGACAACCCAAAAGCAGTACAGAGAACACAGGATCCATTTAAACACCTGGGAAAAATATAATACATGGGTAGCCCTCTGAAGTCAGAGAGAGCAGAGAGTCTTCCTCACCCAGCATGAACCAAAAAGTAAGATTCTCTCCTCCTTATCTGGAGGGATGAGGGGGACAGAGCAGAGATGGGCCACCCCTCAGCATCGTGACGCTGGGAGACAACCCAAAAGAAGTACAGAGAGCACACGCTCCATTAAAACACCTGGGAAAAATATAGCAGATGGGTAACCCTCTGAAGTCAGAGAGAGCAGAGAGTCTTCCTCACCCAGCATGAACCAAAAAGTAAGATTCTCTCCTCCTTATCTGGAGGGATGAGGGGGACAGAGCAGAGATGGGCCACCCCTCAGCGTCGTGACGCTGGGAGACAACCCAAAAGCAGTACAGAGAACACACAATCCATTAAAACACCTGGGAAGAATATAGCAGATGGGTAACCCTCTGAAGTCAGAGAGAGCAGAGAGTCTTCCTCACCCAGCATGAACCAAAAAGTAAGATTCTCTCCTGACTCCTCCTCTACCTGCAAACACCAACAGCACAGAGGTAGCACCAACCCTTATCTGGAGGGATGGCAGGGACAGAGCAGAGATGGGCCACCCCTCAGCATTGTGATGCTAGGAAACACCCCAAAAGCAGTGCAGGGAGCACACCTGGGAAAAATATAGCAGAGATCTAAGCTCTGCTGTCATCTGGGTTTGGGTAACCCGCTGAAGTCAGAGAGAGAAGGGAGTCTTCCTCACTCTTGGGACCCCGTCTCATTGTTGGTCTGGGAGGGGTTGGTTCACGCCGGGTGAACCAAAAAGTAAGATTCTCTCCCAACTCCTCCTTTACCTGCAAACACCAACAGCACAGAGGTAGCACCAACCCTTATCTGGAGGGATGGCAGGGACAGAGCAGAGATGGGCCACCCCTCAGCATTGTGATGCTAGGAAACACCCCAAAAGCAGTGCAGGGAGCACACCTGGGAAAAATATAGCAGAGATCTAAGCTCTGCTGTCATCTGGGTTTGGGTAACCCTCTGAAGTCAGAGAGAGAAGGGAGTCTTCCTCACTCTTGGGACCCCGTCTCATTGTTGGTCTGGGAGGGGTTGGTTCACCCAGGGTGAACCAAAAAGTAAGATTCTCTCCCAACTCCTCCTTTACCTGCAAACACCAACAGCACAGGGGTAGCACCAACCCTTACATGGAGGGATGGTGGGGACAGAGCAGAGACGGGCCACCCCTCAGCATCGTGACACTGGACACCACCCCCAAAGCAGCGCAGAGAGCACACGCTCCACTAAAACATCTGGGCAAAATATAGCTGAGATCTGAGCTCTGCTGTCCTCTGGGTTTGGACAATCCTCTTAAGTCAGAGAGAGCAGTGAGTCTTCCTCGCCCAGCGTGAACCAAAAAGTAAGATTTTTAAGGAGATAAGTGTACAGCAAAGCAGACTGAAGCCCTTTGCGTTCCTTCGCCAGGACCCAGAATTCCTATTGAATCCTGACGACAACACCTTTTCCCAGCATTAGGCCGGGACACCAGTGCAGCACCTCAAAAGCAGAACAGCCACTTGTTACGCAGGGTTTAATTCAGCATTTTGTGGCTTTTTGCTGAAGACTGCCCATCCCAGTAGTGATCTAAACCAACCCCGCTCGGCCTCAAGGAGCACAGCCCGGCTCAGTGTCCCTGGTGCACAGGCCAGACTCTGAAGTTACACGAGAAAGACACCAAGGCCTTGTGCCCTTTTCTCAGGCAGCTTGGCTCCCCCAATTCATTTCAGAACCATACAATCATTCAGGTTGGAAAAGGCCTTCAAGATCGAGGGCAGAACCTTTAAGCCATCAGCCTTTTGTCTCTTCAGAGACTGTGGGACACCTGGAACGAAGAGCTAGGACACTGGAAAGGCAACATGTCCACAACCCCATGGGCAGACCACCACCAAGCCAGTGTGTCTGAAGCATTTACAGTCTCACAGATCTGAGAGACACCACCTCGACACCTCCTTTCCCCAGGGCCTCCCAGTCCTGAGAGCAGAAGTACTTCATCAACAGGCCTGGGAGCGCTGGTTTCAGGATGCTGCCAATCCCTGCTGTAGTCAAAAGTCTCTTAGATAGCAAATGGGACACGCCACCTTCCAACCCCATCCCAGAGACTTTTTTTGGGTATTGCCAGTATTCTTCAACCCTAACCCTTCCTGTAGATAGTGGGAAATCCTAGAGACACCCATGTGTAAGAGTCTCTGGGACCCGTACGACTGACGCCACAAAGGCCTGTGACAGCCTCCCCTGCCCCCCAGCATCACCCCATCCTTCCCTTCTTCCCTACCTTTAATGCCTTGTTCGGTTTGGGATTAGTCGTCATAACCTGAGCACAGTCTTCCGGACAAAACCGCTCAGAAATTGCAACTGGAAAAACAAAACAAGATTTTCAGGTTAGAGCAATCGGAGAGATGAAGGTAAGAAGAGGATACACCCAGCGCTCGGCCCAAACCCCCAGCTCCATCACCGTTAACAGAAACGACCCCACGGCCGTTTAAAGCCCTGGGGTGGACTCAGAGACCAGTTGACCAGTTCACCCCATCCAGATGCAAGAGAGAGAAATTTGTGTTGAGTTTTAAGGCTGAAGACCTCATATTTTGCTATTAACGAACACCGAGATGAAGCCGGGAGGACAGGGCAGGGAGGGGGGAAAGGCCACTGGCTCCTGTCTGTAATTAGCAGTCGGGCTAATCACCATCCACCGCCCCGCAATACGCCGTCCCCTCTCACGGGGAGCGGAGCGCGGCCTCCCAGGCCCCGTCACTCACTCACCCCCCTCCGGAGGAATCCCAGACGCTCGGAACGACCTATTAAAGACTGAATTAAGAGTTACCTCCGCTCATAAAAGGCACCGGGAAGCCACAAGACAACAACTCCCTTCATTCTTATTTTGCTTATTATTAACCCGGCTCCAAATTGAATCAGCAACCCAGAAAAAGCAGCTGCCTGGTTCGTCACCTGCTTTCAGAGCCGTCCCCACCCAAAGGAGACGCTACCAGAAAAGCCAGAAAACAAGAGAAACAAAAGCCCCCCCCCACCTCCTTCCCCTCCAACCCCTCAATAACAAAGCAAGGCAGGAGTTTGCCTCTCCCAAGGCACCAAGACTGTTGCTTCCCCATTCTCTCGGCCCCGGGGCTGCCAGGGCTGACCTGCCCCATATTTCTGGTGTCCGACTGATGGAGACCATCCCCTGGCAAGATGCTGCCCTTCACGCTCACCTCCACTGGTGACTACACCTCTTCGGTCGGCAGCCAACAGAAAACCCACCTTTGCCCAAAAAAAACCCCTTCCTCGCCCCGCGGCGATGGCGGCAGGGTGGCTGGTACCTACCGCCGGAGAGGCGACCGCAGCCGTGCCACCATCACAGCCTCTGCCTGTCGCTCCCCCAAAACGGGGAGGGTGTGAGGTGCTGGTGTGTGTGTGTGTGTGTGTGTTCCCCCCCTACCAACCCTTACATGGAGGGATGGTGGGGACAGAGCAGAGACGGGCCACCCCTCAGCATCGTGACACTGGACACCACCCCCAAAGCAGCGCAGAGAGCACACGCTCCACTAAAACATCTGGGCAAAATATAGCTGAGATCTGAGCTCTGCTGTCCTCTGGGTTTGGACAATCCTCTTAAGTCAGAGAGAGCAGTGAGTCTTCCTCGCCCAGCGTGAACCAAAAAGTAAGATTTTTAAGGAGATAAGTGTACAGCAAAGCAGACTGAAGCCCTTTGCGTTCCTTCGCCAGGACCCAGAATTCCTATTGAATCCTGACGACAACACCTTTTCCCAGCATTAGGCCGGGACACCAGTGCAGCACCTCAAAAGCAGAACAGCCACTTGTTACGCAGGGTTTAATTCAGCATTTTGTGGCTTTTTGCTGAAGACTGCCCATCCCAGTAGTGATCTAAACCAACCCCGCTCGGCCTCAAGGAGCACAGCCCGGCTCAGTGTCCCTGGTGCACAGGCCAGACTCTGAAGTTACACGAGAAAGACACCAAGGCCTTGTGCCCTTTTCTCAGGCAGCTTGGCTCCCCCAATTCATTTCAGAACCATACAATCATTCAGGTTGGAAAAGGCCTTCAAGATCGAGGGCAGAACCTTTAAGCCATCAGCCTTTTGTCTCTTCAGAGACTGTGGGACACCTGGAACGAAGAGCTAGGACACTGGAAAGGCAACATGTCCACAACCCCATGGGCAGACCACCACCAAGCCAGTGTGTCTGAAGCATTTACAGTCTCACAGATCTGAGAGACACCACCTCGACACCTCCTTTCCCCAGGGCCTCCCAGTCCTGAGAGCAGAAGTACTTCATCAACAGGCCTGGGAGCGCTGGTTTCAGGATGCTGCCAATCCCTGCTGTAGTCAAAAGTCTCTTAGATAGCAAATGGGACACGCCACCTTCCAACCCCATCCCAGAGACTTTTTTTGGGTATTGCCAGTATTCTTCAACCCTAACCCTTCCTGTAGATAGTGGGAAATCCTAGAGACACCCATGTGTAAGAGTCTCTGGGACCCGTACGACTGACGCCACAAAGGCCTGTGACAGCCTCCCCTGCCCCCCAGCATCACCCCATCCTTCCCTTCTTCCCTACCTTTAATGCCTTGTTCGGTTTGGGATTAGTCGTCATAACCTGAGCACAGTCTTCCGGACAAAACCGCTCAGAAATTGCAACTGGAAAAACAAAACAAGATTTTCAGGTTAGAGCAATCGGAGAGATGAAGGTAAGAAGAGGATACACCCAGCGCTCGGCCCAAACCCCCAGCTCCATCACCGTTAACAGAAACGACCCCACGGCCGTTTAAAGCCCTGGGGTGGACTCAGAGACCAGTTGACCAGTTCACCCCATCCAGATGCAAGAGAGAGAAATTTGTGTTGAGTTTTAAGGCTGAAGACCTCATATTTTGCTATTAACGAACACCGAGATGAAGCCGGGAGGACAGGGCAGGGAGGGGGGAAAGGCCACTGGCTCCTGTCTGTAATTAGCAGTCGGGCTAATCACCATCCACCGCCCCGCAATACGCCGTCCCCTCTCACGGGGAGCGGAGCGCGGCCTCCCAGGCCCCGTCACTCGCTCACCCCCCTCCGGAGGAATCCCAGACGCTCGGAACGACCTATTAAAGACTGAATTAAGAGTTACCTCCGCTCATAAAAGGCACCGGGAAGCCACAAGACAACAACTCCCTTCATTCTTATTTTGCTTATTATTAACCCGGCTCCAAATTGAATCAGCAACCCAGAAAAAGCAGCTGCCTGGTTCGTCACCTGCTTTCAGAGCCGTCCCCACCCAAAGGAGACGCTACCAGAAAAGCCAGAAAACAAGAGAAACAAAAGCCCCCCCCCACCTCCTTCCCCTCCAACCCCTCAATAACAAAGCAAGGCAGGAGTTTGCCTCTCCCAAGGCACCAAGACTGTTGCTTCCCCATTCTCTCGGCCCCGGGGCTGCCAGGGCTGACCTGCCCCATATTTCTGGTGTCCGACCGATGGAGACCATCCCCTGGCAAGATGCTGCCCTTCACGCTCACCTCCACTGGTGACTACACCCCTTCGGTCGACAGCCAGCAGAAAACCCACCTTTGCCCAAAAAAACCCCCTTCCTCGCCCCACGGCGATGGCGGCAGGGTGGTTGGTACCTACCGCCGGAGAGGCGAC
>NW_015090876.1:2140947-2141363 GCF_001431845.1 Calidris pugnax
CCGTAAGCGCCAAGCTGCGAGATAGTATCCTAGATATCAGGGAGCGTATTTAGGTGCCTCCTCTATTTTTAAGCCCGAGACAGCACAGCTCTCCATGTCTGGAGGAGGGACAAGGACAGCCGCACAGCGCACAAGCCAAGATGCTCCGTGATGAATGGACCACTCACAGCAACTGGTGTGCGCTGCGTTTTCTAGAGCATCACCGCGTCCTTCCTTCCCTCCTCCTCCTCCTCCACCCAACCCCACCCCAGGCTGCCTCCTCACCAGAGCAGACCGGGCAGGGAGGGGGGACACATCCCAGCCCCGTGCTGTCCCCTCGGAGGGATGGGGGACAAGCTTGACCCCCCGCTGCCCACCCTGCCTGTTTTGCAGCGGGGCTGACCGCAGGCAGGAGGTTCTCCAGACCCCCCCCATCC
>NW_015090876.1:2141493-2141952 GCF_001431845.1 Calidris pugnax
GCCTCTGCCTGTCGCTCCCCCAAAAAGCGGAGGGTGTGAGGTGCTGGTGTGTGTGTGTGTGTGTGTGTTCCCCCCCTCCTCCCCAAAGCAGGGCGTCTTCCAGGGCTGGTCACAGCCGGCGGCACCGCAGAGAGCCCAGCCTGGATGGAGGGAGTCCTCGCCCTCCCTTCTCTTCCCCCCCTCCACCAACCCTCCAGCCCAGCCCAAACCCTCCCCATTTCCACGTCTGCATCGTGTCACACATCCTAATCATTCATGAAAAATCCAGCCAAAGCATCCCAAGCATGATTCCCTTCTGATAGTTGCCATGGTGACCTTGGGAAAGTAGCCAACCCGGAGACAGTCGCCATGGAAACAGAGAAGCCCAAAAGCAATAATGACTTCAGGTCATGTCTGTGCAAAGACATCACGAGGTCGTCGGAGAGTAAACAAACTCATTCATATCTGCAACCGGGGGGC
>NW_015090876.1:2141984-2142915 GCF_001431845.1 Calidris pugnax
CACGACTTACGTAAAAAATCAAGACGAAGAGCGTGGTGGTGGCGGCGGTGGCGGGGGGAGGACGGAAAATAAAATAATCCCGTAAGCGCCAAGCTGCGAGATAGTATCCTAGATATCAGGGAGCGTATTTAGGTGCCTCCTCTATTTTTAAGCCCGAGACAGCACAGCTCTCCATGTCTGGAGGAGGGACAAGGACAGCCGCACAGCGCACAAGCCAAGATGCTCCGTGATGAATGGACCACTCACAGCAACTGGTGTGCGCTGCGTTTTCTAGAGCATCACCGCGTCCTTCCTTCCCTCCTCCTCCTCCTCCACCCAACCCCACCCCAGGCTGCCTCCTCACCAGAGCAGACCGGGCAGGGAGGGGGGACACATCCCAGCCCCGTGCTGTCCCCTCGGAGGGATGGGGGACAAGCTTGACCCCCCGCTGCCCACCCTGCCTGTTTTGCAGCGGGGCTGACCGCAGGCAGGAGGTTCTCCAGACCCCCCCCATCCGCCGCCCACCCCTACCTCCAAGCCGGAGGCGCAGACGTAGGTGCTACCATGGAGGAAGAGGAGGAGGAAGGAAAAAGCTCCTCGTCCCGGCGAGCTGAGGAGAGCGGAGACGCTGCCAGTGCGTAAAGGAAAGGGCCGGCAGCCCCCTCCCTGCAGAGCGCGGGCCGCAGGCAGTTGGTGCCATAGTTATGCAGTGAGTCACCAGCTGTTTACAGAGTTTGCGAGCTCACATTCCCACAGCATCAGAAAACTCTTCCTTCCCTCGGCATCCCCCCTCCCCTCCCCACCCCGGCCCTACAAGGGAAGGGGCACGGTGCTGCCGTCCCCCCTGTCCCGTCCCACCGCCACCGGAAAAGGAAAGCCAAAACGGAGGGGGAGGCCGGCGAGCAGCCCCGGCACACCCACCCCTTACACCAAAAAAAAAAAAAAAAAAAAA
>NW_015090876.1:2142925-2147789 GCF_001431845.1 Calidris pugnax
TCCTCACCCAGCGCCTCTTCAAAGCGCTGTTCGACGCCAGCCGATGGAAAAACTGAACAGGGCCGCTTGGCCGCGCCGGGGATGGAAAGAAATGTAAAACATCACGGCAAACAAGAGGCGAGGGGTGAGGTGGCTGCTGGCGGGGGTCGGCGTGTGGGCTCGCTCGCCACCCCCAGCAATGTTCCACGGGACAAAACCCCTCCTGGTCACCTGCTGCTCCATGTCACCAAAGCAGCATCTCTTTTTCCTGCAGCACAGGAGCTCTGCAGCTCCATACGGGGTGTTGTGCCACACGCCTGGCTCCCCCAGCACCCCAAAGCACCCCAGATGGGCCAGCATCCCACTGAGATGGGCTAGGATATCTCCAAGAGAAAGGCTGGGATCCCTCCTATGGCACCAGAAGCGATGTGCCAGAGCCACCGAGGGCGAGGAGGTTCAGGGCACCATCAGGAACAGCTGTAACACCGGGTCCTCTTCAAAACAAGGGTGGGAGATGGGGGTCTGCCCCAACCCCAAGGGCAGGATTTGGTAGAACAAGTAGAAACACTCAAACGAGCCCAATTCTGGCACCCAGACACCATTCCTGGGGTGAGTCTTATCTCCACACCAGGTGAACCCACAGGTGTGGTCCAGGCTCTGCTTGAAACCGATACGGTGGCACCTGCAACCCCCACCTACAGCTCTCCCCAGGCTCCATCTCCACCTCCCCACCTACAAAATCCCCCCCATCGGGACTATTCGGCCACCAACACCAAGGGCCTCCCATCGGGGTGGCATCTCCCACAGCCAGAAGGCAAAACCCCACAACAAAAGTCACCAACCCTCCCACTGACGTGCCACCTCCAGCAGCATCCCCTAACCGCACCACACAGAGGGGGTCTTCTGGGACCCCGCCTGCCATTTGATTACTAGCACCCTTTTTAGTCTTTACCCCTATTCCTGCCCTTCTTTCCTTAATTGCGTTTGCTGCACCAGGTCTAAAATTAGGAGCTCGGCTTTTTTGGAACAGGGACGGCACGACAGGGCTGCTCCGTAAGCCGCGTACCACGCTCCCAACGCCCCACAAACAGAGCGGGGAGCAGCAACACACCAACCCTGAGGAGCAAAGCCTTCTCCAGAGCAGCTCCCGGGTTGAAACACCAGTGTTTTGACTGTGCCTTACATAAAGAACCCTTGTAATTCTGCAATAAAGTTACCCATTGACAGCCTCGCCAACGCCCTCTCCCTCTCTCGGGCGGCTCTTAACGCCCCTTGCAACATCCTCCTCCCCCCAAAAAAAAATCCTGGAGGTCTCCAGGTGACATCCCAAGCCCCACGCTCTCGGCTGGGAGCATCCAGAGATCCCCCAGCTCTTCTGCTTGGAGAGGAGAAGGCGGCAGAAAAGCCTGGCCAGGGCAGAGGCAGGAGGGAGCTTTCCACACAAGGCTTGCAAATTAAGGCAGAAAACACGCCAGGATTGAGATTTCAGACTTTCCACGCTACGGGGCTTTCGAAGCGCGTTGGGCAGGAAGGAATTACTACAAAGCCTCCGCCGAACACCCGACAACTGAACTCCAGTTTTCAAACTCCTTCCACGCTGGAAGACAACCCCGGCCAGAACACGAGCGCCTGGCAGAGGGCCCCGCTGGTGTTTCGCTTCCATCCCCAGCCACGGACAGCAAAGTGAAAACACGCAACCCCTCACCTTCAGCCAGGCTGGTGGCAGCTTCCAGAGGGCAGAAAAACAAGCGGGAGGTTCAAGCAGCACCGGGGATCTCCTCCATCCACTCCCAACCCAGCACCCGCAGTCGGGCTGTGGGTGAGCAGAACACTCCCCTCGCTCCCAGACGCGGAGATTTGATTCCCAGGCAGCCGTTTTAATAAAGTCACCCAAATTCCTCCTTTACCCACGAGTCCTGGCGGATAAAATCCCTCCTTTATACGGCTCCCGAGCTCCAGCCAGGCCTACCCAGGGTACCATCAGAGCCCCCAGGTGAGCTAGGGATGCTTCAATCCTCGCCGCTCGGTGGCAGGAGGTGGATTCCCGGCGCGGCAGGCAGAGCACCAGCCCTCTCCTCCATCATTCAAAAAAAAAAACCACCATTCTCCTGCCCTGACAATCTTCACACCTCCCCGGAAGGCAGAGTGACGCTTGTCACTCATTGGCACCGGGAGCGGGGAGGGCTGGGCCGAGGGTGTGAATCAGGGAGCAGAAGCATATGCGAGGCGAGAGGTTTGACATGAAGAGAGAGAGAAGACACAAGGAGGGGGGTGAGTCACTGTTTACTGTTCTAGAGGAGCTCCGCGCAGCCCTCGCCCAGCTGGCCAGCTTTCCGTTTCCCGTATGGATCGGAACCAGCATCCAGCAGCAAAGGGGGAGACTGGGGAACCTTCAGAGCGTGTCCGAGAGCTGCCAGGACACGGCTCTCTGAGGCGCTCTCTGGGGAAGCCTGGACACGGATCAGACGCTCTTCAGCGCTTTGGTAAACAACCCACTGGGATGCTGTGGAGAGCCTGCCGGCAGGGAACTGGGAGCACTGGGAGGGGGACCTCCCGTGTCACCTGGGGACCTTCACCTGGGAGGTGGCCGAAGGGGAAGGGGACACGGCAGCCAGCCCCGGCAGTGACACCCATAACAGCACTTTTTCCACCACGCGCTCACCGCTGGCGGTGAGGGAGCTACACCAGAACTACACCTCAGCATCACCAGCCCGGGGACACGGCTCCCCCAGCCACAGCACACAACTCCCTCGGACAGACAGACAGACAGACAGACGGACAGATAGCAGGGCAGAGCTGGGGATTCCTACCCCAGGCTGCTCCTCACCCCACGTGCCAACCACTGACCGCTCACAACGGAACAGGACGGCAGGGTCCCCCCATATCCTGCAATATCACAAAGCAAGGGGAGGGTCCACCACACAACCTGTCCCTCTGCTCCGGAGCTTAGCAGCAGGAAAATCACTCTCATTGTGGCCTTTTCCCCCCTGTCCCCCCCCAGTTTTCGTATCAGGGAGCCCCACATCACCCTGTGCTGGTTTCACAGGGAGGAGAGACCCTGCCCGAGTTTGAGGGCAGCCTGAAACAACAGCTCAGAGAGAAAGTGGAAACCGCCCGGCTCGTCTCCACGGGGTGGCCGAGCCTGAAACTTCCCGATAATTGAAAGTGCGAGCGGCGCTCGAGCAGTTCACAGCTGGATGTTTACAAAACCCATGGGCCAGCGAGCTTATCCCAAAACCCCAACCACCGCGGGGGCCGGGGCTCCCAGCTGGCCTTGCCCTGCTCCCCAAACATCTCCCCCAGCTACAGATTTTCGATACCAAGCTCCACAGCACTTTCCACGCCATTAATCACCTCCCAACGCTGATGGAAAGAAGAGTCTATCAGGCTGATATGTCATTATTTCCCCCCCCCTACACACACACACACTTTCAGGACACGCGGCGGTACCGAACTCCTTCCCCGCAACAGATTGGGCACCAAAATGAGAGAAAACATGACAAAGCACACTGTCCTTGACCGGCGAGATTAAAAAAAAACAACGTTTCTGGTTCAAAACCACTGGCCAAGCAGGGTGACACGGCCAGGGGACGTTTAACCCAGCTCAAGGTGCAAAGCCCAGAGAAAGCTTGGGGGGGGAGAGACCCTGCCCAGGTTTGAAGGCAGCCTGAAACAACAGCTCAGAGAGAAAGTGGAAACCGCCCGGCTCGTCTCCACGGGGTGGCCGAGCCTGAAACTTCCCGATAATTGAAAGTGCGAGCGGCGCTCGAGCAGTTCACAGCTGGATGTTTACAAAACCCATGGGCCAGCGAGCTTATCCCAAAACCCCAACCACCGCGGGGGCCGGGGCTCCCAGCTGGCCTTGCCCTGCTCCCCAAACATCTCCCCCAGCTACAGATTTTCGATACCAAGCTCCACAGCACTTTCCACGCCATTAATCACCTCCCAACGCTGATGGAAAGAAGAGTCTATCAGGCTGATATGTCATTATTTCCCCCCCCCTACACACACACACACTTTCAGGACACGCGGCGGTACCGAACTCCTTCCCCGCAACAGATTGGGCACCAAAATGAGAGAAAACATGACAAAGCACACTGTCCTTGACCGGCGAGATTAAAAAAAAACAGCATTTCTGGTTCAAAACCACTGGCCAAGCAGGGTGACACGGCCAGGGGACGTTTAACCCAGCTCAAGGTGCAAAGCCCAGAGAAAGCTCGGAGCGGGGTGTCCCGAGAGAGGAGAGTCACAGTGTCATGTCCCCCCCCACCAAGACCCCAACCTTGGGGACGTGGCCCCCTCGTATCCGGACGATGGTCCGGCACCTCCGGCAGGTCGGAGGAGAGGGAACTCCGGGCGCCGCGCGGCCCTTCGTCTCGCCATTGGGCAACGGCGGCGTCCATCAGCTCTAGGAAGTGACTCGCACGAGGAAGGCGCTTCTCCAACGGCGGCGGCGGCCACACACGGAAGGGGAGAGAGGGAAAAGCGGAGGAAAGGCGCGCGTAACCCCGTTTTCCAGCAGGGAGGAAAAAAAATATTAATCATAATACTAGAAACCACAAGGTAAATTCGCTTAAAAAACAAAAAAAACCAAACCGAACAACCAAAACAACAACCCCCAAAAACCCAACCGACCCCCAGAACCTTGAGAGGCGTGGGGTTGAGCTTCTCGGCAGGGCTTATAAAGAGTGAAAGTGCAAGGAAAAATGGAAAAAAACTAAGAAAAAAGGCTTGGGGAGGGGTTGGGGAAGGGGAATGGGACCACTTTCACCGGCTCCGCCATCCCAGGACCAGACTGGGGGCGTGGGGGGAGTGAAATTAAGGTTTTTTCTCCCCCCACCACCTTTTCTATACCAACTTGGCCCAAAGGAGGAAAGTCGGGGAG
>NW_015090876.1:2148306-2152798 GCF_001431845.1 Calidris pugnax
CCGCGTCCCCCGCCCCACGTCACCCCCCGCCGCGGCACCGCCCCCATTCACCCCTGACGCGCGCAGCGCCTCCCGCCCTTTCCCGGCCCCGCCCCCGCGCCCCGTTCATTCATGGCGCGGGGAGAGAAGGGGGCGGAGCCTCGACGGAGCCACGCCCCCACCCCCCGCGCTCCTTCCCCCTCCCCGCCGGCGGGAAAGGGGGGGCGCGGCGTGGCCGTGGGGTTTTACACACGCACCGCACACACACACACACGGACTGCACACACACGGGTGGGAGCGTGTCCCGGGGAACGTGAGGCTTCTCGGGGGGGTTCAGGGGGTTATTTTGGTCCCCGGTTCTCCACGATGTGGGGGATGCGGCGTGGCCGTGGGGTTTTACACACACACCGCACACACACACACGGGTGGGGAACGTGTCCCGGGCACCATGAGGCTTCTCGGGGGGCTGTTTTGGCCCCCAGTTCTCCACGACATGGGGGCCGTGGTGTGGCCGTGGGGTTTTACACACGCTCCCCCCCCCCATACACGGGTGGGAAACTTGTGCCAGACACCTTGGGGGGCTCTTTTGGCCCTGGTGGCCATGGGGTTTTACACAAGCTCCCCACCCACACGGGTGGGGAACGTGTTCCAGGCACCATGAGGCTTCTTGAGGGGCTGTTTTGGCCCCCGGTTTTCCACAGCAGGGGGTGTGTGGTGTGGCTGTGGGGTTTTACACACACACACCCCCCGCAGGTGGGTGGGTTTGCAGTGGGGGAACACATTCCGGCCACTGTGAGGCTTCTTGGGGGCTATTTTGGCTCCCAGTTCTCCACGACATTGAGGGGTATGGCGTGACTGTGGGGTTTTACACACGCCCCCCCATACACGGGTGGGGAACTTGTCCCAGACACCATGAGGCTCTCAGGGCGCTATTTTGGTCCTCAGTGCTCCATGGCAGGGGGACATGGTGTGGCCATGGGGGTCTTACACACCCCCCCCGGGCAGGTGGGGAATGTTTTCCAGACACAGGGAGGCTCTCGGGGTGCTGGGGGGGTATTTTGGCCCCCAGTGCTGCTCCATGGCAGGGTTTGCCCTCCTCCACCAGACACCAGACCAGCCTTTGCCCCCGCACTGCCCGGTCCCAGACCTTCCCCCATCCCTCCCGAGCGCTGCTGCGGGGCCAAATCCTGCCCCGGGGCTGGATCCTGGCCCTGGTGCTTGCACTTCCCTTGTGCAATCTCCAGAGCTGGTAACACAACCCCCTGCCCCCAACAGCACGAGCGGCGCTTGGGAACCCAGCAGCGTCCAACAATGATGAAAATGTGTCAAAAACTGTAATAACAGGGGTGGTTGACCAAACCCAACTGCCCCCCCTTCCAAACCTTTGATTATTATTTTTTTTCTTGGTGTTCGTAACTATATTAGAAAGTCTGTGTCGGGCCCGTGCAATTTGTGCCTTGGAGCCTCGGGGCCAAATATCCAGGTTGGAGCAGATCTCAGGGCCGTAGTTGAGGCTTTGAGTAAGATCCTGTCTTTCACAGCTCCCTTTGCACAACGTGAGCAACATGGGGTGCCCCACGTCTGCCACAGCCCCACGGCGCCGTGGGGCCGGAGCGAGGCCTGGCTGAAGCGGGGTTTGGGCAGATGCACCACCCTGCTCTTAAGAAACCACTATTATTTATTGGAACTGGGCTAACGAGGTTGGTTAAATCTCCCAGGCGATGGCGTGAAGCTGCTGCCCGATGTGACTCCAACGGCGTGGGCCTTCGCCTCTCCTGGATTTACAGACTCTGGTTGAAAACCTGCCCCAGGCGCTGGGTCCTCACCGATGCCTCTGAGGTTTGTCTCCAGATCTTTCTGTCCTGGGAGGGGTTCTGGTGGCTGAGAGTGCGAAGACAAGGAAGGAGAGGGGTGGTGGGATCCTTGGGGCCACCCGTGTCCCCAGCACAGCCACCTGCCCCCATGCCCTTTCTGGGTGGTAATAACCAGAAACAAGGAGGACATCATCCAAGGTGGACATCCATGGGATGGTGGTCCCCGAACGCAGGAGGGATGGGGTGGCTGCACCCTGGGTGGGGGTTTCCCCCTCTGTGGTGACAGCCCCATGCGTGGGGCTTCCCAAAACTGAGGTATTTTCCCCTGTCTTTGCAATAACATGGGTTTGACAGGTCGTATGTGGCATGGGGGGGTCATGTCGCCTGAAATTCTGTTTCTGGGTGAATCGTCCTGTTCACAACAGCTCTTACTTTTTGTTTTCATTCCGTGGGGAAAGCAGCTCTGCTCCAAAGGTCTGTTGTCCTTTGCTGCTGACCTTTAGACTGCAGTGGCCTTCGGTAGTAAACAACGAGCAGCTCTTCGGTCCCCCGAGAGTGGGAAAGCCTGGGCAGGGAGCGTGCAATTATATCGACTCGTTAACCAGCTGACGAGGAGTGCATGGGAGACAGGACCTCTGGGGAAAACCTGGGTGGGAAAAGGGCTTTGTTTGGGGAAGTGTGGGTGTTTTGGGGGTCTAGCCCCCCCTCCCCGCCCCCAAAATGTGTGCTCAAAACACATCTGGCATCAGGATTCCCTGAAGGCACGGTGCAGGATTCAGCACAGACACCGCTCTCATGCTGCTTTGGGTAACGTGCTCTCACCCTAAAAGAGGGGTAGAGGTGTTAATACTCTGAGTTTGGAGACCCAGCCTGCACCCAGGTGGGGGAAAATCTTAAAAATCGCTAATCTGGCGTATTTTATATATACGCTTATCTCCTGTATTTTATATCCCGTATTTTATACCCATCCCGAGGGCTGGAGAACCTCTCCTATGAAGACAGGCTGAGGGAGCTGGGATTGTTCAGCCTGGAGAAGATAAGGCTCCGGGGAGACCTTATAGCAGCCTTTCAATATCTGAAGGGTGCCTATAGAAGAGCTGGGGAGGGACTCTTTGCCAGGAAGGGTAATGATAGGACAAGGGGAAACGGTTTTAAATTGGAAGAAAAAAGATTCAGATTAGATCTCAGGAAGAAATTTTTTACTCTGAGGGTGGTGAGAGCCTGGCCCAGGTTGCCCAGAGAAGCTGTGGCTGCCCCATCCCTGGAGGGGTTCAAGGCCAGGCTGGATGGGGCTTGGAGCAACCTGCTCTAGTGGGAGGTGTCCCTGCCCAGGGCAGGGGGTTGGAACTCGATGATCTTTGAGGTCCCTTCCAACCCAAACCATTCTATGATTCTATGATTCTATGATATAGTAGATTGAGGAGATATAGATATTTAATAAACTATAATCATTATAATTAAATAAGTCACAGGCGACAGGACAAGAGGAAATGGCCTCAAGTTGCCCCAGGGGAGGTTCAGGCTGGATATTAGGAAAAATTTTTTCACTGAAAGGGTCATCAGCCATTGGAATGGGCTGCCCAGGGAGGTGGTTGAGGCCCCATCCCTGGAGGTGTTCAAAAGACGGGTTGATGTAGTGCTGGGAGGTCTGGTTTAGTGATGGTGATGCTTCTTGTTTGTTGTGTGGGTGTCTATTTTTGTCAAAGTGAGGTTGACGGTTGGACAAGATGATCTTTAAGGTCCCTTCCAACCTAGAAGATTCTGTGTGATTCTGTGTGAATAAATAATTATTAACAATAGAATTTTTATAATTAAATAATAAATTATTATTGATAAAATATAATAACATATATTAAAAAAAAAACCAAAAAACAAAACATAAAATCAAAATAAACCCCAGAGCATGCAAACTGGAGGAGCGGGCCGGGGAGGCGCGGCTACTAGAAGGGAGCGGTAGAGAAGGTAGAAGGGAGCGTCTCGTCGGGTTATTACGGCGGAGCAGGCAGAGCTGCAGCGGCGCCGGGGAGCCCTGCCCGCCCCCTGCCCGTTCCCTGCCCGCCCCCCTGCCCGCTCCCTGCCGACAAGATGATCTTTAAGGTCCCTTCCAACCTAGAAGATTCTGTGTGATTCTGTGTGAATAAATAATTATTAACAATAGAATTTTTATAATTAAATAATACATTATAATTGATAAAATATAATAACATATATTAAAAAAAAAACCAAAAAACAAAACATAAAATCAAAATAAACCCCAGAGCATGCAAACTGGAGGAGCGGGCCGGGGAGGCGCGGCTACTAGAAGGGAGCGGTAGAGAAGGTAGAAGGGAGCGTCTCGTCGGGTTATTACGGCGGAGCAGGCAGAGCTGCAGCGGCGCCGGGGAGCCCTGCCCGCCCCCTGCCCGTTCCCTGCCCGCCCCCCTGCCCGCTCCCTGCCTTCACCCTGCCCGTACCCACAATGTCAAGAGGAGACACGTGTATGTAAGCGCCTGGCATGGCCGCAGCGGGGCCCAGGCAGGCCTGGCAGGGGGGGGTCCCGGGGCGACACGCCACCCCCGGGCCAAGCTGGGGACCCCCACACCGCGTGTGTGTCCGTCCCCCCTTCCCCACCTTCAAGTGCTGTAGGGTGGGGGCCTGGCATGAGCAGGGCTGCATGGGCTGGTGGCATGGGGGTTCGCATGATTTTGGGGGTTGGGGGG
>NW_015090876.1:2153101-2184221 GCF_001431845.1 Calidris pugnax
TGCTCGGGGGGGGGGGAGGATGCTCGGAGTGTAGGATGCTCCCCACCTCGGAGCCACAGTTCCCAGCCCACAGCTCCACTCCGACGGGCAGAGGGAGCTCGGTTTTACTTGCAGCTTCCAGAAACGCTGCAGCCCATAAATTCAGAACTGGGGAAGAAAACTCCTTGAAGGGCCGCTCTGCCACCCCCCCATCCCCTTAGGTGGGTTTCAGGCGGGTGTCACTTTGTCCCTTGGGGCTGCAGGAGAGTTGTGAGGCTCCATCTCCCTGCACTCCAGCAGGATCAGGACCACCCCATCCTGGCAAATCCGTCCTTTGCCGAGTTTTGCCTTGTGAATCTAAGCCAAGGGCGTAGACACCAGGGTGCTGGGTGCTCAGGTGGGTGTCACTTTGTCCCTTGGGGCTGCAGGAGAGTTGTGAGGCTCCGTCTCCCTGCACTCCAACAGGATCAGGACCCCCCCATCCTGGCAAATCCATCGAGTTTTGCCTTGTGAATCTAAGCCAAGGGCGTAGACACCAGGGTGCTGGGTGCCGAGGCGGGCTGGCACTGCCTGAGCCGTGGGTGTTGGGAGAGGGGAAGCCACCCTGGAGGCTCGGGGTGAGCTCTCTCTCTCTCCAACTCCTTCACACCTCCCTCCATCTCCCCCCTCCTCGCTCCAGGACGATGAAGTCGTACCAGAAGCTGAGGCCGGCGGGGTGGTCCCGGGAGGAGGAGGAAGGAGCCGCCCCGACGCCCACCGGCCGATGTGAATCTAAGCCAAGGGCATAGACATCAGGGTGCTGGGTGCTCAGGTGGGTGTCACTTTGTCCCTTGGGGCTGCAGGAGAGTTGTGAGGCTCCATCTCCCTGCACTCCAGCAGGATCAGGACCCCCCCATCCTGGCAAATCCATCGAGTTTTGCCTTGTGAATCTAAGCCAAGGGCGTAGACACCAGGGTGCTGGGTGCCGAGGCGGGCTGGCACTGCCTGAGCCGTGGGTGTTGGGAGAGGGGAAGCCACCCTGGAGGCTCGGGGTGAGCTCTCTCCCTCTCCAACTCCTTCACACCTCCCTCCATCTCCCCCCTCCTCGGGTGGCAGAATCTGACGGCGTATTCCCTGGTAAAACCTCTGAGTCAGGGCTTTGGGTGCTGGCGGAGGATGCTCGAGGGGGAGGATGCTTGGAGTGGAGGATGCGCGGGGGGGGGCTGGGGAAGAAAACTCCTTGAAGGGCCGCTCTGCCACCCCCCCATCCCCTTAGGTGGGTTTCAGGCGGGTGTCACTTTGTCCCTTGGGGCTGCAGGAGAGTTGTGAGGCTCCATCTCCCTGCACTCCAGCAGGATCAGGACCACCCCATCCTGGCAAATCCGTCCTTTGCCGAGTTTTGCCTTGTGAATCTAAGCCAAGGGCGTAGACACCAGGGTGCTGGGTGCTCAGGTGGGTGTCACTTTGTCCCTTGGGGCTGCAGGAGAGTTGTGAGGCTCCATCTCCCTGCACTCCAGCAGGATCAGGACCCCCCCATCCTGGCAAATCCATCGAGTTTTGCCTTGTGAATCTAAGCCAAGGGCGTAGACACCAGGGTGCTGGGTGCCGAGGCGGGCTGGCACTGCCTGAGCCGTGGGTGTTGGGAGAGGGGAAGCCACCCTGGAGGCTCGGGGTGAGCTCTCTCTCTCTCCAACTCCTTCACACCTCCCTCCATCTCCCCCCTCCTCGCTCCAGGACGATGAAGTCGTACCAGAAGCTGAGGCCGGCGGGATGGTCCCGGGAGGAGGAGGAAGGAGCCGCCCCGACGCCCACCGGCCGTGGGAGGCTGGCCCCGTGGTGGGTGGGCAGTGGGCTACTGGTGGCCGCCGTCCTCCTGAGCGCCCTGACCGTCTGGGTGCTGCGGCAGGTATCGGGGGGCTGGCCCAGACCCGAGCTGCCCCCCCAATGTCTCCTGGTACCCGAAAGCCACCGCTTTGACTGCTACCCGGAGCGACACGTGGTGGTGACCCAGGAACTCTGCCAAAGCCGGGGGTGCTGCTTCATCCAGAGCCCACCGCCGGCGGGGGGCAAGCGAGGGGTGCCCTGGTGTTTCTACCCCCCCGACTTCCCCAGTTACGCCCTGGACAGCCTCAACCAGACAGCGTTGGGCATGGTGGGGCTGCTGGTGCGGAGGGAGAAGGCCTATTACCCCCGGGACATCATGATGCTGAGGCTGGATGTGGAGTTTGAGACAGACACGCGGCTGCACGTCAAGGTGAGCTCCCCGTGGTTGCCCTCCAGAGCTTGTGACCGTGCTCCTGCATCCCTGCACCCCCCATCCCACCTCTACGGGGGGACATCCCCTGCTCAGACTGGGGCTGGAAGCTACCATGCTCCAGGCATGGCCGTGTGTGGCCTCAATGAGCACCTCCAACCCTTTGCCCTCTTGCTTTGCTGGTCTTTAAAGCGCTTTTTCTCCCTTTTTCAGATATCAGACGCGGCCAACCCACGGTATGAGGTTCCCCTCGAGGTTCCTCAGGCCACAAAGAGAGCGGAAAACCCCATCTACAGCCTGGAGTTCTCCCGGGACCCCTTTGGGATGCTGCTGCGGCGCAGGGCGACGGGGAGGGTGCTGTAAGAACCCACCTCCTCCGCATCCCACAGCGAGCCGGGGAAAGCTCATCCCACCCTAGGCAGGCTCCAGCACGCTTCCCAGAGGTTTTTCCTTAGGGAAAACCACACTGTGGGGTCTCCAGCCAATAATTACTCTTCATCTTTCCAGCTGGGCTCACGGGGGGATGTGGCAGCACGTGGCTTCCTGGCCCCACGGGCTGGCCACGTGCTTGCTGTGGCTACGGCAGGGCTTGGTGGGATCAGCAACTCTCCAAAAATCTCCCAGTGCCCTAATTCCTCGCCAGGTCCTACAGCAGGTCCCTGCCACCTCACCAAAAAGGGACCTGGTGGCTCCAGGAAGGGGCCACCAGAGGGTTGTGGTTTTGCCCGTTTCACCCTGCTTTTGGGCTTCCCTGGCTGTCCAAACTGTAGGGCTCCAGGCTTTTTGTGGAAAGGGGCTGCGGGTGGCTTTGCTGCGCTGCTCTCAGTCACCTCCATGGCCTTGCCCACACTAAGCTGTTGGTGAACACCAACGGCTGGTCGATGTACAGTGGGGTATTTTGAGATCCCATCCTTTCCTCCTCCTTCCCGTTCGCTGGTGCCTGTGGTCCGTATTTTACTCAGGAGCTGCTTATCGGTGGCGACAGGCTGAAAAACCCCACCACCATATCTCCTCTGTGGTTAGTAATAACCTGGGTGGAAACTTCTGGTGTCAAAGGCGAGGCTGTGCCCACTGGGTTGGACTGGTTCAGGCTGGGACTGAATGTCCCACCTGGGCTGAGGTGTTGGGACTGGTTGTAGGGGGAAAGGGTCATTTGTTGGTGGGCAAATGCATCCAGCTGGATCCCAGCATCCCCTCTTGACTCCCTTTTCTCCCTCCGTGTCACCCTGGCAGGCTCAACACCACCGTGGCCCCTTTGATCTTCGCTGACCAGTTTCTCCAGATCTCCACCTTGCTCCCGTCCAGGTTCCTCTACGGGCTGGGGGAGCACCGTGGCCCCCTCCTGCACAGCCTGGACTGGAGCACCCTCACGCTGTGGGCACGCGATGTCTCACCCACGGTACCATCTCCCCCCTCCCCGGGGGGGTGCAGGGGGGGTGAGGACGGGGGGTACCACTCTCCGGGGCGTCGGATGAGCCCTGGGAAAACGGTGCAGGGGGGTGGGCAGGGCCACTGGGAGAGGTGGTCGGGGGCTGAGGGGTGGATACATACCAGGGAGGATTTCAGAGCAATTGCAAAATGCTCTCGGAGGGCCCCGGGTGTTTTCCGCTCCACCCTCCTGCAACAGGTTGTGGCGAGGCAGGAGGTTTCCCCCTCGCCCAGCCCAGCTCCGTAGCAGCCCCCCAAAAAGCACCCTCCCATGGCCTTCATCACCAGCTCCGAGACCATCCTCATCCCTCCCCTTGTCCTCCCCGGGGGGTGACAGATGCCTGGTTGGGTGGTGGCAGCAAATGCAACCCAGGGCCATTTATTTGCCCCCCCACCCCCCCTCCCTGGGGTGACAGGGGGCTTTGCCTGGGAGCTGCTCTCTCTCTCTTCTCACCCGGCATCTCCTCTTTGCAGGAATCATTCAACCTCTACGGCGCTCACCCCTTCTACCTGCTGATGGAGGAGGGTGGAGATGCTCACGGGGTTTTCCTCCTCAACAGCAATGCGATGGGTAGGTGTCCCGGGACACCCGGGCTGGCTTGTCCCCCCGGCAGATGGGGACAGATGGGACCTGCCCGTTTGGGAACTCGGGGCGAGAGGAAACCCTAAAAGGGAAAGATGTGGTTTGATGGCTCCGTTATTGAGCGTCGCCATCTGTTTCCTGGCTACGGCGAGGCTCTTTAGCAACAGCCGAGCAGTTTAACCACATGCCCTGCTGCTGCCTCACCGTAGGAAAAAACCAGTCCCTGGTGGGTGTGCACGGCTCTGGGACGGTTCCCCCCTCCACCCGAAAAACAGCCTTGCCCCCGGGGCCCTGCTGGGGCGCAGCCGGGGATGCCGAGTGCCGCCCGCGCTCTTCCCAGCTGTGCTCTGCCGTGGGAGCCACCCGTGCCTGCCAGCTGATCCGGCAGCAGCTCCCCCGGGCTCCTGCCCTGATGGGGATGGCACCAGCCACCACCCGTCCCTCCCAGCAGCTGCCACTGGGAGCCAGCTGGGCCAGTGCCACACATGGCCAGGCTCCGGTAGCTCCAGCTGCGCTCGGCGGCTTCGTGGCAGGGATGGTCCCGAGGGGGAGCTCAGGGGAGATGCGGCCACCTGAGCTGAGCTTCAAGGGCTCCTCCGTGTGAAAAACCCTTCCCGGGAAAGCCCTTGCTCCCACTGGCTCATACGAGTAGCTCTGCATTTGTTTAGGAGGGAATCTGGGGGGAGAACGTGAAGGAAAGCCTTGTGTTTGCTTGTGCTTCAAGTGGAAGCCGGGAGAATCACACAGCTTTGGTCTTTAAGAGCAAATTTTGAAGACAGTGAGTTTTCTCCCCACGTTTCAGGCTGGATATTAGGAAAAATTTTTTCACTGAAAGGGTTCTCAGCCATTGGAATGGGCTGCCCAGGGAGGGGGTTGAGGCACCATCCCTGGAGGTGTTCAAAAGACGGGTTGATGTAGTGCTGGGAGGTCTGGTTTAGTGATGATGCCCCTTGTTTGTTGTGTGGGTGTCTATTTTTGTCAGTCAGGTTGACGGTTGGACGAGATGATCTTTAAGGTCCCTTCCAACCTAGAAGATTCTGTGATTCTGTGATTCTGTAAATCAGTGATCTCCCTCAGGTGGGATGATTCCAGCCTCCAGGCACCTGTTTAACATCCGCTGAGCAAAAGGCAGGGATTTCTCTGTTCTCCTGCTGGAGGCTGAGTGTGACCTGTGGCACTGCCTGGTCCCTGCCATGGTGGTTGGGGTCAGGGGGTTACTTCCCAATTCTCACCATCTTTTTCTCTTCCCCACCCCTGAAAAAAGAGGTGGCCCTGCAGCCCGCTCCAGCCCTGACCTGGAGGACCATCGGGGGGGTGCTGGATTTTTACATCTTCCTGGGGCCCGACCCCAACATGGTCATCCAGCAGTACCAGCAGGTGATAGGTAAGTGCCCACACCCCGACGTGGCCATCTGTGGGCACCTTCCTCACACCCCCATCCCCGTCTCACCCCAGCTTCACCACCGCCCCCAGTCTTCCCAGTTGGGGAGCGGTGTGTGGTCCCCAGCCATCCCATCCCTCCCAGCACATCAGGGGTCTGCGGTCACCTCCTTTCCCCCTTGTCCCCTTTCCCTCCCATCCTTCTGAGATGCTGCTGTCATCTCGGGACATCCCATCCCTGCTCCTGCTCTCCTGCTGCAGGATTCCCAGCCATGCCTCCCCTCTGGGCGCTCGGCTTCCACCTCTGCCGCTGGGGCTACGGATCCAGCAACGAGACCTGGCAGACGGCGAGGGCCATGAGGAACTACCAGATCCCCCAGGTAACCCACCCTCCAGACCCCTGGGGGAGGAAGGGGGGGGTTCCAGGCTCTGTCACCCCTCCCCGTGCCTCTGTCCCGCAGGATGCACAGTGGAATGACATCGATTACATGGACGGGTACCGGGACTTCACCTTCGATCCCCAGAAGTTTGCCTCCCTGCCCTCGCTGGTGGAAGATCTCCACAAACACGGGCAGCGCTACGTTATGATCTTGGTACCCCCCCTCCTCCCTTCTTCTCTCCCTGTGCTGTCTGTGGGATGCAAGGCAGAGGCGTAAGGGATGCTCCTGGTCCCAGTTGATCATCCCCAGGCCTCGGGGGTTTTTGTCTGAGGTCGGTCCCCAGTGCTGGGCTGGCAGCTGTAATCTGCTGCTGGAAATCCCCCTCCCGCAGGCAGGGACCATGGAGAAATGGGCCAGGTTCTTGTGCTGTGCTCCTCTCTGCTGCAGGAGTATGAGGATGCCCCTGTCCCTCGTGGGCAAACGGGTGGAGGAACTGAGGGTCAGGCTGTTTAACTCGTGGGTGCTGGGCTTGGGTGCCCCCGCATCCCCACGAGTGCTGGGATCTCATGACCCAGCGTGATCTCCCTTCTTCCCTCCACAAGGAAAAGGGGTGCGGGTTCTGCTGGCCAGGGACAGTGGGAACCATCAGGTCCTGGGCAGGGAAAGGTTGGGTTCCCCCCTGTTTGAACTCCCACTGTAGCCCAAGCCTGTCCGTGACCCCATGTTTCTTGCATAAGTGCAAGATTTCTTGTATTTGTCCTCTCCCCCTCCCCAAAACACTCTTAACGGGTCCTGGGGACTTGCAGAAGTGGCATTTCAGAAACCATGGCTGGAAGTGTTGAAGCAAGTTTCTGTTCCCCTTGGGGGGGAAGCAGCCGCCGTGTGTGGGCTCTGGCTGACCCCGGCTGGGTTGTCTTCTCCTCTGAATCACACCGGGCTGGCAAGGGGAAGGGGCCAGGACCTGCTGGGAAAGGCACTGACCCTCTGCTCCTTCCCCAGGATCCCGGCATCAGCAGCACCAACCCTCACGGCTCCTACTGGCCTTTCGACGAAGGCTTGAGACGGGGCTTGTTCCTCAACACCACCCAAGGGCAGCCACTCATCGGGCAGGTGAGGAGCTCTGGGGGGGAAACCCCGGCCCCATGGGGTTGTGCAATAGCAGGGATTTCATCCCTCGTGCTGGAGGGAAAGCCGAGAGGCTGAGGAACCTCTCTGGGATGATTGCCAGAGCCCTGCTCAGCCCTGGGCCTGGCGTGTCACCTCCTGGTGTCTCCACCGGCCCCTGCCCCGGCGGAGGAGCCCCGTGGAAGTCATATGAGCTTCATGGAGTCGGCGGCGCTGCCCAAGGCCCGTCATCTGATTTCTCTCCCTTCCTGTTTCTGGGGTTAGGGGAGGTTGTCGGTGATGGACGGGCACCTCTGGATCTGCTCCGCAGCGTTTCCCTTTCCAGTTTGTCCCCCCCGTTTGCTCCCACCACTTCTCCCTCACCGTCAAGGAGGGGGCTTGGAATGCAGCCTGACAACCTGGGGAAAAAATGTGAATTGGCCAAAATTCTTGGAGTGAGACAAAGTGTGGAGGAATCACAGCTTTTCCCTGACGTGCCCTGGCCTGGCTGGTGTCAGGGCTTGGGTACCCTGAGGCTCCCAGGTACCACGGAGCAGGAGGGATGCTGCAGGCACAGCATCCGGGGCTCGAAGCAGCCAGCCTGGCTTTGTCTTCTGTTTTATTGCCCATTTCACCCCCTGCTGGCACCCTCTTCCCTGTGGCAGCCCCCCCCTCTCCATCTGCCTGCCCACTGAACCCATGGGTTGGTGGTGTCCCCCCCAGGTCTGGCCCGGCTTCACCGCCTTCGCAGACTTCTCCAACCCGGACACGCAGCAGTGGTGGCTGGAGAACCTGCAGCACTTCCATGCCCACGTGCCCTTCGACGGCCTCTGGATCGTAAGTCCCTCCTTGTCCCCCGGGTCACTCCCTGCTGGCAGCTCGGCTCGCACCCACCGTGTGTCCTGGTGGGACCGTCTGTCCCTCAAATGCAGCCTTTCCAGGCTTATCCCCTTATCCCCCTACCTCCTTGAAAATAAATCCCTGGTTTTCTTCACTTAGGACATGAACGAGCCGTCCAACTTCATGGATGGCTCTGAAGAGGGCTGCCCCCCAGGAGAGCTCGACAGCCCACCCTACACGCCGGGTAAGGAGGGAGATGAAATGCAAGGCTGTGCTGGTGGGTACCACGTACTTTGGGATCACTGACAGCCAAGTGCTATGGGAGGAACCCCATTTTTAAGAGACATTGTGTCCACATTTTACACCCTGAACGTCTCCATCTCTACCTGTGTGTGCCTGTAGCCGTGCCCAAGCCTTGCACGCTTCTTGGGGCCGTGCCAGGGCGCAGGATGGGACCATCTACCTGAGCTTTTGGTGCTGGGTTGGCAGCGATGGCTGGCTCCTGTGTGCTGGCCCAGAGCTGGCGAGCGTTGTTCGGGGGGGTTCACCTCCCCTGTCCCCCCCCCACCACGTGCCAATGGGGGCTCTCCCTCCTGGCAGCCGTGCTGGGCGATTCCCTCTCGGCGAAGACGGTGTGTGCCTCGGCGAAGCAGAAAGCCTCCGTGCACTACAACCTCCACAACCTCTACGGGCTGATGGAAGCCAAAGCCACGGCGAGGTACCCAAGCATCCCGCTTCCCAAGCATCCCGCTACCCGAACATCCCGCTTCCTGCCGGGCTGGGGATGGGATGGGACAAAATCCTGCTGCGCAGGGCTGTGTAGGAAAAGGACAAGGATTTCACAGAATTATAGAATTGTTTGGGTTGGAAGGACCCTTAAAGGCCATGCAGTCCAACCCCCTGCCATGGACAGGGACATCTTCAACCAGACCAGGTTGCTCAGAGCCCTGTCCAACCTGACCTGGAATGTTTCCAGGGATGGGGCAGCCACCACCTCTCTGGGAAACCTGGACCAGTGTAAAAATGCCATCCTTATATCTAATCTAAATCTTCCCTCTTTAAGTTTAAAGCCCTTACCCCTTGTCCTATGATCTGAGTAGTCAAAAAAGGGGAGATGCTCCGGCTGCTCACAGCCTCCGGGATGGGAATAGCCCCGCAGAGGAAGGAACTGGCTCTGCTCCAGGAGGGATGGGTGGACGGGGCTGGTCCTGGCACTCAGCCTTCCCCGTCCTGCTCGGGCCGACCCTCCGGCCCCACAGGGCAGCCATGGGGCTGGACCTCTCCCTCCGCTCTTGTGGGGTAAGCTGAGCTCCTTGGGGGGCTGCTCTCACCTCCTGCCCCCCAGCTCTCCCTGTTCTTTTCCAGTGCCTTGATCCAGATCCGGGGGAAGCGCCCCTTCGTCATCTCCCGCTCCACCTTCCCCAGCCAGGGCCGGTACTCGGGGCACTGGCTGGGTGACAACCGGAGCCAGTGGAAGGACATGTATTACTCCATCCCAGGTGGGTGGCACTGGCTGCACGCAGGCACACACCTCCCTACCAGCACCACCCCCCGGCTCCATCGAGTTTCCTGCTCCTTTGGAGCCATCTCCGAAACTCCCTGTCCCCTGCTGAGCCTCCCTGCCCGCAGGGCTGCTGAGCTTCAGCCTCTTTGGCATCCCGCTGGTCGGGGCGGACATCTGTGGCTTCTCTGGCAGCACCTCGGAGGAGCTCTGCACCCGCTGGATGCAGCTCGGTGCCTTCTACCCCTTCGCCCGCAACCACAACAGCCAGAACGAGAAGGTGGAGGGCAGCGTGGGCGGTGGGAGGCATCCCAGGGGTGGGATGGGGGATGGAGATGGTGGGTGCAGGATGGATACCCCCACAATAGGGTCACCCAGGACAGGGCACCCCAAGAAGGGGCCATACCTGGTTGCCCAGGTAGGAGAAGGGCTTCTCCTGGCCGTTCAGGAGGACCTTGCTGGGTGGCTCCCGCACCCCAAAGATGCTCAGTGTGCCAATGGTGACCTCGGTGGCCTCGGCGCTGGCGTGAAGGACAGTGGAGGTGAAGATGTTCTACAGGAGGGGATGACATGAGCTTGAGGTAGCCAGGATGGTGGGATAGAGGATGGGGGATGCAGGATGAAGGATACGGGACGTGAGATGGAGGACATGGGATGCGGGATGAGGGGATGCAGGATGGGGGAGAACATGGGATGGGGGATGCAGGATGAGGGATGCAGGATGGGGATGGGGGACACGAGATGGAGGACATGGGATGCAGGATGGGGGGATGCAGGATGGGGATGGGGGATGTGGGATGTGGGATGCAGGAGGGCAGGAGCATCAGGGCTGCCTGGTAGGGTTGGATTTGGGGTGGCTGATGACTCCCCACATCTCCCCCAGGCCCAGGACCCAACAGCATTCAGCCCAGCAGCGAGGACGGCCATGAAGGACGTGCTGCTGACCCGCTACTCCCTCCTGCCCTTCCTCTACACCCTCTTCCACCGTGCCCACCTCCAAGGGGACACCGTCGCCCGGCCCTTGTTCTTTGAGTAAGAGCAGCCCCACCAGGAGCTGGGGAGATGCTTAGGCTGGATCACGGAGAAGCGGTCGATCCGAGCGGCGTCTCCATCCCACCGCAGGTTCCCCCGGGATGTGACCACCTTGGAGTTGGACAGGCAGTTCCTGTGGGGCCGGTGCCTGCTGGTGACACCGGTGCTGGAGCCCGGGGTGGACTCGGTCACGGGCTACGTCCCCCGAGGCGTGTGGTACGACTTCTACACGGTGAGGAGCACCTCAACGCTCGGCCAGGGGCTGGGTGGTCCTCACTCAACCATCTTGGGGTTGTGGGTGGGAAGCTGCAGCTGAGCCCAGCAAGCCCCGATGGAGAAAGGGGTGGGGATGGCTGGTCCCCAGACCTGTGCCCAGGCCCCCCGCTGTGCCCCCGACTCCTTCACACCCATGTCTCTCGCCGCCTGCCCAGGGCTCCTCAGTGAACAGCAGTGGGGAGATGCTGAAGATGTCAGCTCCCCTGGAGCACCTCAACCTGCACGTCCGGGAAGGCGCAATCCTGCCCACCCAGGTGAGCACCCACCCGTCCCTTTCCTGGGAGTGTGTGTGTCCCCATCAGCACCTCAGCTCCCAGACCGCCATCCCGGGTGCTCACAACCCTGCAGCAACCATGTCTTTGAACCCCAGAAACCAGAGACCACCACCGAGGCGACCCGAAGGAACCCCCTGCGCATCATCGTGGCCTTGTCCCAGAGTGGCACCGCCTGGGGGGACCTCTTCTGGGATGACGGCGAGAGCCTGGACACCTTTGAGCGGGGCAGCTACTCCTACCTGGTGTTCAACGTCACACAGGTGGGACGTGGTGGGGAGGGAAGGAGTGGGGTGTCCCGTGGCACCTGGCTACCTCAAGCTGATGTCATCCTCTTCTGCAGAACATCTTCACCTCCACTGTCCTTCACGCCAGCGCCGAGGCCACCGAGGTCACCATTGGCACACTGAGCATCTTTGGGGTGCGGGAGCCACCCAGCAAGGTCCTCCTGAACGGCCAGGAGAAGCCCTTCTCCTACCTGGACAACCAGGTATGGCTCCTTCTTGGGGTACCCTGTCCTGGGGGACCCTATCATGGGGGTATCCATCCCTCCTCCCCCAGCCCTTGTCACAGGGCTGGTGGCTGAGGAGGTGGGTGAGGACTCTGGGGTGGCTGTCCCACCATGTTGGGGTTCAGCAGGAGTGGAGCTCAGCCAAGCCCTGCTGAGGCTGTACCCCAAAATGTCTCTTCTTCCACAGGTTCTCACCGTGAGTGACCTCGGCCTCAGCCTCAGCCAGGGCTTCTCCCTGCGGTGGCTGTGAGTGGGGGGCTCAGGGTCACCCCCACCTTGCCCAGACCCCCCAGCTGGGGGATGCTGAATGCTCCAGCCCTCCAGGCTGGGATGCCACCGCGGAGGAGGCGGTGGGGACTGTCACCTTCCGCCATGTGCCCCCCTCCATATGGCTGGGGACCGGGGAGGTTTGGCTGCTGGGAGCTACCCTGTCCTGGGGGACCCTATCATGGGGGTATCCATCCCTCCTCCCCCAGCCCTTGTCACAGGGCTGGTGGCTGAGGAGGTGGGTGAGGACTCTGGGGTGGCTGTCCCACCATGTTGGGGTTCAGCAGGAGCAGAGCTCAGCCAAGCCCCGCTGTACCCCAAAATGTCTCTTCTTCTGCAGGTTCTCACCGTGAGTGACCTTGGCCTCAGCCTCAGCCAGGGCTTCTCCCTGCGGTGGCTGTGAGGGGGGGGCTGCAGGGTCACCCCCACCTTGCCCAGACCCCCCAGCTGGGGGATGCTGAATGCTCTGGCCCTCCAGGCTGGGATTCCACCGCGGAGGAGGCGGTGGGGACTGTCACCTTCCGCCATGTGCCCCCCTCCATATGGCTGGGGACCGGGGAGGCTTGGCTGCTGGGAGCCCCCCGGGTGGTCCTGGGTGGGTGCTGTGGAAGGAAGAGGTGTGGGTCCAGGTGTGGGTTGTTGTGGGTCCCCGCGGTCCCCACTCAATAAAGGCACATGGACAACTTATCCTGGGAGTGTGACGTGGGGACAGGGTGGTGGCATGGGTGGGGGGGGACACACAAGGGGTAGGGGGCGGCCGGTTGCCATGGGGCCACCCAGCTTCAGCCCCTGATCTTCATCTCCCCAATCTCAGCCCCCATCCCAGGCTGCCCCCCTTCCAGCTCCTGATTCCAGCCCCCCCATCCCAATCCCATCCTCTAATCTCATCCTGCCGTTCCTGCCCCTGATCCCCCCAGATTCCGTCCCCCCTCATCCCCGTCTGTCCCCTTGTCCCCTCACAGCGCACCCGCCGCCGGGAGACTTCATCGCGCTGGGCTCCAAGGGGCAGAGCGGCGAAGGCAAAGCCGCCGTCACCCTGCTGAAGCCGGCTCCTCCCGGGCTGCCCTCCGAGCGCAAGCGGGAGGCGGCTGCCGCCTTGGCGGGGCCGGCGGGGGGGGCCAACGCCCCAAGCTCCCCTCCACACCCCCCCTCAGCGCCCTGGGACGGCTGGCAGAGGCCGCCGTGGCGGAGAAGCGAGCCATTTCACCCTCCATCAAGGAGCCGTCTGTCATCCCCATCGAAGGTGAGGCCTCATGGTGCGTGGATTCGAGGGGGGGGGTGGAAATTTCGGTTCGTCCCCCGGGAGCCTCGGGCCGGGGGGGAGTTTGTCTAAGCCCCTAAAGCAAGGGTTATGTGCTGTCCTTATGGGGTTCCCTGCTGGATGCAGGGCTGAAGTCATAGTTTTGTGTTAGTACTGAGTTGTGTTCATCCTGCCTGATAGCTGCCCGGCCTGACCAAACGCCCCAAGCTCTCCTCCACACCCCCCCTCAGCGCCCTGGGACGGCTGGCAGAGGCCGCCGTGGCGGAGAAGCGAGCCATTTCACCCTCCATCAAGGAGCCGTCTGTCATCCCCATCGAAGGTGAGGCCTCATGGTGCGTGGATTCGAGGGGGGGGGTGGAAATTTCGGTTCGTCCCCCGGGAGCCTCGGGCCGGGGGGGAGTTTGTCTAAGCCCCTAAAGCAAGGGTTATGTGCTGTCCTTATGGGGTTCCCTGCTGGATGCAGGGCTGAAGTCACAGTTCTGCCTCCTCTCCTGTTAGCACTGAGTTGTGTTCATCCTGCCTGATAGCTGTGTAATGGCAGCAGCTGAAAGATGCCCTGAGGAAATCTCTGGGTCTGGATTGTGGTATTTTATTCATGTATTTCTTTAGTGGACTCTGGACCTGAGCACTGCTTCCTTTTTGAGGTGTCATTCCATTTTCTGGTGTCTGATGCATTGGCAGAAGAGTATTCTAGCATGCTGACTGAAGGGACTGAAAGGCTGAGGGGCTTGGGGCTTTTTAGTATCATTCCATTTTCTGGTGTCTGATGCATTTGCAGAGGAGTATTTTGGCACGGACCCACTGAAGGGACTGAAAGGCTGAGGGACTTGGGGCTTTTTAGTGTGGAGAAGAGGAGGCTGAGGGGGGATCTGATCAACACCTATAAATACTTCAAGGGTGGGTGTCAGGTGGATGGGGCTGGTCTTTTTTCAGTGGTGCCCAGGGACAGGACAAGAGGGAATGGGCACAAACTTGAGTATAAGAAGTTCCACCTAAACATGAGGAGGAACTTCTTTGCTGTGAGGGTGGCAGAGCCCTGGCAGAGGCTGCCCAGGGAGGTGGTGGAGTCTCCTTCTCTGGAGACATTCAAACCCCACCTGGACACGTTCCTGTGCAACCTGCTCTGGGTGGACCTGCTTTGGCAGGGGGTTGGACTAGATGGTCTCCAGAGGTCCCTTCCAACCCCATGTGATTCTGTGAAAGATAATCAAGGGGTGTTGTTGGGTGTGAAACAGAACTTCTAGTAGCAATTGGGAAGGGAAAAGCCGTCGTAGGGGCTAAACATGAGCAGGTCCATGCTTTGCTTTCCTGCAGACTGGCCCTGCCAGCGTCCTGGGGAGGGTTATTTTGTGTGAAGGTCAATACCAGTGCCCGTGTGTTGATGATTGCAGTTGTCCCCACGGTGCTGCTGGATGAGATTGAGGCAGCAGAGGCAGAAGGTAACGACGACCGTATCGAGGGGGTGCTGTGCGGAGCCGCAAAGCAGCTGAAGATGAACAGAGCCAAACCCGACACCACGCTCTACCTGAGCCTCATGTACCTGGCAAAAATCAAACCCAACATATTTGCCACTGAAGGGGTTATCGAGGTGAGGGCTGTGCTTTTCTAAAGCTTTTCTCTATGCTTTCCTGCAAGATGGCTTGATTGTTATTTATTTCAATTTATTTTTTGTGGCTGATATTCCAGGCGCTGTGCAGCCTGCTGCGGAGAGATGCCTCCATCAATTTCAAAGCCAAAGGGAACAGCCTGGTGTCTGTCCTGGCCTGCAACCTTCTCATGGCAGCTTACGAAGAGGATGAGAACTGGCCAGAGATCTTTGTCAAGGTTGTTGAACTGAAGGGGCTTCTGCCAGAATGTGGGCAGACTGGGGAAAACTGCCCAGGGTTGGGAAGGCTGCGTGTGCTGGGGGCAGGATAGAAGCAGAGGGAAGGAGGTATCCAGTGGCCTGTTGTCCAGCGTGGGGAATGCAGCTGGAAGGGGCAGAAATTGGAGGCTGAGCCTGTGCTGTATTGACAAGGCAAAAAAACTCCAGAAAACCAGTTGTTGAAATGTTGTGGTCTCCTTTGCCTTTTGTTGTCTTATCTCTGCTCTTTTCTGAGATGCCTTTGATAGTCTGTGCTGATAGAAGTGTCCCAGAGGCTTCTTACTATCTAGTTTGTCTATAAGGATAAACACAACCTGTTGATTTAAAAAGGTTTAGCTTTTAAAAGGCGAGCTTCTATATTTTGGTGGTAGAAGTTGTTGGAAAGTCTTTGCTAAAGCTTAATCAGCTTTGTTGCTTGAGAGAGGTGGTGTCTAGTTGAGCTTGGGATGTGATGGTTTGGTGTTTTGCTCTTATGTGACTTGCCTACAGTCATCTGGTCTGTTTTTGATCCATGCAATAGTTATGCTGTTTTTCTACTTCACGGTTGTATGTTGAAGACAAATCCAAACTTGGGAAGCTCACAGATACTCCTCTGATCAGCTAGTAGAAAAAAGAAATAAAAGCTCGAGCCTGGTTTGTGCTCTCTTCTGCAGGTTTACATTGAGGACTCCCTCGGGGAGCGCATCTGGGTGGACAGCCCTCACTGCAAGACGTTTGTGGATAACATCCAGACAGCTTTTAACACAAAGATGCCTCCTAAGAGCATGCTCCTGCATGGGGAGGTTGGACGCAGCGGAGGGGACCTTAGTGCTGGTAAGAAGGTGTTTGGGAAGCGGGAACAAAGGGGTGGGGAGAGGATGGAGACTGGTGAGAATAGTTTGTTACTGGGTGGAGTCACACAGACCACGTTTTGAGTTGCAGGCATTGCTTTTGCTCTCTTTGGGGCTTTTTTATTTCTAGGGGATGTTTGAGGGCAGGCAGGGAAAGAGGCTTGAGGGGTGTGTGTGTGTGTGTGAAACAGTGTGAGGAAGTGACTGGTTGTGGCTTCCTTCAGTGCTGCTGAAGGGAATCCTTGAAAGAAGCTGAGCACATGAGAGCTTGAGTGAGTGATCTCTAGACCAAAGAAGTTTTCTCACAAGTTGTGCTGTGTGCTGGTCTCTCTTAGGGAGTAGCCCACACCCCTCCATGACAGAGGAGGAAGACAGCCAGAGTGAGCTGCTGATTGCAGAGGAGAAGATGAGCCCAGAGCAGGAGGGCCAGCTCATGCCCAGGTATGATGTCTCTTCTTCTTCTGACGCTGTCTGTGATGACACTCAGGGAACTCCCTCTGCACTAGCTATCCCGTGCCCCTGGGTAGAGGATGTTGAGCATCAGATACGTGTGATTCTAGCCCACACCCCTCCATGACGGAGGAGGAAGACAGCCAGAGTGAGCTGCTGATTGCAGAGGAGAAGATGAGCCCAGAGCAGGAGGGCCAGCTCATGCCCAGGTATGATGTCTCTTCTTCTTCTGACGCTGTCTGTGATGACACTCAGGGAACTCCCTCTGCACTAGCTATCCCGTGCCCCTGGGTAGAGGATGTTGAGCATCAGATACGTGTGATTCCAGGAGAAAAGAGTAGAATTTGTTTGTAACGTACCACAGAGAAGAAAGGATGCTGATCTCTGAACACAGCGAAGTGTGACCAAGCTGGCTTGTGTGGAAGTGAATAAAATACAGTTTGTGTGGCCCAGGTATGATGACCTCGTGGAGAGTGTGGAGGAATATGTCCTAGACATGCTGCGGGACCAACTCAACCGGCGCCAGCCGATGGACAATGTCTCCAGGAACCTCCTTCGACTGCTGACAGCAACCTGTGGCTACAAGGAGGTGAGGCAGATGGCTGTGCAGAGGCTGGAGATGTGGCTGCAGAATCCAAAGGTAAGGATAAAAGCTGTTGAAGCACAATTCTTCTGGACCTGGTCTGGAATCCAGCCAGGAGGGCCTCATACTGGGTGCCAGTTCTGTTTCTGACCTGTGATGGCAGGCGGCTGTAGCCTTTTTCTTTGTTCTCCCTCTGCAGTTGACCAAGCCAGCTCAGGACTTGCTGATGTCAGTCTGTATGAACTGCAACACCCACAGCTCAGAGGACATGGAAGTTATTTCCAACCTGATCAAAATTCGTCTCAAGCCAAAAGTCCTTCTCAACCACTACATGCTGTGTATCAGGTGAGTGAGTGAGCGGGTCTGGGATGGGAAGAGAAAGCACCTTGGAAGATGTGCCCAGGGCCTTGACGGTCTCAGTGTCTCTGCAGAGTGGTTTTAAATACCAGCATGGACCATGGGGTGTCCTGTGTAACATGAAATGAACATTAAAAGACCTGGAAGTCTTTCAGTAATCCCTTGATATTGACAAACATATGTGCTGCTCCATCCTCTGCTTTTCTGGGTTAAATACTTGGAAGAGAAGCCTTTGATATTGCCAGACACATGTGCTGCTCCATCGTCTTTGCTTTTCTGGGTTAAATACTTGGAAGAGAAATGGAAGCAGTGGGTCTATAGCTGCACTGAAACCTCTGCTCTTCCCTTGCAGAGAGCTGCTGAACGCGCACAGGGATAACCTGGGCACCACAATTAAGTTTGTGATTTTCAACGAGCTATCAAATGCCAGAAATCCCAACAACATGCAGATCCTGTATACTGTGCTTCAGCACAGCTCCGAGCAAGCTCCGAAGGTAAGTGTGATGTCTTGTCTGACTGAGGGTGATCCCAGAGATTCAGTTGAACTGAGGCTCAGAGAAATCTTTCCACAGACAACTGTGTGATCTGTATTGTACTGTTTTGAAATTGTAGAATTGCAACTTGCTTGGGATAAATGTGCACTAACTCCCACATTCTGGGTGACCAGCCTCGTGATAATGAAGTTTCATAAAGAAATGGTGTTATTTCCCTGGCCATCTGAAGGACAGATGTACCACCAGCATTCTTTCCTTGGGTCTTTTCATTTTGTGGCTGCAGATACATTACAATGGAATTAAACTTTTCTCTTTTTCTCTCTCAGTACCTAGCGATGGTGTTCCAGGATCTTTTGACCACGAAGGACGATTACCTGCGGGCGTCTCGGGCTCTGCTGCGAGAGATCATAAAGCAGACAAAACATGAGATCAACTTCCAGGCCTTCTGTCTGGGCCTTATGCAGGAGCGGAAGGAGGCCCAGTACGTGGAAATGGAGTTCAAGGTACACATCCTTTGAGCTCGTTGCTGCTGGATGGTGGACTGGCCTCTTCCATATCTGTTTTTCTGGCTGTTCTTTCTTTTCCTCTTCATTATGAGTCAATATTTGTATCTCACACTTCATAGCATTGCTCCCACATCCCATTTCCAACCATGCATGACTGTCATTTGTGATGATGAAACCATTTTTTAGAAGGCAGCTTTGGGTTTTACTGATGGAACTCACTGGGATTTTTTTCTTTAAGGAGCGGTTTGTCATCCACATAACTGATCTGCTCGCTGTCTCCATGATGCTTGGTATCACAGCCCAGGTGAAGGAGGCTGGAATTGCTTGGGACAAAGGAGAGAAAAAGAGTAAGCAGAACAATCTAGGTTTCCTCTGAAGATGGGTGGCATGGTAGATAGATTCTGGCAGTGCTGGCAGAGATTCTGGGGTTGGGGCAAGAGTCAGGATTACCAAGTGCCTAATGCTGAGAAGACAGGCCTTTGGGGTGGCACTGAAGTGACTGTCCAGATGCTGTCTTCTCACAGTGCTCGTTCATCCATGCTACATCTCAGGGTTTTGTTGCAGCACAATCCAAAAGCAAAGCACTTGTGCTCTCAGTGCTGGGATGCTTGTAGGGGTATGACGAGGGGGAAGGGTTTAAGCTGAAGAGGGGAGATGGAGCTGAGATGTGGGGAAGAACTTCTTTGCTGTGAGGGTGGTGAGAGCCTGGCCCAGGTTGCCCAGAGAAGCTGTGGCTGCCCCATCCCTGGCAGGTTGGAGGGGGCTTGGAGCAACCTGGGCTGGTGGGAGGTGTCCCTGCCCAGGGCAGGGGGTTGGAACTTGGTGATCTTTGAGGTCCCTTCCAACCCAAACCATTTTATGATTCTCTGCTTAAGGTTGTCCAGTCTACCTCTTCCCAGTTTACTGCTGATGCTTTGAGCCTTGGGTACTCTCTGCTCTTGAAACAGGCACCCTCTCCTGCTGGGGCTCTGGTACATGCACAGTTTGTAACCTTACTCTTTTACAGACCTGGAAGTGCTACGCTCTTTCCAGAACCAAATTGCTGCTATCCAACGAGACGCTGTCTGGTGGCTTCACACGGTGGTTCCATCTATCAGCAAGCTGGCTCCAAAGGACTATGTGCACTGGTAAGAGTCAGCCTGGTGATCTGCTGTGTGGAACCAGCCCCTTTCCCCACAGTGTGTGACGTGCTACGAAAAACCACGTGCATATGCCAGGGTTTGGTTAGATTTCTCTCCCCTTATCAGACAGGGAACAGAAACAGTGTTTTAGCGGGGTTCAGGCTGGGACTATCTCCCTCTCAGGAATTCCTGCAGATGCATCCTCTTATCAGAAATGGAAAATATTTCTGATTTGTATTATTTGGGCCCACCCAACAGGGAATTTCCAGTTGCCTTACCAAGCATGATCCCTGTGGACCCCTTGGTGTTTTGTCTGACATGTTTTTTCAGGCTGTATGTTTGATGACTCCATAGATAGTCCTGTCTTCTCTGGCTGCTTCTGGTTATATCCTGGGGTCTGCCTCAAGGCATTACTGAGGCAGAATTAATAGCATCTGAAATGTGTTCACTGGAAGTGTAAACCCCCAATGCCCGTACTCTATAGTTCTCTCTTGTGATCAGAGTTGTTAATTTTGCTGGAGTAGCTTATCTGAGGGGGATCATGTATAGGATGGGAAGCATTGGCAGGAATTTGGGGAGACTGAACTGTCGGACATGTTCTTGAGCCTCACACAGATGGTGTTTACTGTCCTCTTTGTTTCTACAGCCTCCACAAGGTGCTCTTCACAGAGCAGCCAGAAACCTACTACAAATGGGACAACTGGCCCCCTGAGAGTGACCGCAAGTGAGTGTGTGCCCCAGGCAGAGGAATTGGGGTTTTCTGGGGTTCCTCATATAGCTCTGCGTTGGGAGGGTTTTGAACTGTGCTTGGATTTTCTTCATCTGTTACTTTGCCTTAAAAATGAGGGATGCTGCTCCGTTCTCCATCTGTTCCTCCTTCATTCATGTTCCCTGTGCCAAGCTGTTCTGTGTCTCAAATCTGTAATTTTACAAAGGACAGCCCTGTACTGTATGGGTTGTACTGGGATATCTTTAGGAAGCTCAGACTCAAGCAGGCTGAAGTGTAGAGGTACAAGGCAATGTGAGCAAGATTCCATAAAGCAATTTGTTTTAGGTAGTTGCATTTTGAGCTGGAGACCAGGGAAGGAGTTGTAAACTAAGCTGTGATTTTATCTTCTGCTCAGATGAGCTCTGGGGTGTTGGAGGGTTTCAGGAACCCTCAGGCTGCTCTCAGAAGTGTGATTGATGTCTCGTGTCTCGTGCAGCTTCTTCCTTCGCCTCTGCTCCGAGGTGCCCATCCTTGAAGACACCCTGATGCGGATCCTGGTGATCGGTTTGTCGCGGGACCTCCCTCTTGGCCCTGCTGATGCCATGGAGCTCGCAGACCACCTGGTGAAGCGGGCTGCGGCTGTGCAAGCAGATGGTAAGACTGTGCAAAGCTCCAACCAGCAAGTGGCCACTTCTGTCTGCGTGTCTTCTTGCTGCCACCCAGGGCTGAGGTGGCTCCTACCACGTACCAAAGAGCCTTTGCCTCATTCAAAGCGTGTTTTAGTCATGATGGCTCAAAGCCAGATATGTATTGCTGTTGCTTTCTCACTAGAGAAGCTTCTTATTTTCTCCTATTCTTTCTCCCTGTTAGTAATTTTCTATCAGGGAGTGTTTGGGAAATTAGTGGTTGTGTCAAGGATGAAGGACTGTGAATAACCACCCAAAGTTTTGAGTTAGCGTTTTTAAATTCAATTTAGTCATTTATACATCCCTTAAGATGAATAGAAATTTTTAGGCCGTGCAAAAATCAAAGGGTTGGAAGTTAAAGTAATTAACCTGAACCCAAGTTCATTATTCAAGCACTGTTACAGAATAGCAGTTACAAAAGCAGCCTGAACTCTTACCCCTTTTATGAATTCATTCAGCATTTGTCCAAATTCCTGCATCCTTGGAGAGTGTGTCCATTCAGTTGAGTTATTTGTGGTGGTGTCTGAGTTGAGAGGGGTTGTCAGAGTTTGATTCTAAAGCATCTTATGTGCTGTTGGTGCTGACTTTTTCATTAATAGCAAAGTCTAGTCCAGATCAGGGCAGTGCAAGTGGAATGAGCTAGACTTTGCTGTTGAATATCCTGTGAAAATGTGTCCAGCCTCTCAGTGTGGCATTTTAAATGCTGCGCCGTTTCAAATCCTGGCAGACTCAGAGTTAAGTTAGAGCGAGTCTGAAAACTTGCAACAGACTTAAAATGCATGTTTTTTAGTTCCTCTGAGCCCCAGAAGTTCTGAGCAGATACACTCCTTCAGGTAAGCAGTGAATCTGAAAAAGATACAGGTATCATATTGGATGCATTTGGGGAAAAACCCTGCCCTTAAGAAATTAAACCAAATTGCAGCTGAAAAGCTGGCTATCCTTATATATTGACTTGTAGTTCTTTTAAGTGTTGGTTTTTTGTTCCTGTAATATCATGAGACCAAGCCCACAATAACATAGTTGCTTGAAGTAAAATTTTTGTTCTGCTGTGATGCTCTTCTTGGAAGACTTTGGGCCAGGTAGACAGGTCAATAATTTGTTTGGTCTTTTCTTCTCCTCCTCCAGATGTCGAGGTCCTGAGGGTAGAAAGAATCCAGCTGATCGATGCTGTCTTAAATCTGTGCACTTACCACCATCCAGAGAATATCCAGCTACCCCCAGGGTAAGGCTTATCCCATAGATATAATCTTGTTGTGATCTAGCTCGTTTTCATCTTGTGGTGAACAATCCCAGCTCAGATTTTAAGATGCTTTTCCCTATTACAATTTGTAATAACAAAATCCCGAGGAAACCTTTTCAATGTCGTGTTCAGGTGGGAATTTCTCTAGGGCAGTTAAGACTCGGGTCATGGAATGGACTGTGCTCTGCAAGCACTCTGGTCTTTTTGCTCTAGAAATTTTCAGCTGAACCCTGTAGCTGAATCTAAACAGTGCATGATTAAGGAGAAAAGCGGTCTTGAGATGGCCTTAATTAACCAAATCCAACCACTTGTATCTGTTAATGGCTTTTGCAGGTACCAGCCTCCAAATCTAGCTATTTCTACCCTCTACTGGAAAGCCTGGCCTCTCCTGCTTGTAGTGGCTGCATTCAATCCTGAAAACATTGGTGAGTTGGACAAAAACCCAAAATATTGGACATTTTTCAGGATACTAGTTCTGCTGTAAAAATTGGTCAAGGTGCTGCCTGCTGAAGTCTGGTTGTGTGTGTTCAAGGCATGTGCTGGGTTGGTAGAGGGTTAATAACCTCAGTTATTAATTGTGTATTCCCTGTGTGTCCAAAAATACACAGTGTGGGGGGTTTGGACCAGCAAGTGGCTGTAATCATGTTGTCTGTGCTCTAAGTGTGGTGGGCTGTTATGAAGTGAGTTTGTTGTGTGTCTCCCCACCTTTAGAGTGTGTTAGAATGTATATAAAGGCTCTCACTTTTTTTCCTGTATCCCTGATTGCCTTTCTCTGCTGCAGGTCTGGCTGCATGGGAGGAGTACCCTTCTCTGAAGATGCTCATGGAAATGGTCATGACCAAGTTAGTATGTTAAATCCCTGCTTAAATCAAATCAGCCACTGAAAACTTGTATTTCTGAATGAAGCTTGTGCCAATTGGCACCTTCCTTTCCAGAGGGATTGGTGTAAAATAAGCTGGCTGGCAGCAGCACTGCAGTTTGAGTGGGAAAGGTGCCTCTGCCCAACAGAAATATTATAAGCAAGGGAATAAAGCTGAGGAAAAGGGAGGGATGATACTGCTGTGCCTTGCTGAAAAGGTCTGGGTCTCCTTGGCCCTGCTGGGAAGCTGCTTTCTTTTTATGGAGCTGAGGTTTTGGGGATTTTTCTGACCGTGGTTCGTGAGTTTTGAATAGACCGAGATAACCGTTTTCTTTTTTGCCTTATTTTCTCAGTAATTATTCCTACCCTCAATGTACCTTGACGGATGAGGAGACGCGCACAGAGATGATTAATCGTGAACTTCAAATCTCCCAGAGAGAAAAACAGGAGATCCTTGCATTTGAGGGTCATCTGGCTGCTGCTTCCACCAAACAAACAATTACCGAGAGCAGCAGCCTCTTGCTGTCCCAGCTGACGAGTCTGGACCCTCAGTAAGTCACCTTCTGTGATCTGGTGCCATAATGAAATCCCAGCTAATGCTTGTTGGGGAGCCCTGCTGCTCAGAGGGGGGGTGTTGTGGGCAAGAAGAGCCCTGAGATTGGGTAGCCCATGGGATAATGTGTCACGTTTGGTCCTTGTCCTTCTGTTGCCCCCATGCTCTACTGAACTGACTGATCCTCATCACCACCAGTGTGACAGTGTGTGTGCCTGGGGATAACTTGTTGTTTCTCTGGCAGGGGCCCCCCCCGCAGACCTCCCCCACATGTCCTGGAGCAGGTGAAAAGCCTGAACCAGTCACTTCGCTTGGGCCACCTCCTCTGTCGCAGTCGTCATCCTGACTTCCTTCTCAACATCATTCAAAGGCAGGTGGGTTCCCTCCAGATGTTGGGATCTGATCCCTAGTCTCTGAAACTTGAGCAGACTGAGAGGCAAAAGGAAGCTGAGGAAGATGCAAGAGAAGGTGGTTTTCTGCTTGGGAATTAAGCAATCAGTGTGCTACATCTGTGTTCTGCTGATTGTGTGCTGCCTCTGTGTTCTTCTCACCTTGCTTTGTTGTTCTCCTGCTTCCCAGGCCTCATCGCAGTCAATGCCATGGTTGGCAGACCTGGTTCAGTCCAGCGAGGGCTCCTTGGATGTCCTACCTGTGCAGTGCCTTTGTGAGTTCCTGCTTCACGATGCTGCTGATGAGTCGACCTCAGGTGAGGAAGAGGAGGAGGGCGAGAGTAAGGAGCAGCGTGCCAAGAAACGCCAGGTGAGTAGTCTCCAGGGGATCAGTTCTGGTACCTGCTTTCTGTCCCTCCCGGATTTGATTTCATTGGAAAGGCCAACTTCTCACCCCACAGAGACAACAGAAACAAAGGCAGTTGCTTGGCCGGTTGCAAGACTTGCTCTTGGGTCCCAAAGCAGATGAACAGACAACCTGCGAGGTGCTTGACTATTTCCTACGCCGCCTGAGTTCCTCCCAGGTGGCCTCACGGGTCTTGGCAATGAAGGTGAGCAAAATGAAAATCTCCTTCACTAGAGTTTGTCAAAAGCTGAGGGCAAAGTCCTGGATTCTCCCGAGTCCAGAGCCAGTGCAGTGAAATTGTCTCACATCATCCTTCTTCAGTAACTTCTTTTCCAAACCCCATCGAATGCAGTCCTGCTCCCTGCTGCTCAGAAGCCTTCTTTGTTCAACAGCCAAATAGTACTTTTCTTAAGATGGAGCTGGATTTTGCTATGTTTCCCGTGAAGTTCAGGTGTAGACTCAGCAGATGTGTGCTGTGTGGAGTAATTGGCAGCAGCTGTGGTCTGTGGGGAGTGTAAATGAGCGAGTGCCTGTTGCTCTAGAGCCCAGTCAAGGCAAGCAGAATTGCAGAGAGCTCAAAAACATGATGCTTTACAGCAAACTGAAACTTCACGCAGGGCAGCTGTCAAGCAAATGCATTTTATGAGACACAAACCCTGTCGTGTGCTGCGTTTGGATCGTGCCGTGACGTTTGAAGCTTGTTGCTATGATATTCACTAGCATGAAACTAGTGGTCCAGCTGTGGCTTCAAATGCTCCAGCTGTGTCCGTGTGACTTCTGCAGGGCCTGTCCCTGGTGCTGTCGGAAGGGGGACTGCGTGATGGAGAGGAGAAGGACCACCCCATGGAGGAGGACTCTGGGGATTCTGAACTGCTGCAGGGATACCAGTGGCTGCTGAGAGACCTCCCGAGGCTCCCGCTCTTCGACAGCGTCAGAGCAACCACAGCTCTTGCCTTGCAACAGGTAGCTTTGGTGGCTGGAAGGGACAAGTGACCTACTCAAATCTGAGCAAACTGCATGTAGGGGCAATATCGATACGTTTGTCTACTTGCAAAAGAATTTTTCTTGTGCTGGTGCTTGTTTTCATTAATTCCTGTTTTCTAATGATTTGAATTCTCGTTCTAGGCCATCCACATGGAGACAGATCCCCAGACCATCAGTGCTTACCTGGTGTACCTCTCCCAGCACGCCCCAGTGGAGGAGCAGGGACAGCACAATGACCTTGCTCTGGTGAGAGGCTGGGTTGCTGGGGCAGAGGGGTGGCACGGGGGACACCTGGCATGTCTCAGGGCAGTGTCAGGCGTGTCACTTGCTGTGCCAGCACCATGAGGTTCTTGAGAGCACGTGAATCTGCTGTGTTTCTGTGGATGTGTTGCCCAGGGAACCTGTGTCCTTGGTTTTGTATCATGAAATGATACCAGGGCAATAACAGCCCATCTCAGCTGGGATGGGGAATGCAAGAGTGGGCAGTGATTGGATGGAATTCCCACCACATCATAGTGTTTCACCAGTAAGCACGTGCTAAATGTGCAGTCACATGTATCTGGGGAGAGAATGTGGGAAGTCAAGTGGGATACGCACTCTCCTATAACCAAAATTGCATTTCTAGTTGTTTTTTTGGTTTTTTTTTTAAAGCTTTTGGTGATTTTCTTAAATTATTTTTTTAAATATTTGGCTTTTATACAATGAGATTTTTTTATTGTTTTGCCTCTGGGTGCTCTTTTTTTCCATGGCTTTCAAGTCCATTGAACTACATCCTTCACGACAGTCTTTTTCCACAGACCTACAGGCTCATGTGTTTCTTCTGCCTGTGTAGATCTGCTTAGGTATGTGGAGAACGTTAAATTGTGGGAGTCAGTAGGTCTGTTTGTTCAGAGAAATGCAGGTTTTCACTAGGCAAATGCTCCCTCTGTAATGGGATGCAGCTGTGCTACAAATGAGGACACTGTAAGGTATCACACGATGCGTGCAAAGCATCATTTTCCCTCGTGTGATGGTTTTACTCTTGGCTCCCCACGTTCATCTCCAGAGTGGTGGTAACTGGGCTGATGATGGAAACGGGAGAACGTGATGCGGTGAAGCAGGAGGACCTGGTCATCTGTTGGTCAGTAAAGACCTCATGGATTTTTTCCCCTTGCAGGATGTAGCCCGACTCATTGTGGAACGTTCTACCATCATGTCCCACCTCTTCTCCAAGCTCTCCTACAGTGCTGAGTCAGATGCTGTGCTTGTTGCTCTTCTCTCCATCTTCTCTCGCTACATCAAGCGCATGCGGCAGAGCAAGGAGGGCGAGGAGGTGTACAGCTGGGTGAGTCCCTCCCTGCCTTTCTTATTCTGGTAGAAAAAAGAGGACAAGTTAGCAAAAGAGAAGAGCCCATTGTGGGCTACTGAGTATGTAGAAACCACATCTAGTTCAAGAATTCCCTGATCTGAAAATAACTGGGGGTTGCCATAGTGTCAAAGCCAAGTGTATGTGAACATAAAAAGCTGTTTTTAACTTCTCCTTGAGTATCTTTTGTGGGCACTGTTGGAGACACTGGACTAGGTTGAACTTTGGTCTGACCAAATTAATCCATTCTCACGTTCTCCTTTTGTCTGCACCTCACAGATCTCATTCTCCTTTCTCTCCCCAGCATTTTTCATCCTTTTTTTTTTTTTTCCTGCCTTTTTCCAGTCAGAGTCCCAGGATCAGGTGTTCCTTCGTTGGACTAGTGGGGAAACAGCCACTATGCACATCCTTGTGGTTCATGCCATGGTTATTCTCCTGACGTTAGGGCCACCTCAAGGTTAGTGAAGTGTGCTCAGATTTATTCAAGGGGTCACAGACAATGCAGAGAGCCTTTCCTCTGCATCCCATCTCCTGACAGGTCAGGCTGGTGGTAATCCTTCTACTCACAGGCTTGTCCCTTGCAATATTTGTTTGTAGCTGTAAGATCTATCAGAATATTGCTGCACAGAGCGAAGGATTTGCAGGCTTATTTATACCTTCTGCATAGAGCAGGAAATATGAAATGATGGTGTGTCCCTCCCTGCTAAACAAGAAGGATTCAGAGATGTTTTGTGCTGTGAGAACTGGGCGCTCCGATGCGTAGTTCACATTTCCACTCGATAGTGTTTATTCCCAAGTTGTCTCTAACCTTTAAACAAGACTGTTTTGGTGTAGTGATTTGTATAGAGAAGGGGAAAGGTATTCCAGGTGCTTATGAACACGGGAGATAATTTTGTATTCCCTCTTAAGCAGGGGATGGTGATTTTTATACCTTACTGGATATATGGTTTCCGGAGAAAAAGCCGCTTCCTACCGCGTTTCTGGTCGACACCTCGGAGGAGGCTCTGCTGCTCCCTGACTGGCTGAAGCTGCGCATGATCCGCTCCGAGGTCCCACGTCTTGTGGATGCAGGTGAGCCCCTGGGATGTCTGTTGGTGTTTCAGACCCTCCTGAAAGGAAGGAGAGAGATTTCCCTGCTCAAATCCTCTGTGTGCCCAGCTTGGGTGGGCTCTGGGTCAGTGCAGACCCTGCAGGGGATTTAGAAAGCAGCGTGTCTCTGGATTTTGTGACAGTCGCGATGTAAACACACAATCACAGAATCAGAGAATCACCATGGTTGGAAGGGACCTCTGAGATCATTGAGTCCAACCTCAAAAAAAAAAAACCAAACCCACCCAAAAAAACACCCCAACAACAAAACAAAAACAACAAAACAAAAACCACAATACCCCACCACATCACAGCCACCCACAAACCAATACTCTTGGGCAGTAGAGCATGCCCTGAAGAGCCATGTCTACACGTTTCTTAAATACCTCCAGGGATGGTGATTCCACCACCTCCCTGGGCAGGCTGTTCCAGTGCCTGACCACTCTCTCAATAAAGTAATTCTTCCTAATATCTAATCTAAACCTCCCCTGCCACCAACTTCAGACCATTTCCTTTGGTCCTGTCATTATTCCCCTGGGAGAAGAGGCCAGCACCCACCTCTCTACAACTTCCTTTCAGGTAGATTAGGGCTGTCAAACAGATGGACAGAATATGAGCAGGGAATGTTATGGGATGTCCCAGGATGATTCCCTACTCAGCCATGGTGTGTAGTTCATGTAACAAGGGTCTGAGAACAGATACAACCTCGCCCACCATCAGACCCCACAGATTAATCCCCAGGGCATGGTGGGCTTGCAGTGTGGAGAGCTGTGTCTGAAGGATGTAAGCTCTACCTGTAGTTACTTTTGTCCTTGCACGGCTTGTCAGTGCTCTCTTTCTTCTTGGTATTCAGAGCTTTTGTCCCTCTCTTACTAATTAAATGACAGCTCTCTATAGCCAGTGATTGAATTATTCAATAATTCCTGCCTGCAGCCATCAACAGATAGGGTGGAAGTTATTTTTTAATACGAATGATTTGGTTCCTGAGGTTTTGATCAAATTAAACAGAAGATCAAATTAGCCAGTGAGTGAATTAACTGGAAGATAGAATAAGAAGGCAATGATTTGCAGAGCAAAGAAAACATAGTAGGCAGCTGTCAGGCTGCTGGCTTTAGGCTCTCTGCAGCCCTGTCATTGAAGTCTCGGTCCAGCCAAGAGCTCAAAGATCAGGTAATAAAGATGATTCTCTGTGAGCAGAGGTCTGAGGACTGGCTGTTTGTGTTTTCCAGCCCTGCAGGACCTGGAGCCACAGCAGCTGCTTCTCTTTGTTCAATCCTTTGGAATCCCAGTCTCCAGCATGAGCAAACTGCTGCAGTACCTGGACCAGGCCGTGTCTCATGACCCGCAGACGCTGGAGCAGAACATCATGGACAAGAGTAAGAGCTTCGTATGAGGCTGAGTTCTTCTTCTTGAACAGTTTTCACAAATATCTCCTGTGACTTCCTTGGAGAAATCCAAACTAGTTCTGCAAACTCTGTGCAGAGTCTGCTTTTGCAGCCTCTTGTCACTGCAGACAGCTCTCTAGAGCTTGTCTGGATGGCCCATGGCTGTATTTCCTAACGTAAAGAAGGATTTTCTGGATTGGATCGTACAGAGTTTAAAAAGTAATTTGGAGGCCAACTTGTGAAAAAAACAAGGCTTAAAAGCATCATGTTTAGAAAGTCTGTGGAAATGGCAAATTCCCCCCGCTGTGGGAGCTGAACAAACAGCAACCACTTCTATCCTGCTTTACTAAGGAGGGGGAGATGATCATTTGTTCATATCTTGTTCTTTTTCAGACTACATGGCTCACCTCGTGGAGGTTCAACATGAGAGAGGAGCGACGGGAGGCCAGACTTTCCACTCCCTGCTCACTGCCTCCTTGCCAGCCCGCCGAGGTACTGCCTGCCATCGCCTAGACTTCCAAATATCAAAGCCATCTTCCAAACTTCCTTCCTTTGCTGCTGTTGAGAGGGAGAGGAAAAGCTGCCTTCAAAAGGGATTGCATTGCAATATAACAGCAAGCTACAGTTAGACACCACTCCTTGCTAGAGTGGTTTTGCTCCTGGCAAAGGAAGAAATTCCTTCTACAATGAGTTGTTCTGAGTGATATGGAAAAGGAGCTCTTGCTTGGCCTCCAGAGAAAAGCTCTTGAATTCCTTAGTAGTTAGAGACTGTAATGTTGAAGGTGATCCAGTGTTGGGGCTCCAGATGCTGGCAGATAGCATCTGGAGCTCCAGATGCTCCAGATAACGGCATTTTTCTTTTTTTTTTTTTTCTTTTGTTTTTTATTCCTCTTGCAGACAGCGCTGAGGCTGCCAGGTCAAAATCTAGTCCTGAGAACTCCCAAGGCCAGAGCCGGATCCGGGCCTTGAGCCAGGTCCGGGTGCTGGGCCCAGAAGATGATCTAGCAGGCATCTTTCTGCAGGTACTGCTATAACCTCTAGCTGATCGACTGCTCCCTTGCAGCCGGTTTTAAAAAAAATCCATTTCCTTTATACTTGCATCTTCTGACCCCTTCCTCCTTCGGGGTTTGCAGAGAGTAAGTATGAAAGCCCTGCATGCAATGAGGCTGGTGGAATCCTCAGGCTGGTGAAATTGATATTGGAAAGGTTTTTTATCACATGATTTGAACACGATGTGGCTTTTGATCATGCCTGATACTGTCAGCACCTACTAGCCTGTTACTGTCTCTGCACCATGTTTGTTCTGTGTGTAGTGCCTTTCCTCTCAGCAGCGAACGGAGGATTTGCGAAATGCTCGCAGGGCCTTGGCAGCAAAGCTGTGTGCAAACAGCATTTGGGCTCTGGCTTGTAGATTTGTAGAGCTTCCCTCTCTCCATTGACTCCAGAAAGAGCCTACAGGGAATTAATTGGCCGAGCTGGTTGCCTGTGTTTGTGGAATATGGTGATTCCCCCACAGTGTTGGTGTTGCTAGTCATACTGGGGTTGTGGAGATGCTGCGGCTGGTCCTGTACCAGGCACTAAAATATTGAAAAAGCTGAATCAGAAGGTTCCAGTTAGCCCACACAGTATAATTATACAAGTTAATCATTCCTCTGCCTCAGGATATTTATATTTTAGCGAGTTCTTTCATTTGCTCTCCTAAATATATTCCCATCTGTATCCTACCAGCTCTTCCCCCTCAATCCGGACCCGCGATGGCAGAACTCGAACCTGCGCCCGCTCGCGCTGGCGTTGCAGCAGGCCCTGGGGCAGGAACTGGCTCGTGTCCGGCAGGGGAACGCGCCGGTGACCGGGATCACGGTGACCGGGATCACGGGGCGACTCCTCCAGGCGGTGGCCGCGCTGATGAACTCACCACACAGCGGGGCCTTGGTGATGGCCATGCACCGCCACCACTTCATCTCCTGCCCCCTCATGCGCCAGCTCTACCAGTATCAGGTGAGCCATGAGAGTCTGTGCAGCGTTCAACAAAGAGGGGTGGGGAGGAAACAGAAAATCTGCCATGTTGTGTGGCTTTTCACAGAATCACAGAATCTTCTAGGTTGGAAGGGACCTTCAAGATCATCTTGTCCAACCATCAACCTAACTGACAAAAATAGACACCCACACAACAAGCAAGGAGCATCATCACTAAACCAGACCTCCCAGCACTACATCAACCCG
>NW_015090876.1:2184251-2274710 GCF_001431845.1 Calidris pugnax
CTGTCTGTGATGACACTCAGGGAACTCCCTCTGCACTAGCCATCCCGTGGCACTGGGTAGAGGATGTTGAGCATCAGATATGTGTGGTTCCAGGAGAAAAGAGTAGAATTTGTTTGTAACGTACCACAGAGAAGAAAGGATGCTGATCTCTGAACACAGCAAAGTGTGACCAAGCTGGCTTGTGTGGAAGTGAATAAAATACAGTTTGTGTGGCCCAGGTATGATGACCTCGTGGAGAGTGTGGAGGAATATGTCCTAGACATGCTGCGGGACCAACTCAACCGGCGCCAGCCGATGGACAATGTCTCCAGGAACCTCCTTCGACTGCTGACAGCAACCTGTGGCTACAAGGAGGTGAGGCAGATGGCTGTGCAGAGGCTGGAGATGTGGCTGCAGAATCCAAAGGTAAGGATAAAAGCTGTTGAAGCACACTTCTTCTGGACCTGGTCTGGAATCCAGCCAGGAGGGCCTCATACTGGGTGCCAGTTCTGTTTCTGACCTGTGATGGCAGGCGGCTGTAGCCTTTTTCTTTGTTCTCCCTCTGCAGTTGACCAAGCCAGCTCAGGACTTGCTGATGTCAGTCTGTATGAACTGCAACACCCACAGCTCAGAGGACATGGAAGTTATTTCCAACCTGATCAAAATTCGTCTCAAGCCAAAAGTCCTTCTCAACCACTACATGCTGTGTATCAGGTGAGTGAGTGAGCGGGTCTGGGATGGGAAGAGAAAGCACCTTGGAAGATGTGCCCAGGGCCTTGACGGTCTCAGTGTCTCTGCAGAGTGGTTTTAAATACCAGCATGGACCATGGGGTGTCCTGTGTAACATGAAATGAACATTAAAAGACCTGGAAGTCTTTCAGTAATCCCTTGATATTGACAAACATATGTGCTGCTCCATCCTCTGCTTTTCTGGGTTAAATACTTGGAAGAGAAATGGAAGCAGTGGGTCTATAGCTGCACTGAAACCTCTGCTCTTCCCTTGCAGAGAGCTGCTGAACGCGCACAGGGATAACCTGGGCACCACAATTAAGTTTGTGATTTTCAACGAGCTATCAAATGCCAGAAATCCCAACAACATGCAGATCCTGTATACTGTGCTTCAGCACAGCTCCGAGCAAGCTCCGAAGGTAAGTGTGATGTCTTGTCTGACTGAGGGTGATCCCAGAGATTCAGTTGAACTGAGGCTCAGAGAAATCTTTCCACAGACAACTGTGTGATCTGTATTGTACTGTTTTGAAATTGTAGAATTGCAACTTGCTTGGGATAAATGTGCACTAACTCCCACATTCTGGGTGACCAGCCTCGTGATAATGAAGTTTCATAAAGAAATGGTGTTATTTCCCTGGCCATCTGAAGGACAGATGTACCACCAGCATTCTTTCCTTGGGTCTTTTCATTTTGTGGCTGCAGATACATTACAATGGAATTAAACTTTTCTCTTTTTCTCTCTCAGTACCTAGCAATGGTGTTCCAGGATCTTTTGACCACGAAGGACGATTACCTGCGGGCGTCTCGGGCTCTGCTGCGAGAGATCATAAAGCAGACAAAGCATGAGATCAACTTCCAGGCCTTCTGTCTGGGCCTTATGCAGGAGCGGAAGGAGGCCCAGTACGTGGAAATGGAGTTCAAGGTACGCATCCTTTGAGCTCATTGCTGCTGGATGGTGGACTGGCCTCTTCCATATCTGTTTTTCTGGCTGTTCTTTCTTTTCCTCTTCATTATGAGTCAATATTTGTATCTCACACTTCATAGCATTGCTCCCACATCCCATTTCCAACCATGCATGACTGTCATTTGTGATGATGAAACCATTTTTTAGAAGGCAGCTTTGGGTTTTACTGATGGAACTCACTGGGATTTTTTTCTTTAAGGAGCGGTTTGTCATCCACATAACTGATCTGCTCGCTGTCTCCATGATGCTTGGTATCACAGCCCAGGTGAAGGAGGCTGGAATTGCTTGGGACAAAGGAGAGAAAAAGAGTAAGCAGAACAATCTAGGTTTCCTCTGAAGATGGGTGGCATGGTAGATAGATTCTGGCAGTGCTGGCAGAGATTCTGGGGTTGGGGCAAGAGTCAGGATTACCAAGTACCTAATGCTGAGAAGACGGGTGTTTGGGGTGGTGTCTTCTCACAGTGCTCATTCATCCGTGCTACATCTTGGGGTTTTGTTGCTCACAATCTGAAAGCAAAGCATGTGTGCTCTCAGTGCTGGGATGCTTGTAGGGGTGTGACGAGGGGGAAGGGTTTAAGCTGAAGAGGGGAGATGGAGATGAGTTCTGGGGAAGAACTTGTTTGGTGTGAGGGTGGTGAGAGCCTGGCCCAGGTTGCCCAGAGAAGCTGTGGCTGCCCCATCCCTGGCAGGTTGGAGGGGGCTTGGAGCAACCTGGGCTGGTGGGAGGTGTCCCTGCCCAGGGCAGGGGGTTGGAACTTGGTGATCTTTGAGGTCCCTTCCAACCCAAACCATTTTATGATTCTCTGCTTAAGGTTGTCCAGTCTACCTCTTCCCAGTTTACTGCTGATGCTTTGAGCCTTGGGTACTCTCTGCTCTTGAAACAGGCACCCTCTCCTGCTGGGGCTCTGGTACATGCACAGTTTGTAACCTTACTCTTTTACAGACCTGGAAGTGCTACGCTCTTTCCAGAACCAAATTGCTGCTATCCAACGAGACGCTGTCTGGTGGCTTCACACGGTGGTTCCATCTATCAGCAAGCTGGCTCCAAAGGACTATGTGCACTGGTAAGAGTCAGCCTGGTGATCTGCTGTGTGGAACCAGCCCCTTTCCCCACAGTGTGTGACGTGCTACGAAAAACCACGTGCATATGCCAGGGTTTGGTTAGATTTCTCTCCCCTTATCAGACAGGGAACAGAAACAGTGTTTTAGCGGGGTTCAGGCTGGGACTATCTCCCTCTCAGGAATTCCTGCAGATGCATCCTCTTATCAGAAATGGAAAATATTTCTGATTTGTATTATTTGGGCCCACCCAACAGGGAATTTCCAGTTGCCTTACCAAGCATGATCCCTGTGGACCCCTTGGTGTTTTGTCTGACATGTTTTTTCAGGCTGTATGTTTGATGACTCCATAGATAGTCCTGTCTTCTCTGGCTGCTTCTGGTTATATCCTGGGGTCTGCCTCAAGGCATTACTGAGGCAGAATTAATAGCATCTGAAATGTGTTCACTGGAAGTGTAAACCCCCAATGCCCGTACTCTATAGTTCTCTCTTGTGATCAGAGTTGTTAATTTTGCTGGAGTAGCTTATCTGAGGGGGATCATGTATAGGATGGGAAGCATTGGCAGGAATTTGGGGAGACTGAACTGTCGAACATGTTCTTGAGCCTCACACAGATGGTGTTTACTGTCCTCTTTGTTTCTACAGCCTCCACAAGGTGCTCTTCACAGAGCAGCCAGAAACCTACTACAAATGGGACAACTGGCCCCCTGAGAGTGACCGCAAGTGAGTGTGTGCCCCAGGCAGAGGAATTGGGGTTTTCTGGGGTTCCTCATATAGCTCTGCGTTGGGAGGGTTTTGAACTGTGCTTGGATTTTCTTCATCTGTTACTTTGCCTTAAAAATGAGGGATGCTGCTCCGTTCTCCATCTGTTCCTCCTTCATTCATGTTCCCTGTGCCAAGCTGTTCTGTGTCTCAAATCTGTAATTTTACAAAGGACAGCCCTGTACTGTATGGGTTGTACTGGGATATCTTTAGGAAGCTCAGACTCAAGCAGGCTGAAGTGTAGAGGTACAAGGCAATGTGAGCAAGATTCCATAAAGCAATTTGTTTTAGGTAGTTGCATTTTGAGCTGGAGACCAGGGAAGGAGTTGTAAACTAAGCTGTGATTTTATCTTCTGCTCAGATGAGCTCTGGGGTGTTGGAGGGTTTCAGGAACCCTCAGGCTGCTCTCAGAAGTGTGATTGATGTCTCGTGTCTCGTGCAGCTTCGTGGAGGGTTTCAGGAACCCTCAGGCTGCTGTCAAAAGAAGCGTGATTGATGTCTCGTGTCTCGTGCAGCTTCTTCCTTCGCCTCTGCTCCGAGGTGCCCATCCTTGAAGACACCCTGATGCGGATCCTGGTGATCGGTTTGTCGCGGGACCTCCCTCTTGGCCCTGCTGATGCCATGGAGCTCGCAGACCACCTGGTGAAGCGGGCTGCGGCTGTGCAAGCAGATGGTAAGACTGTGCAAAGCTCCAACCAGCAAGTGGCCACTTCTGTCTGCGTGTCTTCTTGCTGCCACCCAGGGCTGAGGTGGCTCCTACCACGTACCAAAGAGCCTTTGCCTCATTCAAAGCGTGTTTTAGTCATGATGGCTCAAAGCCAGATATGTATTGCTGTTGCTTTCTCACTAGAGAAGCTTCTTATTTTCTCCTATTCTTTCTCCCTGTTAGTAATTTTCTATCAGGGAGTGTTTGGGAAATTAGTGGTTGTGTCAAGGATGAAGGACTGTGAATAACCACCCAAAGTTTTGAGTTAGCGTTTTTAAATTCAATTTAGTCATTTATACATCCCTTAAGATGAATAGAAATTTTTAGGCCGTGCAAAAATCAAAGGGTTGGAAGTTAAAGTAATTAACCTGAACCCAAGTTCATTATTCAAGCACTGTTACAGAATAGCAGTTACAAAAGCAGCCTGAACTCTTACCCCTTTTATGAATTCATTCAGCATTTGTCCAAATTCCTGCATCCTTGGAGAGTGTGTCCATTCAGTTGAGTTATTTGTGGTGGTGTCTGAGTTGAGAGGGGTTGTCAGAGTTTGATTCTAAAGCATCTTATGTGCTGTTGGTGCTGACTTTTTCATTAATAGCAAAGTCTAGTCCAGATCAGGGCAGTGCAAGTGGAATGAGCTAGACTTTGCTGTTGAATATCCTGTGAAAATGTGTCCAGCCTCTCAGTGTGGCATTTTAAATGCTGCGTCGTTTCAAATCCTGGCAGACTCAGAGTTAAGTTAGAGCGAGTCTGAAAACTTGCAACAGACTTAAAATGCATGTTTTTTAGTTCCTCTGAGCCCCAGAAGTTCTGAGCAGATACACTCCTTCAGGTAAGCAGTGAATCTGAAAAAGATACAGGTATCATATTGGATGCATTTGGGGAAAAACCCTGCCCTTAAGAAATTAAACCAAATTGCAGCTGAAAAGCTGGCTATCCTTATATATTGACTTGTAGTTCTTTTAAGTGTTGGTTTTTTGTTCCTGTAATATCATGAGACCAAGCCCACAATAACATAGTTGCTTGAAGTAAAATTTTTGTTCTGCTGTGATGCTCTTCTTGGAAGACTTTGGGCCAGGTAGACAGGTCAATAATTTGTTTGGTCTTTTCTTCTCCTCCTCCAGATGTCGAGGTCCTGAGGGTAGAAAGAATCCAGCTGATTGATGCTGTCTTAAATCTGTGCACTTACCACCATCCAGAGAATATCCAGCTACCCCCAGGGTAAGGCTTATCCCATAGATATAATCTTGTTGTGATCTAGCTCGTTTTCATCTTGTGGTGAACAATCCCAGCTCAGATTTTAAGATGCTTTTCCCTATTACAATTTGTAATAACAAAATCCCGAGGAAACCTTTTCAATGTCGTGTTCAGGTGGGAATTTCTCTAGGGCAGTTAAGACTCGGGTCATGGAATGGACTGTGCTCTGCAAGCACTCTGGTCTTTTTGCTCTAGAAATTTTCAGCTGAACCCTGTAGCTGAATCTAAACAGTGCATGATTAAGGAGAAAAGCGGTCTTGAGATGGCCTTAATTAACCAAATCCAACCACTTGTATCTGTTAATGGCTTTTGCAGGTACCAGCCTCCAAATCTAGCTATTTCTACCCTCTACTGGAAAGCCTGGCCTCTCCTGCTTGTAGTGGCTGCATTCAATCCTGAAAACATTGGTGAGTTGGACAAAAACCCAAAATATTGGACATTTTTCAGGATACTAGTTCTGCTGTAAAAATTGGTCAAGGTGCTGCCTGCTGAAGTCTGGTTGTGTGTGTTCAAGGCATGTGCTGGGTTGGTAGAGGGTTAATAACCTCAGTTATTAATTGTGTATTCCCTGTGTGTCCAAAAATACACAGTGTGGGGGGTTTGGACCAGCAAGTGGCTGTAATCATGTTGTCTGTGCTCTAAGTGTGGTGGGCTGTTATGAAGTGAGTTTGTTGTGTGTCTCCCCACCTTTAGAGTGTGTTAGAATGTATATAAAGGCTCTCACTTTTTTTCCTGTATCCCTGATTGCCTTTCTCTGCTGCAGGTCTGGCTGCATGGGAGGAGTACCCTTCTCTGAAGATGCTCATGGAAATGGTCATGACCAAGTTAGTATGTTAAATCCCTGCTTAAATCAAATCAGCCACTGAAAACTTGTATTTCTGAATGAAGCTTGTGCCAATTGGCACCTTCCTTTCCAGAGGGATTGGTGTAAAATAAGCTGGCTGGCAGCAGCACTGCAGTTTGAGTGGGAAAGGTGCCTCTGCCCAACAGAAATATTATAAGCAAGGGAATAAAGCTGAGGAAAAGGGAGGGATGATACTGCTGTGCCTTGCTGAAAAGGTCTGGGTCTCCTTGGCCCTGCTGGGAAGCTGCTTTCTTTTTATGGAGCTGAGGTTTTGGGGATTTTTCTGACCGTGGTTCGTGAGTTTTGAATAGACCGAGATAACCGTTTTCTTTTTTGCCTTATTTTCTCAGTAATTATTCCTACCCTCAATGTACCTTGACGGATGAGGAGACGCGCACAGAGATGATTAATCGTGAACTTCAAATCTCCCAGAGAGAAAAACAGGAGATCCTTGCATTTGAGGGTCATCTGGCTGCTGCTTCCACCAAACAAACAATTACCGAGAGCAGCAGCCTCTTGCTGTCCCAGCTGACGAGTCTGGACCCTCAGTAAGTCACCTTCTGTGATCTGGTGCCATAATGAAATCCCAGCTAATGCTTGTTGGGGAGCCCTGCTGCTCAGAGGGGGGGTGTTGTGGGCAAGAAGAGCCCTGAGATTGGGTAGCCCATGGGATAATGTGTCACGTTTGGTCCTTGTCCTTCTGTTGCCCCCATGCTCTACTGAACTGACTGATCCTCATCACCACCAGTGTGAAAGTGTGTGTGCCTGGGGATAACTTGTTGTTTCTCTGGCAGGGGCCCCCCCCGCAGACCTCCCCCACATGTCCTGGAGCAGGTGAAAAGCCTGAACCAGTCACTTCGCTTGGGCCACCTCCTCTGTCGCAGTCGTCATCCTGACTTCCTTCTCAACATCATTCAAAGGCAGGTGGGTTCCCTCCAGATGTTGGGATCTGATCCCTAGTCTCTGAAACTTGAGCAGACTGAGAGGCAAAAGGAAGCTGAGGAAGATGCAAGAGAAGGTGGTTTTCTGCTTGGGAATTAAGCAATCAGTGTGCTACATCTGTGTTCTGCTGATTGTGTGCTGCCTCTGTGTTCTTCTCACCTTGCTTTGTTGTTCTCCTGCTTCCCAGGCCTCATCGCAGTCAATGCCATGGTTGGCAGACCTGGTTCAGTCCAGCGAGGGCTCCTTGGATGTCCTACCTGTGCAGTGCCTTTGTGAGTTCCTGCTTCACGATGCTGCTGATGAGTCGACCTCAGGTGAGGAAGAGGAGGAGGGCGAGAGTAAGGAGCAGCGTGCCAAGAAACGCCAGGTGAGTAGTCTCCAGGGGATCAGTTCTGGTACCTGCTTTCTGTCCATCCCGGATTTGATTTCATTGGAAAGGCCAACTTCTCACCCCACAGAGACAACAGAAACAAAGGCAGTTGCTTGGCCGGTTGCAAGACTTGCTCTTGGGTCCCAAAGCAGATGAACAGACAACCTGCGAGGTGCTTGACTATTTCCTACGCCGCCTGAGTTCCTCCCAGGTGGCCTCACGGGTCTTGGCAATGAAGGTGAGCAAAATGAAAATCTCCTTCACTAGAGTTTGTCAAAAGCTGAGGGCAAAGTCCTGGATTCTCCCGAGTCCAGAGCCAGTGCAGTGAAATTGTCTCACATCATCCTTCTTCAGTAACTTCTTTTCCAAACCCCATCGAATGCAGTCCTGCTCCCTGCTGCTCAGAAGCCTTCTTTGTTCAACAGCCAAATAGTACTTTTCTTAAGATGGAGCTGGATTTTGCTATGTTTCCCGTGAAGTTCAGGTGTAGACTCAGCAGATGTGTGCTGTGTGGAGTAATTGGCAGCAGCTGTGGTCTGTGGGGAGTGTAAATGAGCGAGTGCCTGTTGCTCTAGAGCCCAGTCAAGGCAAGCAGAATTGCAGAGAGCTCAAAAACATGATGCTTTACAGCAAACTGAAACTTCACGCAGGGCAGCTGTCAAGCAAATGCATTTTATGAGACACAAACCCTGTCGTGTGCTGCGTTTGGATCGTGCCGTGACGTTTGAAGCTTGTTGCTATGATATTCACTAGCATGAAACTAGTGGTCCAGCTGTGGCTTCAAATGCTCCAGCTGTGTCCGTGTGACTTCTGCAGGGCCTGTCCCTGGTGCTGTCGGAAGGGGGACTGCGTGATGGAGAGGAGAAGGACCACCCCATGGAGGAGGACTCTGGGGATTCTGAACTGCTGCAGGGATACCAGTGGCTGCTGAGAGACCTCCCGAGGCTCCCGCTCTTCGACAGCGTCAGAGCAACCACAGCTCTTGCCTTGCAACAGGTAGCTTTGGTGGCTGGAAGGGACAAGTGACCTACTCAAATCTGAGCAAACTGCATGTAGGGGCAATATCGATACGTTTGTCTACTTGCAAAAGAATTTTTCTTATGCTGGTGCTTGTTTTCATTAATTCCTGTTTTCTAATGATTTGAATTCTCGTTCTAGGCCATCCACATGGAGACAGATCCCCAGACCATCAGTGCTTACCTGGTGTACCTCTCCCAGCACGCCCCAGTGGAGGAGCAGGGACAGCACAATGACCTTGCTCTGGTGAGAGGCTGGGTTGCTGGGGCAGAGGGGTGGCACGGGGGACACCTGGCATGTCTCAGGGCAGTGTCAGGCGTGTCACTTGCTGTACCTGCACCATGAGGTTCTTGAGAGCACGTGAATCTGCTGTGTTTTTGTGGATGTGTTGCCCAGGGAACCTGTGTCCTTGGTTTTGTATCATGAAATGATACCAGGGCAATAACAGCCCATCTCAGCTGGGATGGGGAATGCAAGAGTGGGTAGTGATTGGAAGGAAATCCCACCACCTGGTTGTGTTTCACCAGTAAGCACGTGCTAATTGTGCAGTCATGTGTATCTGGGGAGAGAATGTGGGAAGTCAAGTGGGATACACACTCTCCTATAACCAAAATTGCATTTCTAATTTTTTTAAAGCTTTTGGTGATTTTTTAAATTATTTTTTTATATATTTGGCTCTTAAACAATGAGATTTTTTTATTGTTTTGCCTCTGGGTGCTCTTTTTTTCCATGGCTTTCAAGTCCATTGAACTACATCCTTCACGACAGTCTTTTTCCACAGACCTACAGGCTCATGTGTTTCTTCTGCCTGTGTAGATCTGCTTAGGTATGTGGAGAACGTTAAATTGTGGGAGTCAGTAGATCTGTTTGTTCAGAGAAATGCAGGTTTTCACTAGGCAAATGCTCCCTCTGTAATGGGATGCAGCTGTGCTACAAATGAGGACACTGTAAGGTATCACACGATGCATGCAGAGCATCATTTTCCCTCGTGTGATGGTTTTACTCTTGGCTCCCCACGTTCATCTCCAGAGTGGTGGTAACTGGGCTGATGATGGAAACGGGAGAACGTGATGCGGTGAAGCAGGAGGACCTGGTCATCTGTTGGTCAGTAAAGACCTCATGGATTTTTTCCCCTTGCAGGATGTAGCCCGACTCATTGTGGAACGTTCTACCATCATGTCCCACCTCTTCTCCAAGCTCTCCTACAGTGCTGAGTCAGATGCTGTGCTTGTTGCTCTTCTCTCCATCTTCTCTCGCTACATCAAGCGCATGCGGCAGAGCAAGGAGGGCGAGGAGGTGTACAGCTGGGTGAGTCCCTCCCTGCCTTTCTTATTCTGGTAGAAAAAAGAGGACAAGTTAGCAAAAGAGAAGAGCCCATTGTGGGCTACTGAGTATGTAGAAACCACATCTAGTTCAAGAATTCCCTGATCTGAAAATAACTGGGGGTTGCCATAGTGTCAAAGCCAAGTGTATGTGAACATAAAAAGCTGTTTTTAACTTCTCCTTGAGTATCTTTTGTGGGCACTGTTGGAGACACTGGACTAGGTTGAACTTTGGTCTGACCAAATTAATCCATTCTCACGTTCTCCTTTCATCTGCACCTCACAGATCTCATTCTCCTTTCTCTCCCCAGCATTTTTCATCCTATTTTTTTTTTTTCTGCCTTTTTCCAGTCAGAGTCCCAGGATCAGGTGTTCCTTCGTTGGACTAGTGGGGAAACAGCCACTATGCACATCCTTGTGGTTCATGCCATGGTTATTCTCCTGACGTTAGGGCCACCTCAAGGTTAGTGAAGTGTGCTCAGATTTATTCAAGGGGTCACAGACAGTGCAGAGAGCCTTTCCTCTGCATCCCATCTCCTGGCAGGTCAGGCTGGTGGTAATCCTTCTACTCACAGGCTTGTCCCTTGCAATATTTGTTTGTAGCTGTAAGATCTATCAGAATATTGCTGCACAGAGCGAAGGATTTGCAGGCTTATTTATACCTTCTGCATAGAGCAGGAAATATGAAATGATGGTGTGTCCCTCCCTGCTAAACAAGAAGGATTCAGAGATGTTTTGTGCTGTGAGAACTGGGCGCTCCGATGCGTAGTTCACATTTCCACTCGATAGTGTTTATTCCCAAGTTGTCTCTAACCTCTAAACAAGACTGTTTTGGTGTAGTGATTTGTATAGAGAAGGGGAAAGGTATTCCAGGTGCTTATGAACACGGGAGATAATTTTGTATTCCCTCTTAAGCAGGGGATGGTGATTTTTATACCTTACTGGATATATGGTTTCCGGAGAAAAAGCCGCTTCCTACCGCGTTTCTGGTCGACACCTCGGAGGAGGCTCTGCTGCTCCCTGACTGGCTGAAGCTGCGCATGATCCGCTCCGAGGTCCCACGTCTTGTGGATGCAGGTGAGCCCCTGGGATGTCTGTTGGTGTTTCAGACCCTCCTGAAAGGAAGGAGAGAGATTTCCCTGCTCAAATCCTCTGTGTGCCCAGCTTGGGTGGGCTCTGGGTCAGTGCAGACCCTGCAGGGGATTTAGAAAGCAGCGTGTCTCTGGATTTTGTGACAGTCGCGATGTAAACACACAATCACAGAATCAGAGAATCACCATGGTTGGAAGGGACCTCTGAGATCATTGAGTCCAACCTCAAAAAAAAAAAACCAAAAAGATCACAGACCACAGAATGGTTTAGGTTGGAAGAGACCTTAAAGATCATCTAGTTCCAACCTCCCTACCATGGGCAGGGACGCCTCCCACCAGACCAGGCTGCTCAAAGCCCCATCCAGCCTGGCCTTGAATCCCAACTCCTTCCTCAAATTTACTAGATTTTGTGACAGTTGCAATCTAAACACACAATAGATTAGGGCTGTCAAACAGATGGACAGAATATGAGCAGGGAATGTTATGGGATGTCCCAGGATGATTCCCTACTCAGCCATGGTGTGTAGTTCATGTAACAAGGGTCTGAGAACATTTTGTGACAGTTGCAATCTAAACACACAATAGATTAGGGCTGTCAAACAGATGGACAGAATACAAGCTGGTTTGGGGCAGGGAATGTTATGGGATGTCCCAGGATGATTCCCTACTCAGCCATGGTGTGTAGTTCATGTAACAAGGGTCTGAGAACAGATACAACCTCGCCCACCATCAGACCCCACAGATTAATCCCCAGGGCATGGTGGGCTTGCAGTGTGGAGAGCTGTGTCTGAAGGATGTAAGCTCTACCTGTAGTTACTTTTGTCCTTGCACGGCTTGTCAGTGCTCTCTTTCTTCTTGGTATTCAGAGCTTTTGTCCCTTTCTTACTAATTAAATGACAGCTCTCTATAGCCAGTGATTGAATTATTCAATAATTCCTGCCTGCAGCCATCAACAGATAGGGTGGAAGTTATTTTTTAATACGAATGATTTGGTTCCTGAGGTTTTGATCAAATTAAACAGAAGATCAAATTAGCCAGTGAGTGAATTAACTGGAAGATAGAATAAGAAGGCAATGATTTGCAGAGCAAAGAAAACATAGTAGGCAGCTGTCAGGCTGCTGGCTTTAGGCTCTCTGCAGCCCTGTCATTGAAGTCTCGGTCCAGCCAAGAGCTCAAAGATCAGGTAATAAAGATGATTCTCTGTGAGCAGAGGTCTGAGGACTGGCTGTTTGTGTTTTCCAGCCCTGCAGGACCTGGAGCCGCAGCAGCTGCTTCTCTTTGTTCAATCCTTTGGAATCCCAGTCTCCAGCATGAGCAAACTGCTGCAGTACCTGGACCAGGCCGTGTCTCATGACCCGCAGACGCTGGAGCAGAACATCATGGACAAGAGTAAGAGCTTCGTATGAGGCTGAGTTCTTCTTCTTGAACAGTTTTGATGAGTATCTCCTGTGACTTCCCTGGAGAAATCCAAACTAGTTCTGCAAACTCTGTGCAGAGTCTGCTTTTGCAGCCTCTTGTCACTGCAGACATCTCCTTAGAGCTTGTCTGGATGGCCCTTGGCTGTATTTCCTAATGTAAAAAAGGATTTTCTGGATTGGATCGTACAGAGTTTAAAAAGTAATTTGGAGGCCAACTTGTGAAAAAAACAAGGCTTAAAAGCATCATGTTTAGAAAGTCTGTGGAAATGGCAAATTCCCCCCGCTGTGGGAGCTGAACAAACAGCAACCACTTCTATCCTGCTTTACTAAGGAGGGGGAGATGATCATTTGTTCATATCTTGTTCTTTTTCAGACTACATGGCTCACCTCGTGGAGGTTCAACATGAGAGAGGAGCAACGGGAGGCCAGACTTTCCACTCCCTGCTCACTGCCTCCTTGCCAGCCCGCCGAGGTACTGCCTGCCATCGCCTAGACTTCTGAATATCAAAGCCATCTTCCAAACTTCCTTCCTTTGCTGCTGTTGAGAGGGAGAGGAAAAGCTGCCTTCAAAAGGGATTGCATTGCAATATAACAGCAAGCTACAGTTAGACACCACTCCTTGCTAGAGTGGTTTTGCTCCTGGCAAAGGAAGAAATTCTTGGAGTTTACTACAATGAGTTGTTCTGAGTGATATGGAAAAGGAGCTCTTGCTTGGCCTCCAGAGAAAAGCTCTTGAATTCCTTAGTAGTTAGAGACTGTAATGTTGAAGGTGATCCAGTGTTGGGGCTCCAGATGCTGGCAGATAGCATCTGGAGCTCCAGATGCTCCAGATAACGGCATTTTTCTTTTTTTTTTTTTTCTTTTGTTTTTTATTCCTCTTGCAGACAGCGCTGAGGCTGCCAGGTCAAAATCTAGTCCTGAGAACTCCCAAGGCCAGAGCCGGATCCGGGCCTTGAGCCAGGTCCGGGTGCTGGGCCCAGAAGATGATCTAGCAGGCATCTTTCTGCAGGTACTGCTATAACCTCTAGCTGATCGACTGCTCCCTTGCAGCCGGTTTTAAAAAAAATCCATTTCCTTTATACTTGCATCTTCTGACCCCTTCCTCCTTCGGGGTTTGCAGAGAGTAAGTATGAAAGCCCTGCATGCAATGAGGCTGGTGGAATCCTCAGGCTGGTGAAATTGATATTGGAAAGGTTTTTTATCACATGATTTGAACACGGTGTGGCTTTTGATCATGCCTGATACTGTCAGCACCTACTAGCCCGTTACTGTCTGTGCACCATGTTTGTTCTGTGTGTAGTGCCTTTCCTCTCAGCAGCGAACGGAGGATTTGCGAAATGCTCGCAGGGCCTTGGCAGCAAAGCTGTGTGCAAACAGCATTTGGGCTCTGGCTTGTAGATTTGTAGAGCTTCCCTCTCTCCATTGACTCCAGAAAGAGCCTACAGGGAATTAATTGGCCGAGCTGGTTGCCTGTGTTTGTGGAATATGGTGATTCCCCCACAGTGTTGGTGTTGCTAGTCATACTGGGGTTGTGGAGATGCTGCGGCTGGTCCTGTACCAGGCACTAAAATATTGAAAAAGCTGAATCAGAAGGTTCCAGTTAGCCCACACAGTATAATTATACAAGTTAATCATTCCTCTGCCTCAGGATATTTATATTTTAGCGAGTTCTTTCATTTGCTCTCATAAATATATTCCCATCTGTATCCTACCAGCTCTTCCCCCTCAATCCGGACCCGCGATGGCAGAACTCGAACCTGCGCCCGCTCGCGCTGGCGTTGCAGCAGGCCCTGGGGCAGGAACTGGCTCGTGTCCGGCAGGGGAACGCGCCGGTGACCGGGATCACGGTGACCGGGATCACGGGGCGACTCCTCCAGGCGGTGGCCGCGCTGATGAACTCACCACACAGCGGGGCCTTGGTGATGGCCATGCACCGCCACCACTTCATCTCCTGCCCCCTCATGCGCCAGCTCTACCAGTATCAGGTGAGCCATGAGAGTCTGCGCAGCGTTCAACAAAGAGGGGTGGGGAGGAAACAGAAAATCTGCTGTGTTGTGTGGCTTTTCACAGAATCACAGAATCTTCTAGGTTGGAAGGGACCTTCAAGATCATCTTGTCCAACCATCAACCTAACTGACAAAAATAGACACCCGCACAACAAACAAGGAGCATCATCACTAAACCAGACCTCCCAGCACTACATCAACCTGTCTTTTGAACACCTCCAGGGATGGGGCCTCAACCACCTCCCTGAGCAGCCCATTCCAATGGCTGAGAACCCTTTCAGTGAAAAAATTTTTCCTAATATCCAGCCTGAACCTCCCCTGGAGTAACTTGAGGCCATTTCTTCTCGTCCTGTCGCCTGTGACTTGAGAGAAGAGACCGACCCCCCCCTCTCTACCCCCTCCTTTCAGGGAGTTGTAGAGAGCAATAAGGTCTCCCCTCAGCCTCCTCTTCTCCAGGCTGAATAACCCCAGCTCCCTCAGCCTCTCCTCATAAGACTTATTCTCCAGACCCCTCACCAGCTTTGTCGCCCTTCTCTGGACCCGCTCCAGCACCTCAATGTCTTTTTTATGGTAGGGGGCCCAAAACTGGACACAGTACTCAAGGTGAGGCCTCACCAGTGCCGAGTACAGGGTGTAGACCTTCTGCCTGTGCAATGCTGGAAGTACAGCTTGGGGAGCGTGGTACAGAGGGACTCAAGTTGCCTGGGTGCTGACTGGCCACATTAGCCTGGCACTGCTGAGAATGGGGGTTTATGTGCAGGGTTGGGTGCATCCTTCCTTCTCTGGGAACTGTGTGGCTCGATGGATTTGCAGCTGTGGGTCTCTCTTGGTTTTGGGATCTCTGGCATGGACATGCCTTGCAAGCCAAGGCATTTGCAGACGGCTTGAGAGCTGAAGTCTGTAATTCCTTAAAGAAATCTTCGGAGCAGGCTGTGAGTTATCCCATGAAATAACCTCATTCCTTTCAGCACAATGAAAGAAGGCACAAAGTTGCCTTTAATTATGCTGGGAGACGTATTGTGTGGGAGTCTTCTCCTTGTTTTTGGACACTAGAAGCTACTGCCTTGATTTGATCGAGCTATGGTCCAACAGAGTAGGTGTGCTCTGTGTGTTCTTGGCAGTATGTGCCACTGTCTGTGTCTTTCCTGCTCTATTTATTGTCTTTTTGAAGTGTCTATAAGCAAGTCTCTTTTCTGCACTCCACAGCGCTGCGTGCCACAAGACACTGCCTTCTCCTCGCTCTTCTTCAAAGTCCTCATGCAGATGCTGCAGTGGTTGGAGAACCCTGCAGTGGAAGAAGGTCCTCTGCGTGCTCAGCTGAAGGCCTTTGCTGTGCAGTACTCCTCCAGGCACAGGATCAGTGACGGTACCGGCATTTTGCAGCTTGTGGGACTCAGAATGGGACAAGAAAGGGACAGAAACAGAACTGCACCCAGAGCAGAAAGTAGGGGGGGCTGCCTTTAGAGAGGGACGCTTAGGAGTAGCAAAGAGAGGTTTTGTTCTTTCCTAGATAAACCCCATGAGGATGCAGACAAGTGATTTAGCTCTGGGGGTTTGCAGTACACACCTGGTAACGTCTCACCAAGCCCAGCACATCTTTTAGGGAAAGAATTCCAGTTGCTGAGGCCAGGAATTGTGTGCTAACTATAGTCCTGAAAGATGAGCATGCAAGAATGCCTCTGGAACAAGGTCATGTCACGACTTGGAAAGTTGTTTATCATCTGTTGGGAGGAGGAGTCTATAACCAAGACCTTAGGAATGGAGATGGGTCTGTGGTTAAAGAGTTTTCTCTTAGCCACATGTTCCTGTAACATGCAGAGGAGCTGTCAAAGGTTTTGATGGGAGTAAAATGCCAGTAGAGCATAGCGTGTTTGTATGAGTAGTTGTGCTCTGGAGCCACATGTGTCTTCTGTAAAAGGGAAACCTGATGCAGGGTCTGTGACAGCAATGCTCTGATTTATTTTTGCAGTTCGAGGTGGCTTCTTGCACCTCACAGAAGCTCTGACTTTCCGTCGTGACCCTGACTTGATCAGCTCCACGGTACGTGCCATCATTGCAACCCTGAAATCGGGGGAGAAGTGTAACGTGGAGCCAGAGCTCATCAGCAAAGGTAGGACTGTCCTTCTGCTCTCCTCCCCCTTTGCAGCAGCAGAGGTTGAACTTCCAGCCCAGCAAGGAAAAGAGCCCACAGTGCAGGCTGTGGGAAGCTGCCTTCTGCCTGGGTCAGAAAATGGGAACTGATCTAAACTCAGTCCTGTGTTGTATCACCTCCTTCCCCTGTGCTGGTATATGGGTTTATAAACTGGGATCTGGGGCTGGGATTAAGTCTCTCAGCAAACTATTGGTTTCCACTAAGAAAATAAGAAATAGAAGCCCACTATCCCAGATAAAAAGGGTGTCCCTCTTCCTTACTCAGCCAGGCTCTTGGGAATGCTGGACTGATTGCTTTTATGATACTCTTAGAAGGTTCCATAGCTTTCACCACATCCTGAGGTTAACCAGGGACATCTTTCTCCCTCTGCTAGTCCTTCAAGGTCTGATGGAAACTCACTCGCCATACTTGGAGGAACTCCTGACTGTCCTCTTCTCGGCTACTGTTGAGACCACTGCCAGGTTTCCTGCCATGAAACCCATTGCTGTGGTGAGCTCCTTGCTGCTCCAGGACAAAGAAGAAACACCAGTGAAGAAGGAGCTGGACAGTTGCAGGTGAGTGTAGACAACAATGGGATTTCACTGGTAGGTCTGGGTTCACGTTGCCACCACTGATATTGGCTTTCCTTTCTCCTCAGTACGGAAGCACCTTGGTTAGGGCCCTCCTCTGGCCTCCTTAACGACTGGCTGGAGATGCTGGACCCAGAGGTCATCAGCAGCTGCCCTGACCTGCAGCAGAAACTACTGTTCTCCTGGAACAAAGTAAGACTTGTTGGGTAGAAGGACTACTGTGCTGGAACCACCTTTCTGGGCAACTTTTGCACCTGGAAACAGGGCAAGGGGTAGTTTTCTGTTTTGCCAGATGTTGTTATACCAGTTCCAAAGCGGTACAGGCTGACTGGGAGGGGGATTCCAGTCCATCCATTTGAGTGCAAGGGTTGCTTCATGTTCTCTTTATATTTCTTCAGCTGTGTTCTTTGCAGGACTTGAAAGTGCATTACAGACACAACACAGTCCCAAAGCAGCCCAGCCAGCTGTGTTTCCGTTGGTGTTTTTGCAGGCAATAAATAGCTTGCCCAGAAGTGCTCTGCCAAAGCTGGGACTCAAACTGAATTTCATGGCTGATGCCATGTTCCATTAGAAAGTACTGCAATTCAAATCCTAAATCCACGTGTTGTCATCTGTGCTGTCTGTCTGCCTGGATCGTCGTCCTTCTGTGATACACACAGTTTGTCCTACACCCTCCTCACAGCGAGGATCTGTTCATTACATCTCTTCTTCCTGACCTGCAGCAGAAGCTACTGTTCTCCTGGAACAAAGTAAGAGTTGTTGGGTAGAAGGACTACTGTGTTGAAACCACCTTTCTGGGCAACTTTTGCACCTGGAAACAGGGCAAGGGGTAGTTTTCTGTTTTGCCAGATGTTGTTATACCAGTTCCAAAGCGGTACAGGCTGACTGGGAGGGGGATTCCAGTCCATCCATTTGAGTGCAAGGGTTGCTTCATGTTCTCTTTATATTTCTTCAGCTGTGTTCTTTGCAGGACTTGAAAGTGCATTACAGACACAACACAGTCCCAAAGCAGCCCAGCCAGCTGTGTTTCCGTTGGTGTTTTTGCAGGCAATAAATAGCTTGCCCAGAAGTGCTCTGCCAAAGCTGGGACTCAAACTGAATTTCATGGCTGATGCCATGTTCCATTAGAAAGTACTGCAATTCAAATCCTAAATCCACGTGTTGTCATCTGTGCTGTCTGTCTGCCTGGATCGTCGTCCTTCTGTGATACACACAGTTTGTCCGTGCTCTGCCAAAGCTGGGACTCAAACTGAATTTCATGGCTGATGCCATGTTCCATTAGAAAGTACTGCAATTCTAATCCTAAATCCACGTGTTGTCTGTCTGTGCTGTCTGTCTGCCTGGATTGTCGTCCTTCTGTGATACACACAGTTTGTCCTACACCCTCCTCACAGCGAGGATCTGTTCATCACATCTCTTCCTTGCTTGGTCCTTCCAGGCGGGGTCCCAGGTGCCCTCCTTCCGCCCGTATCTCTTGGCTCTCCTCACTCACCAGTCCAGCTGGACCACGCTGCACCAGTGCATCAGGCTTCTGCTTTGCCGAAACCGGGAGCAACGGTGAGTCTTGTTTTTCAGGCCTAGCGAGGAGTTTTGAATCATAGAATCATAGAATGGTTTGGGTTGGAAGGGACCTCAAGGATCATCTAGTTCCAACCCCCCTGCCCTGGGCAGGGACACCTCCCACCAGACCATGTTGCTCAAGGCCACATCCAGCCTGGCCTTGGACACTTCCAGGGATGGGGCAGCCACAACTTCCCTGGGCAACCTGTTCCAGTGTCTCACCACCCTCATAGTAAAGAATTTCTTCCCGAGATCTAATCTGAGTCTTTTTCTTCCAATTTAAAACCGTTTCCCCTTGTCCTATCATTACCCTTCCTGACAAAGAGTCCTTCTCCAGCTCTTCTATAGGTACCCTTCAGGTATTGAAAGGCCGCTATAAGGTCTCCCCGGAGCCTTCTCTTCTCCAGGCTGAACAATCCCAGCTCCCTCAGCCTGTCTTCACAGGAGAGGTGCTCCATCCCTGAGTTGGGCAACTCACTGTGTCTGAGAGAGAACAAACAGAAGCTGAGAACAGGAGCTGCCAGGAGGTGTAACCCAGCCAAACCCAGGCTCTGTGAGAAGGATGTTGATTTCAGTCATGCTGATTTGTGTACCTTGATATAAATATTACCCGCTGTTTGATGGAAGCAGCACATAAAGATTTGGCTGGGTTCTGAACAGGAAGTGCTAATCGCTGGGTAATCCATCTACCATTGCCCTTGTTGATAATCTTTATGAACGTGGGGTTTGAGAGATGGTTTGGAGAACAGACTGGTGGCAGGCTCCGTACCTGGGCCGGCTCTGCTGGATCTTTTGGTGGTGCTAAACTCCATTGCCAGCCTTCTAACCCCCTTCCTGGCATCAGGCTCCCAGTTCTGAGCTCTGGGGCAGCCCTAGCTCTCAGCTTCTCCACGTTGCTCTCAGATGCTGAAGTGTCACTCTAGTAGTATTTTGCTTGAACTTGTGCTTTACAGAGCAGGCAATGCTAACATCTAACAGTAGTAATTCAGGACATGATTAAACTAGCGATACTTCTCAAGCTAGCAGTATTTCAGTTTGTTTATCGTAATGTTATTTATCTCTTGCTCTCTAACAACTTAATTAATTTCTGCTGCCCCAGATAACAGCCAGGATGGGATGTTCTGGGACAGCAAGGTCACTGGTCTGATCATATCAACTCCCTGTAGCCACCACGCTCTTGCCGAATGCCGTTAGTTCAGCTCCATACCCCGTGCTGTGCTTACTGCAACAAATATTTAGTCATAATCTGGGAAGAGTACCAAACCCCTTCTTGGGACTTAATGGATCCTATTTTTACATTTGCAGATGTTTCTGCCTTCACAGTACCCGTGATGTTAGAGTCTCTACCATGTGTTTGTGTGCTGCCCGAGGGCTGCCTTGACTCTAATTGCAAATCCGTCTTCTTTTGTCTTCTGGCAGGTTTGACCCCACGGCATCCTTGGATTTCTTGTGGGCTTGTATTCACATTCCTCGGATCTGGCAGGGAAGGGACCAAAGAACGAGTTGGGCAACTCACTGTGTCTGAGAGAGAACAAACAGAAGCTGAGAACAGGAGCTGCCAGGAGGTGTAACCCAGCCAAACCCAGGCTCTGTGAGAAGGATGTTGATTTCAGTCATGCTGATTTGTGTACCTTGATATAAATATTACCCGCTGTTTGATGGAAGCAGCACATAAAGATTTGGCTGGGTTCTGAACAGGAAGTGCTAATCGCTGGGTAATCCATCTACCATTGCCCTTGTTGATAATCTTTATGAACGTGGGGTTTGAGAGATGGTTTGGAGAACAGACTGGTGGCAGGCTCCGTACCTGGGCCGGCTCTGCTGGATCTTTTGGTGGTGCTAAACTCCATTGCCAGCCTTCTAACCCCCTTCCTGGCATCAGGCTCCCAGTTCTGAGCTCTGGGGCAGCCCTAGCTCTCAGCTTCTCCACGTTGCTCTCAGATGCTGAAGTGTCACTCTAGTAGTATTTTGCTTGAACTTGTGCTTTACAGAGCAGGCAATGCTAACATCTAACAGTAGTAATTCAGGACATGATTAAACTAGCGATACTTCTCAAGCTAGCAGTATTTCAGTTTGTTTATCGTAATGTTATTTATCTCTTGCTCTCTAACAACTTAATTAATTTCTGCTGCCCCAGATAACAGCCAGGATGGGATGTTCTGGGACAGCAAGGTCACTGGTCTGATCATATCAACTCCCTGCAGCCACCGCGCTCTTGCCGAATGCCGTTAGTTCAGCTCCATACCCCGTGCTGTGCTTACTGCAACAAATATTTAGTCATAATCTGGGAAGAGAACCAAACCCCTTCTTGGGACTTAATGGATCCTATTTTTACATTTGCAGATGTTTCTGCCTTCACAGTACCCGTGATGTTAGAGTCTCTACCATGTGTTTGTGTGCTGCCCGAGGGCTGCCTTGACTCTAATTGCAAATTCGTCTTCTTTTGTCTTCTGGCAGGTTTGACCCCACGGCATCCTTGGATTTCTTGTGGGCCTGTATTCACATTCCTCGGATCTGGCAGGGAAGGGACCAAAGAACTCCTCAGGTAGCCGTTCAGTTCTTCCAAGATCCCTCTCTGGATGGAGCAGGAGGCAATGCTTTCATGGTGCCTGATTATTTTCTTTGTCCCATGGCCCAAGAGGTGGCTGGAGCGATGCGGGTGCAGCGTGCCAAGCTTGCTGCCTGAACCTCAGCTGATTACTGAGCCACTCTGCTGTGTGACATATTACAGTGACAATTTGGAGTCCAAAAAGCTGATACAAACACACATAAGTTTGCCCACTTGACCTTTCCTCTGCAGCTCCTGCAGCAGTTGCCACAATATCCATTAAAGATCTACACACAAGACTGCAGTGGTGAGCAAGCTAAAACCCAGGGTGGGATAACTCCTATTTTACCAAGAAAAGGGGTTTGCATCTCTTCTCTGCAGAGGAATTTCTTTGGTTTGGTGACTTAATTATGGTTTCAGACCCATCACACGTGCTGAGATGGAAGTAAATGAGTTCTGAAGTAGTTGAGGGATAACGAGGTTCCATTTGGGGCAGTGATGCTTTCAGAGCTCGAGATATGGGGCAGTTCTTAAGTCCAGTTCCAGGAGGTATTTCATTCCAGTTGGGGAAGGTGTGACTAGAAGGAACTAAGATTCAGTTTGGATTCATTTTGGGTGTTCTCTTGCATTACAGAAGCGCCGTGAGGAGTTTGTGCTCCACCTAAAAGCATCGGAGCTGATCAGCATGGTGGAGCTGATCCTGGCTGAAGCAGAAACCAGATACCAGAGCACAGAAGAGGCCTCCTGCACACTCATCCAGTCCCGGCTGCCTTTGTTGCTCAGTTGTTCTCATGGGGACCTTGAGAGCATCAAAAAAGTAACGGAGTATCTGACCAGCTGCATCCAGCAGTGGGGGAGCAGGTGGGGCTGCAAACGGGGAGCACCCTCTTCCCTGATTGTAGGTCCTTGTCGTTTTAAGTGGTACTTGGACCAGGAAAGGTCACTTTTACTTTTCGAGGCCCTTTTGCTTTTAGGACTTGAGGACAAAATGCTTGCCGTGTTTTTTGTTGGTTTGGGGTTTTTTTTAAGTTAATGGTTATTTTTAATTAGCAGTTCCTAACGTGGCGTTTCTTGTCCACTCATCCCTTGAATCACTCAGCTCCTGCTGCATCCTGTTTCTCTCCATTATGATTGCTCTGAAAGCTGAATGGAGACTGGGTTGTTTCCTCCCAGCTATGTTCCCATGGCTCCCTGTAGACTCTGAATGATTTGGGTAGTTCAGAAGAAACAAAGACTGGAAAAAATACTGATTCAGATTAGCAGTGGCTGCTCTTTTCCATGGTCTGTTTGCCACGTGCAGGAAGGCTGTTGCTAATGGGATGGCTCTGGGATGTTTGCTGGTTGAACTAACGTGGTAACCAGTGACTGACCTCTCCCTTTTTCCTCCAGCTCTGTGGGAAAATGCTGCCAGGACCTTCTGCTTCAGATCTACCTGCAGCTCCCCGAGCTCCTCGTGCCTATGCCTGAGATGCTTCTCACCAGTGAAGGAGCCAGAGACAGCAGCACTTGCAAGGTAAAGCTAGAGGCATAGGAGAGCTCCTTTCCAGTTGTGTACCCAGAATGGCTACCAGTGCCCAGTCTAAAAGGAGAGGACTGGGAAAAGCTTCCTGGGTCACTTTGCTTTCTTTACCTCACTCTTCTGTTGCCCCTTCTGTGCCTGTGCTCTCAGGAGCAGATTGTTCAGGTGTGGTTTATTTTGCAGTGTCCTTCTATAAAATACCATAAGCTCCACACGTTTCTATGTGCCAAAAGCTTCTGTGAAGCACAAGCATGCAGGCATCTGATCCTGCTTTGATGTCTGTAGGGACTGTGGACTTCAGATCCCGTGCCAGCTGGAACGTTGCATCTTCTTGCAGATTCTACCTGAAAATCACTTCTGTTAACCCCCTCTGGAGTTGGAAAGGAATTGGGAAACACTGCTGAAGAGCCAGGATTTCTGCTTTAAACTTCTAAACTACTCATTCATTATTTTTCTTCTAGCTCGATGCCCTGGTTCACAGATTCATTAACCTTCTGGCAGACACCAGTGACTCCAAGTCATCTGAAAGCCGTGTGTGGGACGCCAACATGGCCTGCAGGAAGCTCGCTGTGGCCCATCCCATCCTGCTTCTTAGGTACCACTCTCCCTTTTCACCCTCTGGGTGGTTGATGGTCATTGAAAAGCATCCACCCCTGTCCTAGCAGGGGAACAAACTGGCAGCAAAATTGATTATTGTGACAGAATCCACATTCACGTACAAAAGTCAAGAGAAAGGGCAGCAAAATTGTATCTTTTATAATGAGGCAGCACCTCTTTAGGCTCCATGTCTGTCTGGAAACAGCCCTCTTGGAGACTAGAGAACAGAATATGGGTGGGAAGTGGAGCTTGCTGACTCTATGGATGCAGGGATCAAATCCAGAATCCTGGGAGAGGATAAGGGATGCTTCCTTCCAGGAACTGAGGTGTAACAACGCGTAACTGTTTCTAGGAAGACGCTAGATCTGGATTTTCTTCTGTTTGGCATTTCAGGCACTTGCCAATGATTGCGGCTCTGCTGCATGGCCGTGTTCACCTCAATTTCCAGGAGTTCAGGCAGCAGAACCACTTGACCTTCTTCATCCACGTCCTGGGCATCCTGGAGCTGCTCCAGCCGCAGGTCTTCCAGAACGAGCACCAGGCGGCACTATGGGACTGTCTCCTGTCCTTCATCCGGCTGCTGCTGGTAGGAAAGTCCCTGCTCCTCCTCCCCGTGCCAGCTTCCAGCCACTAGATGGAGAAGCTCATTTAACACAGGGCCAGCCCGCTTCTCTCCCATTTGAAGGGAAAACTTTCATATGCCTAAAACCAAAAAAAAGTGCATCAAGTACCTGGGAGAGCTTAAAGAGGAGGCAGGAGATCAAAAATGCTGCTCCCTGGTCCCCAGAGGTGCAGGATGGGGCAGAGCATCACTGCTTTTATTTATTTATTTATTGTTAACTCTCATTTTCTCAATCCTTTCAGAACTACAGAAAATCCTCACGGCACCTGGCCGCCTTCATCAGCAAGTTTGTCCAGTTTATCCACAAGTACATCACCTGCAACGCCCAGGCAGCTGTCTCCTTCTTGCAGAAGCACTCGGATCCACTCCAGTAAGATTCCTTACTCCAGTAGCTCATGGAGAGTTTGTACAGTCAGGCTGGTGTGAGCTAATCATAAGACAACAAGAGGAAGTGACAAAATAGCCATTAATATGGCACTTCTTCACCCTTGACTCCCATAAATCTCTACTGAGATGAGCAGGATATCCCTTTTCAAAAGTGAAAACTGAGCCCAAGGAAGTCAGATCATGATTTCAACTCACATAATGGTCTAAATGTCCTGTTGAGGCATTGTAGGGCCCTGCAGTATTTCTAGATACCCCAGTGGGGTCCTTTCCCTGAGTGGTGGCTGCAGGGTCCCACCTGCAGAGAGGGGAAAAAATGCATTTGAGTTCCAGTTCCAGTAAAAGCAAAAATCTAGTTTCTGCTTCCAAGAAATTATTCATTTTAGAGCATACACATCTGTGCTGTTGCTTGTCCTCGTCCCTTGTTGAAAGTGAAACATGCCATTTCTTCCCCCAGTGACCTCTCATCAGACAACAGTGACCTAGCAATGTTGAAGTCCCTCCTGGCTGGGCTGAGCCTCCCTAGTAAGAGCGGTGTCTTGGACAGAGGCTCCGATGAGGAGAAGGATGGTGAGTCTCGGGGGGAAGAGTTACTCCAGCTGGTCAACCTGCAGTGAGTTTTGGAGCTCAGATGCTTTTATGGGCTGTGTGCTGTGCTCTTCTCATACCAGCACAGTGAAAGGGTATTTAGAGTGGAGAATGGCACTCAGCAATTTGGAACCAGTATCTGGGATGGGTTAATTTGTTTTCCTGTCAGTGGTGTCACAACTGGAGCAGAAGAACAGCTCTTAACAAGGGCAAGTTTCATTGGTGTGGATTTTGGCGGCTTCAACCGCACTTTAGGATTGACCTGTCAAGAGACCCAAAGGGTGTATCCACTTCTCCACTGTTTTCTTTACAACTTACATGAGAAAATGCTTCCCTCTGTCTCTCCCCTCCAGATGAAGCAGCAGCTGGCTCTCTCCCCCTCGTCAGTGTGTCTCTCTTCACCCCTCTCACGCCAGCAGAAATGGCCCCATATATGAAGAGGCTCTCTAGGGGCCAAACGGTTGAGGGTAAGTGAGGACCTGCAGGGCTGTACAGGGACACAGGGCAAGTGCTGACTTATCTGTCAGCTACAGGCAGTTTCCTGATTCAGTCCTGTGTCTGGAAGTCTCCAGCAGTTAGGATGTGCGTTTGTTTTGGATGAACTTGTCCGTAGCCTTCTGTGATTCTGTGACAGAGGCTTCCTGTGATGCTGTTATCACTCAGCTCAGCGGTGCTGCATCTGCCTCTGCTTTGGGGCTTGTTGAGGATCTTGTAAGTGCCCTGGGAGACAGTCTGAGTAACTCGGGGAGTGCTGCAGTTCATGTCGAGCCAGGTCTGGAGTGCTGATAGCAATGTCTTTTTTTTTAATGATATAAAAATACCAAACTGATGAGAAGCAGGTTTTTGTTAGAAATCCCCAAGTGGTCTTCATGGCAGAAAATCGTGTTAACCTGACATACAGGAACAACATGTTTCTTCCCAAAAGGTCTTCTGAAATCACAGGTGTCCTGTGTTCAGACCTAACTTGTGGTATTGGGGTCACAGTTTTCTTTCCACACTAGAAATGGGCAAAAGAAATCCTGCCTGGACACTGTTTTGAAAAACAGGCTTTCTGTGAAGATCTTTCAGTTACAGAAGTAATTACTTCTGTAGTAATTAGGAATTAAAACCTCACACCTCACTCCACTCCTTCCCCTGCCCGTGGCATGACAGTGCTGGTGACCTCTTGCCTGGGCAGACTGGGATGTGCTGGTCTGGCACATGACCTAACTGTTCTCATCCTTGTGAGAGATTAGGTTTTGGGGAAAAAGAAAAATACCTTTTGCTGGATCAGTGAATTTCAGTCACCTGTCTCAACCTGTGTCTTCCACCAGACATCCTGGAGGTGCTGACAGACATTGATGAGATGTCCAGACGGAGGCCAGAAATTCTCGCTTTTTTTGCTGTGAGTATTAGTGTCTCAAACTGCCACTGGAAGGAAGAGATACTTTTCACCACAGTCTGTGTTGCATGGCCAGCTTAAGAACTAACCTTCCTCTGCTTTTTGGATGGTTGTTGCAGCATCTTAGGAGAAATTTATCTTCAGTTAGGCCTTCTGACAGCAGGCAGTGGTTACTTCCCTACCATCTTCCTCCATTGCTTCCTGCCATCATCCATTTAATTTCTCTGCACATCAGAGGAAGAATTAACCCTCTGTTCTATTCCCAGTATTGGGGCGAGGAGAGAGCAGAACAGGTGTGTTGAAAACACTGGAGCCTGGGGAAAACTCAGCCTAGGAAAAACACAGTCCCATGTGGAATAAGGTTACAGGAGGGTGCTTTAAAGTATTCAAAAACAGGATAATCCTTCTTACAGAGAGTGATTTTCAGGCTCAGCCAGTGCCTCCTGGATGTGTGTTGGGCTGGATTGGTGCTGGAGGGGTAGCAGTGCAAATCTGAGGAGTTTGTGCTCCCTGGATGGCCCCTTGACCCTAATTTTGTTTGTCTTTCAGACAAACCTGCAGAAGCTGATGAGCTCATCGGAGGAGTCCTGCCGAAATCTGGCCTTCAGCCTGGCTTTGCGCTCCATTCAGAACAACCCCAGGTGAGGACCCCTGGAACGTAGGCTGTCCCCAGTCACTGATGGGCACTGGCTGCCCATCTCTCATGCTGGTTGATGGTGATCTGGACCATAATGACACTGTCACCATGTTTTACTCCCAGCATTGCTGCAGACTTCCTCCCCACCTTCATGTACTGCCTTGGCAGCCGAGACTTTGAGGTGGTGCAGACAGCGCTGAGGAACCTGCCTGAATACACCCTCCTTTGCCAAGGTAAGTTGGTATCTGCCACCTTTGGTGCCTGCTTGGCCTCACAACGATTAAAGCTGGGCTCCTGGGCTGGGAACAGCCTCCCTGGGAAGGTTGTCAAGGGCCAGTGTTGCTTAGACCAGGTGATCTTTCTGCCCAAAGAAGCTGTGGCTGCCCCAGCCCTGGAGGGGTTCAAGGGCAGGTTGGAGGGGGCTTGGAGCAACCTGGTGTGGTGGGAGGTGTCCCTGCCCAGGGCAGGGGTTTGGAACTGCATTATCTTTAAGGTCCCTTCCAACCCAAACTGTTCTTTAATTCCATATCAACAGCAGCTTTCGTCTGAGCATCACAGGGGAGGTTTGCCAAGGGAGGCTTCTTTCAAGTAGATGTGCTCCCTTAGGATTTTCCCCTGAGTTATGATTTTGTCCCCATGGAGCTATTAGAAGCTGAACTGTGCCATGTTCTTAAAGAAAGAGATTTTCTTGCACTTCTGCAAATGTTCATCCCGGTGTTTTCTGGTGGATTGCTTTTGGTTGCCTGTTGGAGCTGCTGGGGCAGTTCCTCACGCTGTCTTTCCCTCCCCCAGAGCACGCAGCAGTGTTACTGCACAGGGCCTTCCTGGTGGGCATGTACGGCCAGATCGACACCAGCTCCCAGATCTCAGAAGCTTTGAAGGTTCTGCACATGGAGGCCATGATATGAACGGGTGGTTCTGGGAGCTCTGCTTCCAGAGGAATTAACTGAACTGGACTCATCGGCTGCATCGGAGACAGCGTTTCAACCCGTGTGCTGGAGGATCAAAGAGGTGATGGAGGAGGCTGGACTGTGGAAGGAGGAAAAAAAGACTGGTGGAAGAGGAGAGTGTGCTGGCTGAAGATGAGAAAGGGGACAGGATCCATCTCTCTGGCTTAAGATGCCATTATTGTGGGAGAAAGATCTCCTGAACGTTGTGCCAAACAGGGACCACTTCCTTCACAGGGTCTTAAGGCAGTGGCTGATGGTTTGTTGATACAGTTTTGTCTCTCCGAGAAGAGCAGAGCTGCTGGGAGAGCAGAAGGGATCGCTGGCCCTTGCAGGGGAAGTCTCTGCTCTCTCTGTGTTGGAGGGAATGTGCAGATCTGTGCAGGGGGAGACACCACCCTGTTTTCTGGGGGTGGCTGTTTGTGGGTTTTTTTCTTTTTTAATTAAAATGCTCTTTGTTTCCATTGTGCTTTCCATGCTCTGTGCTGCCTTGGCTATAGCTTGAAAACTTTCTTTCCCTGTTCTCCAGCCTTTTGTTATTCTAGACCAAGCACCTCTGGAGGACCTGTCTCCATGGCCAAATGCTCCTAGAGCTGTCTTGGCCTTTTACAGGATATGCAGGAAATGGAGGAGGCTTAGGAGGGTCAGGGGGGTATAATAGATAAGTTTAGTCAGCACCAACTGCTGACTGGACAACTTTTAGGAGGTTTCTTAGGATGCTTTTCTTTAAAAACAATAAACAAGCATCTTGGTACATCTGCAAACATCCCAACAGCTGGCCACTGTCACACTGGGGTCCTCGAACAAGCAGCTGGGTTTCTTCTTTGGGATCAGCCAGTTCCTCCCTGGGACTCTTGTGACCACTGCTCTCTGGTCCTTGTCTGCTGACAGGGACGATGGCTGATTTCCCAGCTGTTTTTTGAGGACACAAACAGAGGTGTCTTCCTTCCCTCTGCTCCAGAGAAGTAGCTGCCTCCTGTGCTCCTTCTCCAGCTTCACTGAACGCTGGTCACCAGTTTGCTTTTCACGTTGTTCATCTCTATTCCCCTGGCACTCCACTTGTTAGTTGAGAATCTTTGTAGTATTCTAAAGACAGAGAACCCAGAGGAATTTTATAGATGGCTGTAAATAAGTCTGTATCTATTTGCTGGTGGCAGGGACAGTTGTGACCTCGTGGGTGGCCAGCTAGAGAAATATTGTCCATTTTTGCAAATGAGGAGTGCCAGAGCTGAGCACTTTTGCTAATGTGTCAAAATATGAATGAATGAGTGAATATTTGGCTGGTTTTGCGGAGAGCTGGAGGAGAGAAGGAAAAGCTCTGAACTCCCCATCAACTGGAAGTAGCCCTGCCTTTAAATGAAGTGATTAGAGCCATCGCTTAAGGATGCAACACACTCTTTTCCTCAGCAGCATCTGCTTGGCGTCCGGAGCCGCTGCTGTGACAATTGGCTACGTATAAATTCTGTGGAGGAGCAGCTGAAGAAGATCAAGTTGGTGAAATGGTTTTCCTGAGGGGCTCGGTGACAGCAGGATTAATGCCTGTCTAAAGGGTTCCCAGTGAGATTACTGGCTCCTCTCACCTTACTCCCTTATCAGACATCATTAAGTTTGTCAGAGCAGGGAGGTTGTTCTTTCGGTGCTGCCGTGGGCCGAGAGCGGCTGGAAACTTGTGGGACTGGCTGGGAAAGGTCTTTTCACAGGAATTGGAATGAAGGAGCAAGGAAAATGTCTCAAGACTGTTCACAAAGACAATGAGTCAAACAAAGTAGTGGTGCTTTAGTGGAGATCCTCCCTGCAGGTGGGGCTTTCCAGAAATCCCACTCCAGGGCAGTGACTAGAAACACTTAGGAATTGTGTGGTTGGCCCGAAATTCTGCTCTTGCCTGCTGTGAGCAGAGCAGCTCCAGGAGGCCTGGAGCAGTGGAGCAGGGGGTGCTTGGATGTTGGCAGAACTATTTATTGACCCCTCAGACCTGGATGGCCAGGCTTTGCAGAGCAGCGTGAAGAGAGGTGTCTGAAGGCAGAAGGAGTATCTCATTATCAGCAGCAGCAAAAACCATCTTTTGGGAGATCGGGAAACAAATTCAAAGGGAGGGAGAGTGGGTGGAAGTTACTCTGCGAAGCTGAGCCTTCCCATAGATCTCCCGATACAAAACCCATCATTTATGATTTGTTGATGTCTCTCCTTTTTGCTGGTTTTGAAGGTTCCCACGATGCATTTTCTCTGCTGCCACCCTCTGCTTGGAGCCAGTGGAGCTAAGCAGGATGCTCTGGCTTGGAGCACGTCACTGAAACCAGCTCAGGGTGGAGAAGAACGGGGCTGTCAAAGGGTCTCCTGGCTGTGCAGAGACAGCTGGGGGCAGGAGCCCGTCCCTCCTGTCTGCTGTGACAGCCCTGAGCAGTCAGTGATGGTGTTACTGCTGCCCTGACACCCGCCCGCCGTTTAATCAGCGCTCTCTAACTTTCATCTCCGCCTGGCTGAGCACCTTCTCTCCTCCCATCCCTGCTGAGCTGACAGCCTTCTCCTTCACCCAGGCTCCTCCTGGGGGCTGGGGCCATCTCCTCTGTCTTCCAGGAGAGCTGGTGCTTTGCTCAGAAGAGGAGTGGTGAGGAGCTTTGCCAGGTCGTTCTTGGCTAAGCCTGTAGGGTCCCCATCGCTCACCCAGTGGAAACCACTGTGCTCCCATCTGCATTCCAGATGACAGGTCCCAAAGGGGTACAGAATCACGGCTTGGGCACTTCTCCACCAGAATCTCCTCTAGTCAAGAGCTTTAGGAAGAAATTCTTTGCTGTGAGGGTGGTGAGAGCCTGGCCCAGGTTGCCCAGAGAAGCTGTGGCTGCCCCATCCCTGGAGGGGTTCAAGGCCAGGCTGGATGGGGCTTGGAGCAACCTGGTCTGGTGGGAGGTGTCCCTGCCCAGGGCAGGGGGTGGCACTGGGGGGGCTTTAAGGGTCCCTTCCATCCTGAACCATTCTGTGATTCCTAGGAGAGCCATGGGCTGCTGGGACTGGTGTTGAAGGAAGTCTGTGTGGGGCTGGGAATGCTGGCTTGCGGGGAGGCTTTTGGTCTCTGCTACACTGGGAATCTCATCCCAGCTCTGGGGGAGGCACAATGGGGAAGGGGACACTGGCTGTGGCCTTGTTGGGTGTCCAGTGACTGTGTCCAGCTCAGGGCTGGCACAAGCCCTTTGGTGCCTGTGTGGCTGGTGCTGGGCTGGGGAGCCAAGGGGGCCCAGGAGGAGCTGGGCAGTCCTGGGGCAGCCAAGGGGCTGCAGAGCCCCCCTGCTAAGCACTGGCTGGCAAGGATGGGGTAGGAATAGCTGAATCCAGGCCGGGAACATGCCAGGTCCCACCTCCATACCCTGCAAGTGTCAGGGATCACGAATCCCCTGCAAACACCAGGCACCTTTGGTGATGGTTTCCTACTGCAGCTTATTTCTCACTGCTGCAAAAATCAAATGTTTTTATGACTTGTGATCAAAATATCATGTTTTTATGACCCAGCCTTGGGCACGAGCTGGACACTTGGTCAGCATGCCCATGAAGGACCTTCACAGCCTTGGCTGGCTGGAAGTGGGCATCTCTAACCTGACCATATCCCGGTGGGGCTGGGAGGTGGCCCCACACGTACCGATGCCCTGGAGCAGGGGGGTGGCTCTTTGACCCATCTCTGGGCTGGGTTGTGCACCCCAGGAACCCTGAGGGGTTTCTTGGAAGCAGCAAGTGAGTTTGGGCGGCAGGAGGGCATGAGTAACCAGGGAGGTGGCTGTGTGTCCCTGACTCAGTGGCAGCTGCCTCTGGGGCACGTCTGACGTGGGGAACGGGACGGGTCCCAGCACCGAGTGGGTCGGGCAGATCTGCCTCTGAGCTACGTCAGCAGCGGAAACGCGGGGAGAATTACACAGGTAACAGCCAAGAAATGAGATTCCGTGGCTAAAGGTGCCGAGGTTTTACCAGCCACTAGAAAAGAGGAAGGGCAGAGAAAGTGAAGCCTCCCAGACCCCACCATCCTCTTCCTCCAGCCGACCTCATCGGTGACCTCGGTCAGTGACAAACACGATCCCGGCCCTGCCCGTCCTTAATTAACTTCCTTCTGGCCATCCCACAGTTCGCTGGAAGTGGGCATCTCTAACTTGACCATATCCCGGTGGGGCTGGGAGGTGGCCCCACACGTACCGATGCCCTGGAGCAGGGGGGTGGCTCTTTGACCCATCTCTGGGCTGGGTTGTGCACCCCAGGAACCCTGAGGGGTTTCTTGGAAGCAGCAAGTGAGTTTGGGCGGCAGGAGGGCATGAGTAACCAGGGAGGTGGCTGTGTGTCCCTGACTCAGTGGCAGCTGCCTCTGGGGCACGTCTGACGTGGGGAACGGGACGGGTCCCAGCACCGAGTGGGTCGGGCAGATCTGCCTCTGAGCTACGTCAGCAGCGGAAACGCGGGGAGAATTACACAGGTAACAGCCAAGAAATGAGATTCCGTGGCTAAAGGTGCCGAGGTTTTACCAGCCACTAGAAAAGAGGAAGGGCAGAGAAAGTGAAGCCTCCCAGACCCCACCATCCTCTTCCTCCAGCCGACCTCATCGGTGACCTCGGTCAGTGACAAACACGATCCCGGCCCTGCCCGTCCTTAATTAACTTCCTTCTGGCCATCCCACAGTTCGGGAGAGTATGATTCACGCTTAACTCGAGGAGTTGTGTGCTGCAAGATAAAAATGGTAAGCTTTTTGTTAGCTTTTAGGATGTCAAAGCCAGCCCCGTGCCAGGGAAGCAGGCTGGCTTCCACCGGGGCAGCGTTTGCCTAAGGTGGACTGATTTTTAAATCATTGCCTCTCCGTGTATTCAGATAATTTAGCCCTAAAGCAGCAGAATATAGAGCTTGACTTTTCCCCCTCCTTTTAAATTCAAGAGACCTCTATAACACGACGCCTGCCTGTCCTGGGTGGCTGAGCTGGTGGTGTCCTGCCTTTGGCATCACCCTGTTTCCATGAACAGCATCGCTAACGCAGGAAGATAGCGGGCAAAAAACGTCAAGACCCCCAGCAACAATTAAAAAAATTCATTAAGCTACAATAGGCCAGTCATTGCAGGGTAATTATTAAGCTGTAAGAATTGCTAATTGTCTTATTAGCATGAAACAATTATGCAAATAATGGAAAACATACCATAAAAGTAATAAAATTACCTCTTTTTTTTTTTTAAACAATAATGAAATTCAAAATCCAAAGTGATGCTGATGCTTTTGCTCTCCAGGGTTTATTGGGAACATCATCAGAGAGGAGTGAGACCTCTGAGGGCACTCGGCAGAGGGTGAGTAGGACACCTTGAACCACATCTACCACGAGTTGTCCTCCAGGGCTTGTGGTGCCCCCGCCCCAGGCTGTCCCCCAGTTCTGTGCCCACCTGGGGAGCAACGCAGGGACACGGGGGTGCCGGTGGCTTTGGAGGACCAAGCAGTGGTCACTCTGCCAGGCCAGGGCTGGAGAGAGAAAGTTTGAATTTTGTACTATCATAGATTTCCTATGGGAGCCCGTGTTCTCCCCCCTGCCAAATAAAGCATGTGGAGCTCCAGGTTCAGTCTGTGTGAAAACAAGGCAACTTGTAGTTTTTCACATTAATTCAGTGCAGAAGTGAAAAGTTCTGGCCTTTGAAGTTATTTTGTCTCAAGGATTTTATTATTATGGAGTTAGCAACCTCAGGTAAGAGCTGGCCTCTTTTCTGGTTGGGGTTCCAGCTGGATTTGGGAGGTCAGCGATACCCAAACGTTGAGCAAGCACCTCTGTGTTCCCGTGAAACGAGGACAAGACCTCGTTTTCCCCCACCACCAAGAGGAGACTTCACTTACTCATGTCCACAACCAGCTTGGAAGAGGCAAAGTGCTTCTTTGCTTCAGCATGTTAACAACGTTAATCACTAACAAATATTATGGGTTTTCCAGGCTTTAAACTCTGCTCCGCTGATAAGGCACAGAATTTCAAAGCAGCCAAGCCAGCTCCTGCTCCAGGGTGGGTCCTGCTCCCATGGTGATGCCGGTGTAGATATGGGTCACCTCATGCAATCTCGTGGTCCAAACAGGTTTTGATCAGCAAAATGAACCTTCACTTTTGCTTTCTGATAAGAGCAGTGAAGTTTGCAGCTTCCAAAGGCAGCAATCTGCCACGGCAGATTAGAGATCACCACCGCCTCTTTCAGCTTCCTTGGAAGGGGAGGTCACCACCTGAAACAAACACCATTCCCTTGGAGACCTGCTTTTGGCTTCCCAAGGCTCTGGTGACCCACCAAGCAGCTGTTTATGGCCTCTTCATTTTTTCCACCTCACCTGGTGTGTGGGATGCAGCACCTGAGCATTGTCCCATCCTCTCTGCCTGGAAGTAACTTGCTGACATCCACCTCCAGCCCATCCCACACCTCACTGGGTTTGGGGACAGGAGAGCTGGCAGGTCACCTCGCCAGCAGGCAGGAGGAACAAGGGAGAGAGGACTGGTTTCTTATTTGATGTGACATCACGTTACACCTAGGTGACAGGACACGCTTTGCTCTGGCGCTCACTATTTTTGGTTCTTTGAGGTTTTAGGAGAATGGATTTAGCGTTGATGAGCTTCTGGGAGGCACGTGTCACAGAGAGATTTACCGAAGCGCCTCTTTCTGTAACTTCACCTTTCACTTTCATCTTCTCTCAGTCGAAATTCCTGTTTGGACTTGAATTTTTCAATAACCTTTTTTTCTGCTACTTTGCAGGTCAGACTGGCCAGACTCGGGGGAGAGGCAGGAAGCGTTTCTGGGCGAGTAGCTGTGAAATCCTGGGCCTTTCTGTCTCCGTGGAGTCAGCCTGGCTGCCTTCTGGGAAGAGAGAGCTGATGAGGCATGTTACTGATGAGACACACACTTTTTTCCTTCTCGTTTTGAATCCCTCAGTTTAATACAAGCCACTGGCAGGGGAACGTGTGGGAGCTCTTGGCTACGACACCCACTTCTATTGTTGGGAGCGAACAGCCCCGCGGCAAAATGATGAAGTAGCTCAATTTGATCAGCTGATTTCCCACAATAGTTAAAAGATACGATTTCTGTCTATGGGGTTGCACTCTTTTGTGTAAAAAAAGAGAATGTATTACTTGGTTTTCAGCTTCATGAGGCCCCACGTTGTCTGATGTAAAGAATTGAGCCTTTCTCCCTCCCTCAAGTCCTCAAGCTAAATGTTAGTTGTTCTTCTTTGAGCTTTAGGGTGGTCCAAAAGTCATATATTTAAGCTTTTCTTCTATTAACAGTAAACTCCAGGCTGCTGCATATGGGAACCAGGATAAATTTAAGAGGTAATGGCAGAGGGTGATCCTCACTAGTCATAGTCATAGCAACCGTCAGGAAGCACTCAGCATTTCTCCGTTGCAGCTGGGTATCTGGGAAGAGAACTGAAAAGGACTGTGGAAGAGAAAGAAAAGGTTCACAGGAACGTGTCCAGGTGAGTTTTGAATGTCTCCAGAGAAGGAACTCCACCACCTCCCTGGGCAGCCTCTTCCAGGGCTCTGTCACCCTCACAGGAAAGAAGTTCCTCCTCATGTTTAGATGGAACTTCTTATGTTCAAGTTTGTGCCCGTTTCCTCTTGTCCTGTCACTGGGCACCACTGAGAAAAGACCAGCCCCATCCTCCTGACACCCACCCTTTAAGTACTAAAAGACTAAAAAGCCCCAAGTCCCTCAGCCTTTCCTCATCAGAGAGATGTTCTAGTCCCCTCATCATCTTTGCTGTCCTCTCTCCAGCAGTTCCCTGTCCTTCTGGAACTGGGGAGCCCAGAACTAGACCCAGTGCTCCAGATGGGGCCTCCCCAGGGCAGAGCAGAGGGGCAGCATGACCTCCCTCCACCTGCTGGCACACTATTCTTGATGCCCCCCAGGATGCCATTGGCCTTCTTGGCCACAAGGGCCCATTGCTGGCTCATGGGCATCCTGTTGTCCACCAGGACCCCCAGGTCTTTCTCCTCAGAGCTGGTCTCCAGCAGGTCTCCAGCAGGTCTCCTGGTGCCTGCAAGCCCGGATGCCTTTCTGATACAGCCATTGCGGTCAAATGCAGGTGCCCAGGCTCAGTGTGGGGAGGAACGAGGAGAAATGTGGGATGTACAGAAAATCACAGCTGCTCTCCTGGTCCAGCCTGGCTTTCTGCTCCATGGGGCTGTGTCCCCTGTCACCCAGCCCCAGCTGCCCCTTCCCCAAAGCGCGAGGTAATGAGAAGGGACTAACTGCATCGACTCATTAAGCTGGGTTTGTTAGAAGACAGATTGGCATGTTAAACAGATATATTTTTTTTTAAAAAAAACCTAAATATCGTTCCCTGGGCCATGCCCCATCTGGGCCATTAAATCTGAAAGGGGTAACTACAGCTGTGTCAAAGCTGGGCTCAGGAGCTGATTTTCACTCTTTGTACTATAAGCAATTGGCAATAATTCGGTTTTGAAACATGGTTTTCTCCTCGTTTCCCAGAGCTGCACTATGTGGGATGAGCAATCCTAAAGAAAACGGTCTTTGGGACTGACAGAAAGAGACCCCACAAACGCATTTCCTAAACCCATCGCATCCTCTTGTATTTCTCACCAGCCCTTAAGTTACCTGATGCCAGAGGACGGGGAAAGGCTGCCCGTCGTTAGCCAGATGGCTTTTTGTAAATTATGCACATTTTATTAATCTAATGAAAAAGGTGGTGTGGAAACGAAGCGGGACGGCTCAGCTTTCAGGGCTCCAGCGCCGCAAGTTTCCGACTTGCGAGGAAGCAAACATCTTTTTTTTTCAAGGGGAGGAGGGGAAGGAAAATAAAACCCAACAACTTTGAGTTAATCCAGCATTTCTTTTAATCGGTCCCTTGGTGGTTTGGTTAATTTTGAGTGCTAATGTTTGTGCTTTCCTCCCCGGTGCTCGGGAGCAGGCTCACCCTGCCGTGTTTCCTCCTGGCCCCGCCGTCCCCGTTCCCCTCCTGCAGCAACATATGCTAAGGCCTTATTATAAGGGATTCCTATAAATGGCATAAAGGATTAATAATGTATTTATAACACAACTTTGTTTTAGTATAAAGTGATCTATAAATTTGTAATAAATGTTTTATAATGTTTTTGTAGCCTGTTATAAATGATAAATGGGAGACTATAGATGCCACATCAAATATTCATGCGGCATTGTGTGCATTATTATGCCGTTACTGTTCAGGAAACCATTAATAATAAAGTGAATGGAGATGTAAAAGTTGCTGACATGCCCAGCAAGCCATTTATAATGAAATGTATAATCCTTACCATAAAGTAAATACATTGGCCAGTGATTGTTGATGAAATGGAAACGCACTGAATTATTTGTGAGGTATTTATATATTAATGTATATTATCCATATCATATCACAGAAATGCCATTAATATATTATATTATATGTATTATTAATTATTTTTACCTAATTTATAGGCAGCCCTTTAAGTGTTACCTTGTCTCTTCGGCAGCTGTGGCAGCCACAGGAGATCTGGTGAGTGATTTTTAACGTGAGGTGGGGACTGGCAATGGTGCTGCTGGCCCTGGCCAGCCCCACAGCGGGCGGCCACCTTTCTCCCTCCCTCAGCCAGCCATCCTCCTCCTCCTCCTCTTCCTCCTCTGTGGGGATGGGGCTGTGGGTGACAGCAGATGGCTACTGGGTGATGGTGGACAGCTGTGGGCGATGGTGGATGGCCACCAAGTGATGGCAGATGGCCACCAACACCTTACGGGGTGCCCCACACCCCGTGCCCATAGCCGGCCTCCCTCCTTCCCCAGCCATTATGAGGCCTCTGGGCTGCCATGCTTCATCCTCCTCCTCCTCCTCATGCCTCCCCTGTGTGTGAAGGAAACTCCCTTTGTCCCCAGGGTGTGAGGGAAACTCCCTTTGTCCCCACAGCGGTGGCCCAAGGCGAGGGTTGCCATGTCGCGACAGGGCCGGGGGCGCGGCAGCCCCCGCTCCCTGTGGAGAAGCAGCCGCCCTGCTGTGACCCAAACCCCGGCCTTTTCGGCCATTTCTCCTCTCCTCCTCCTGGCGCGGCCCCGGGGGCGAGGCGGAGGGAGGCCCTGAGGGGCCGCCACCGCCCGCCCCTCGCCCGCCCCTTTCCCCGCCTCCTCCCCGCCGCGGCGGCCGCCACACGCCGGCAGCCTCCGGCCGGGCTGAGCAGGGCGAGGGGCTCCCTCCTGCCCCGCCGCCATCCCTTCCCGCCCCAGACCCGGCCCGGCCCGCCGAGGCCATGGCCGCCATCCAGAACCTGCAGCTGTGGTGCAAGCAGCAGTGCGAGGGCTACCGCGATGTCAGCATCACCAACATGACCACCTCCTTCCGCGACGGCCTCGCCTTCTGCGCCATCCTCCACCGCCACCGCCCCGACCTCATGTGAGTACCATCGCCGGGCGTCGAGGACGGGGCCCTCCCTGGGCGGGAGGGGGTCAGGCCGCCATTGAGCTGCGGGCTCTGGGCCTTCACTGTCCACCATGGGCCCCTCCATCCACCGTCATGGACCCTCACCATCCCCACAGACCCTCACCATCCCCACCGACCCAGCCCAAGCAGGACTCCCAGCTCCTCCTTGGGAGATGCCATGGGTGGGCAACCGGTTCCAGAAGCTCCATTTGCACCCACCCCAAACCACCTCCAAGCCAAGAGCTCCTCTCTGGCTGCCGACATGTCCTCTTCCCACCCCCACCTATATTTTCCCTTTTTCTGTGGCTGAAGTATAAATACTTTAAACGTGTCCTTTCCATTGCAAGACAAGTTCAGGCACCAATCTTTGGGGGAAGCGTTTCCTTCTTTGCTGTTTGTGTTTGCTTAGGCTGGGCTGTCCTCGCTCAGCCGCTTATGAGTTGGGAGGCGAGGGCTATTTAAACAAAATACAATAGAAAGGCAGGGCCCGGCAGCCGCTGGATTCCTGCATATCCCTCGGTTTTCCCATCCAGAGCTCGCTGTGTGGGAGGCAAAGTGTTTTCCAGCCCTTGTTGGTGTGGTTGGTGGTGGCCTGTGGGTTTTGACCCATCCCTGCTGGAATGTTAACCTCTGAGAAGGTAAATCGCCGAAGCGAGACGTAGATCCTGCTTCCTAGTTGGTTTTGTTTTCACTTTTGGGCTTGTTGGACTTTGAGGTGGGAGCGTTGAGACGGGAGGTCAAGGCAAGGGAGCAGAACACAGATTGCCCAGGAGCATTGATTTAAGTGTTGCGTCTCTCCCGGTCCAGCTGGTGGAGGACCAGGCTGGGTGTTCTGTACTGCAGTTTTCCTCTTGTTCCTTGAATTCTGCCTTTTTCCTTGTGGTCCCAGGATAGTCAGCTGCTTCGATTTGTGTGCAGAGATCTCTCTTACAGGTGTCTTGCTTCTAGTGGAAGCCCAAGGAGAAGATCTCCTCATGCTCGCTCTGTTGTTGTGAAGCTTGGAAGAGGCAGGAGCAGGTTTGGGAGGTTGGTGCAGGAGCTTCAGGGACCCTTTCTCTGTTGTCCCCAGTGCTTGGGCAGTCACCATGGTGTTGCTGTGTGTGCTTTCCTGACACACCGCCATGTCCACGTGGCTCCAGATATTTCCTTTCCTTCCTATGATTCACAGTCCCAAAGATGCTAAATTCCGGGGCAGAAAGGTTGACGTTACCAGGAGGTGCCCGCAGAGGGACAGTGACTGCTTCCTGGCCGACTCTGCTCCGGATGGGCCAGCTGCATGGCTGTAAACAGGGGCTCAGTGACGTGAGAGCTGGAATTATCCCATTGACTAGTTGAGTGGGTTGTTAATAATCCTTGAACTGTGCATGGAGGGTTGTGGATAGACATGCCTTAAATAAACACTCTGTAGCGAAGAGGGAATATGTTCCTTGTGGCATCTCTCTCTTCCCATTCATTTTCTTTTACGATGGAGATTCTGCCTGACTTTATTCAGGACCTTACAGAAGCTCTTTCTGACTTTGACCCGCTCAGCAAAGACTTCCTGAAGGTTAGAGAAGCTTTTATTGGTGACCTCCCTCCTCGGAGTCAGTGGTGTAATGCAGGAAAGCACCAGGTGTATCCTTGGCTGGGCAAAGTCCTGCTGGAAGGAAATTAAGCTTTCAAGTGGCTGGTGGCCAGGGCTGCCGGGTGTCCTGTGTCAGATCCTGGGGCTGAATACTCTTGCAAATTCTCTGTGAATTGGTAAAATCTTGTCTGAGCATTGGCAAGGCAGGAGCCACTGGCAGAGAAGTGTGTCTGGGCGCACGTGTGGCTGTGACTCCTGTTTCCTGGGGGTTTGACGTGGTTTATCCTGAGCTCCTCCCCTTGCTTCCAGCAAAGATCCTAGTTGAAGATTAAAATCATCATACTGAAAAAAAATGCTAGAAAAGGATAATTGGCGTTTGGAGTTCTCTGTGTGTTTGCAGCAGCTCTGCTGTATAAATCACTTGCAGAAGATGATTCGGTCACGGCACCAGGGTTTTGCAATAGTGTGTTTTCCGGCTTGGTTTACACAAATGACATTCTTAGGCTGAGGAGTGCAGGGGATTTCTCCTTGCTGGAGCTTGAGAAATTCCCAGGAAAACTTCAAGCAATTGCAAAACATGGTCATAATCACGGGCTTCTCTTGTGGGGTCCGTGGGCTGGAGGACAGGCTGGTGTGGGTCTGTCCTGCCTTCCTGTTTTCTTGCTGGAAAACATATGGAAAATATGATAACTTCTCTGAAACTTGGCTGCTGTCGGTGTGTATGTTATCGGTGAACTGTGTAAAATTAGAAATGCATTTCCCACTCACTTCCCACTCGCCCAAGGATGCTCTGGGGGAGTGGAGACTCGTGCTGAATTACCATGGAAATCCATTTCTCTTTTGTCCCAGCTGCAGAGAGCTTCATAGCCAGCCCAGGCCAGGCAAGGATGTGGTGTCAAGCAGTTTCTGGGGTGATTGTGAAGCCCTGGGGTCACTCTCATGGGAGGGATGTGGTAGGAGGCTGAGGTCTGTGGCTGCTGCATGTGATGGTGATGGCCGTGCAAGCTCCGACCACGTTTTCAGTGGCCTTGGCTTGATACGTGAGTTAAAGAAGCAGGGGAGCGCGCCACGCTCGCTCAGCTATTAATGCCAGATGTCAAGGAAAGGTTTTGATTAAGCTCCTTCTCTCTGTCCGGGATCTTGCTCTTTCCCAGACTGTGAACTGGTGTTTTAGCTCCACGTTCCGGGAATTGGCGGGTTGTGAAATCCCTTTGGAAGCCGAGCAGCAGTCGGCACCCGTTCCTCCAGCAGCGTTTCAGCTGTCGGCTCCGTGGGGCAGGATGAGGCCGACAGTCACCCATAGGGACAGAGAGGGCCCTGGCTGTGCTGAGAGGAGGATGGACACATGGGATGCATCTTCCACCTGGGATTCCCAGCCCTGTCCCCTCTCCCCGGGTTGTTTGCACCTCCAGAAGGAGCAGGGCTGCAGGGTCCTGTTCCCAGCAGATCATGCTGGGTTTGAACCCTCTGTTCAAGGACTGAGCAGGCAAAGGGTGTTTCACTGTTTTTCAGTGATTCTTTTGACTGTGTATATTTTATTGTCTCTAGAGATAACAGAACTGAGAGGCAAAAGCTTTTGGGGGACTATCGTGGCTCTGGGATTTATATTTTTTCTCAGTCTACCGCAAGGTAAAGTTTCCAACTGAGTCAGTGCTTGCAGCAGCAGCAGAGATTCCTCCCAGGGAAGCCCCTGTGCTTGTGAAGGATGTGATTTGCAAGAGCTGGGTCTGTGCAGCTGGAGCCGTGGGTGGTCATGGAGATTTGTGGGCATGAGAAATGCTCAGCCACTTTTTACTAAGAGGAGGATTTTTTTGAGGGGGGAGCTAAAAACTTCGCTTCTGTTCCTCCACTCTGATTTGTTGCCAACTCTCTTGGGTCAGATTTATATGTCTCACCTCTCCCAATTAATTCAGTTGCCTGCGCTTCCTCTGTGGAGAACTCCTACTTCTCCGTTTGTATTAGCTTTGCTTTCTAAGAATTACATTGGCCCAGAGAGCTTTGATATTCCACGATAGGAGATGCACCAGCAAGATCAATTTGCAAAAGACATATTATACGTAAGTAGTTCTCCTGAGTAGCCAGGGAAGGAGTGATGCTGAGAGGGCAGGAAGGTCTTGAAATGACCAAGTAACATGGTTGTTTGCGTTCTCCTTCAGGAAACAGGAGGGGATTCCAGTCATTCACCATCAGAAACTGGGATTTTTCGGTCTCTCTTACATTCCATGCAGTGTGAAGCTGCACACACGTGCTCCCATAGCAAACAGCATTCAGCGTGGGAGAGAAAGGCTCTGACCAACAGTAAATAGGTAACTCCAGTATGTTATGTCTTTAGTGGCAGCACAACCCAAGGAGCTGGAGCTCCTCTCTGCTCTTGCAGGTGTTTTCCTGTGTTCAGGATCTCCCCGCTACAGAGGCTTTATTTGGGAGCGGAACAGGGAGTGAGGCAGAGAGCTGCAGTTACCTCCTTCAGCTGGCTCTTAAAAAAAGCTGATTTTTTTTTTTTTTTTTTTGCCTAACACAAAACAGGATGATTGTAGCTATTGTTTCACTGACAATTTTTTTTGGCTTGTGATTATTTTTGTTGCTCTTTTTTAATCCATTGTCTCAGGGAAGGGAAATCTCTGGGCTTGAAGAAAAAAACCTCTGCAAGTCCCTTTGATTTTGCACAGGAAGGAGTGTATGAGGTGGGATGTGCCTCCTATTTATGTGTTTCTTGGGGGAGTTTGACCTTTTGGGTTTTATCTGTCGTTGGTTCTCTCCTTATCCCACGTAGCAACGCCAGATGCGGGGAGGAGGCACAGACCGTGGCACGATGGAGAAACCAGTTTGAAGGCACCTCTTATTTCTAACGTAACGTTCCACTTTCTGTGCTGAGCCGGATAAAAGGAGCTGCCTTGTGCCTTGCTGTTACCAGGCATGGAAAAAGTTCCCCTGCTGCGCTGCAGATCATGTGATTGTCTCATGAATAGGTCACACCGTTACCCTGGCTCCTCTCGGAGGTGAGGGACTGGCTATCGAGGGTAGGTCCACGTCGGTTACGAAGGTGCTACCTACAAAATTGCCAAGTTGTTGTTGTAGCCCTTTATCAGCCAGAGTTTCCTCTCTGATACCAGCCTTCTCGCTCAGCCCTGTGCCAGCAGGTACAAGGATTGGAAAGAATTGGGTTATGAGAAGGGAAGTGACCCTGCCCGCTGGCCTGGGCAGGAGGAGGTGGCACTGAGAGCAGGGCTGCCAGCCCACAGGCAGGTTTGTGTCCCCAGTTCAGTGACAGCCAGTTTAAAACAAAGCTGACGGTGGCTGTTTCCTAAGCGAGGGACACGCTCTGCTGTGGGGGACAAAGCACGCTGTGATGTGGCTGCTTCCAAAAATTCACTTTTCCCCGTGATTTCTTACCTGTCCTGCCACGTCCCAGTTTCCCAGTTCTCAGCACAGTGCAGAGAGAGGTGGCATCTGGGCTGGACTGGGCAAATCTGGGGAGAGGGGAAAAGGGAGGTGATGTGCAGGGACAGCAGAAGGGAAGGAGGGTTGTTGACTTTGGCTTGTGACTGTGAACAGTAATTGTCTCTTCCTTTTCAGTTATTGGTTATGATTACAGATCAAAGGTGACAGCCCTAGGGAAAGGAGAATAAGATTTATTTTGGTGTTATCAGCCACAGTATTGTGTTGTGAGCAGAGGTATTTCCCAGGCAGATTCCTGGTGCTGGTTTTGTGGAGCTCTGCCAGGGGAGAAGAGAGGATTTGAAACCAGAACTTGTGTGCTGGTGGAACCAGCAGCTTCTGGGATATGTCCAAGTTGGAGAAGCGTGCGGTACATGCAGCATCTGAGGGATCCACACCTCCTTGGAGCTGAGGTCTCTCTGCGTGGAGACAACTTGCAAGACAGGAGAAGAGCATGGATGTGACTGTTTGGAAAGGAATTCCAGGGAGGAGAGTGGTGCAAATCTGGCTGGCAGACATCGGTGTGTCTTTTTGAGGTGGGAGAGGAGCAAGGCTTTTTTGGGGGCAAAAGACCCCTACCCCGTGAGTTAGAGGTTGCTCCTGGCTCTCTCAGCAAACCCCCTGAAACCGCATGGGATGTTTTGGCACCAGCACATCCTGTCCATGGGAGGCTGTGAGAGTCAGCCCTGCAAGAGGAGATGTGCCAAAAATGTGTTGTGCTGCCCACGGGCAGATGGCTGTGCCCGCTGGGTCTCCTGCACGTCTCCATCCAGGGAGGTACAGCAGGTCTGTGGCTGTCTCCAACGGGATCTGCCACCCTGCTCCCTCCGGAGTGCCTCTGAGGAGGCAGGAGGTGCTCTGTCCCCCAAAGCAGTGAGGCTCAGAGACCTTCAAGAAGCTGGAAGTGAAGCAGCTTGCTCTGCATCACCAACCTGAGATTTTTCTCTTCTTTCTGTATTTCAGAAACTTCGACTCCCTCAGTAAAGAAAATGTGTACGAGAACAACAAGTTGGTAAGTGACTTCTAATGTTTTATTTTTGGTCTAGTCTACGACATGGCACCTTGCTTATGGGGTTTAGCCACAGAACCCCTGCAGATGTAGGGTGCTGAGGGTGCCGTATCCAAATCCTTTGCTTTATTCTGCATGTGTCCAGCCCTCTGATTTGAATGGCAATGTCCAGGCTCACTGGCTGCTTCAAAGTCCCCTCAGACTGCTCACACTTCTTCACTGGCTGCACAGCAATGCCTGTGTCCAGTGTGTCCCGTGGCAGCAGGAACTTGGACAGAGATGCTGGAGGCCAAGGCATGGACATGTTGAGTACATGATGGTCCTGAAGGTTGGAGCAGGAGTTGGGAGGCAGCTGATGTGAGAGGGGAAGCACAGGGAGTCTCTCCCCATTTCTGCTTATTCCCAGTGCAGGGAATGAAGGCTACTGGAAGGTAGAGACATCCTAAATCCTACCTGGATGCTTCACTCCAGGGTGGGATTTGAATTTCTCTTGTTCTCTCTATGAAAAAAGTTGAAACTGGGCAGGCCAACCCCCTTCTGCAGTGGATTCAAGCACGAGCTTAGTGCTCCAAGGAAGGATTTTTTTTTTTTTCTCCCTCTTTCCCTTGCAAAGAGGGAGGCAGCAGATTTAAAGTGCTTCTTTTTCCCTTGGCATTGCTCCACACAGCTTCGTGGCTGCTTGGCAGGAGCTGGGGATGTGGACAAACCACGGCAGCTTACTCTTGTCTGGAGGAATGACATCCTCTGACACAGTGAGCTCTCTGAGGTGGTCCTTGTCCCCGGGAGAGCTAAACTTAGCCCCCCTGCTTCTTAGCTTCTGCTCCCCTTCATCCCTGGCCATGTTCATGGCGTCTGTGATGGACTCCCATCTCCCCAAGCTGGGGCTGCAGTATGTGAGCAGTTATTCACACTTTTTGGGGTTCAGCCCTGCATGTTCCTCTTCTCTAGGTCAGATTCAGACGTTTTTTGCGCTTCAGGGTTGGTGTTTGGCAGACTTTAGGGCCTCTTCTCTGTGGATGGTCATCCCAGCCAGAGTGCTCTGATGGTGTCTGCTCTGCTGGCTGCTCTTGTCCCTGGGAAATGAGCTGTACGAGCCGCCTCCACTGCTTTTATTAATGAAAAGCTTCTTTGTGCCTCTCATAAAAAGGGCTGCTCCCTTCCTTTGTCGCAGCCTGTGTTTTTCCCCCCTCCTCCCTCCATTTCTTAGCTTCTTTTATGTCCTCTATTTTGCTCTGCTTTCCTTATTCCACCTGCTGTAGGGTGACTTGTCTGTGTAGCCCTTTCACTCCTGGTGTCCTGCTGCCTTGGCTCTGCTGTGAGTGGGGTTGACCCCTTCCTCTCCCTGGGGGCTCCTGGGCTGGGCTCCCCCCTCAGACTGCTCTCCATCCCATCTCCTACGCATTCTGGCTTGGGATACAATCAGGTCTGATTTCTCCCAGCACTGTTCCTCAGCTGTTGTTCAGACCCTCCTTGATTGCCTGTTCAATAGCTTCTTTTCAGGAGCTGTATTATTCAATTAAAAAAATCGTGTCCGGGCTGCAATTTGCTGTATAAGGTCTTCTGTTGAGGAAGAATGTGCCACTTCTCAAGTGCCAAAAAACCCTGAACCCTAGGAAAATTTCAGTTGGTGGCATTCTTTTGCTAAAGACTTCAAAAATTTATAAAGAGGATAAAGGTTTTTCTCGAACTCTGGGAAAATTTCAGTTGGTGGCATTCTTTTGTTAAAGACTTCAAAAAATTTATAAAGAGGATAAAGGTTTTTCTAGAAGCCTTGGATCCAGTTCTTTCCATGCTAATGGGTGGTGGTGTGGTGTGGCAGAGACAGCAGTGGCCTGGGTCAGAGGGAAGCTGTTCCTGGCCAGCTCAGGTGGCCTCGAGCATATCACTTTGCCTCCTCTATGCAGAACAGGAGCAGTGACACTGACCCTCCTTCATTGAGCACTTGGAGATACACTGATGAAAAACATTATGCAGAAATAACACGTTGCTGCTTAAGTGCCAGCCTGGGCAGGCCTTTAAGGAGGAGAAGGGCAACTGGGCCATGTCAGGTGCTGATCTCATTGGACCTCCAGGCAAGAGCAGTTCCCAGGAACAGGAGGATGCTGTAGGCACAGGGGACACTACATTCTAGTGCTGCTCATGGCATTGCTCACCCAGTTCTGGCCAAACCAGTTGCAGATGCACAGAGCATCCTTCTCTTCGTGGTCCAGGCAGCCCCTTGCTCTTGTTCGGTGCCTGTTGTGCTGGTCTCAGCCGTGGCACCGTCTGGCAGGAGGTGACGTGGCCTGTGTTCCCACTAGGCTGCACACCAGGAATGTCCAGCAAGAAAACTCCACTGGTCAGACCAGTTGTGCAGCCAGTGGAATGGGGAAAGCTCCAAAGAATATATAAAGTACCAGGTTACAAGACTGGCGAGTGCCAGGCTGGGCTGGCAGCCGGGATGACGCAGCCGGAGGTAACTGGCTGAAGGCGTGCTTCATGTCAGCTCAGTTACATTTTTACTGGGATACCAAATGGAAAAAAATGGTAATTATCTTGCTTAAAAAATAATGGCTGTTTGTTTCTTCTAAGCAGGGATAGTTGGCTTGTACACCAACGCTGCTGTGTGTCCCTGCCAGAGGTCGGGTGCGGAGGGTTTTAACACGTTCAAGTCTTTCTTTAACCCTTTCACTCTGGGGTTCAGCAGGAGCCTTCCTTGTGCCTCCGTCCCTGCAAGTGCTGTTTTCCTTTGCTGTGTTGGCATTTCAAAGAGGGAGGGAAAGGATTTTTTTTCCTGTAAGCCAGGAAGGAGGAAAGCTGGAGCCAGTCCCTACTAAAAGCCCTACACTGAGTTGAGCAAGGGCAAAGTTGCTTTAGGGGTATTGCATCTTTTTTTGTCCTCTGGTAAAGGCTCTTGTTCAGAGGCAAAAGGAAACAGCTTTTCCATCCTTTAATTGACTTTAATCCTGCAGTTTCAAAGCAGGCAGCATGAAAATGGTTAAGTTGGAAGGCAGGTAGGTATCAGGAATTCTTCTCTTTTATTCCGCTCTAGTCTGGGAGAGAGAGCTCCTTCCCACAGCCTGAGATTTCCCCTTTTTCAGCTGGGGAAGAGCAGGCAGTAGGGCAGGAAGAGCTAACATTTGCCCAGCACTCGGAGCTAGAAAGCTGCCTGCAAACACCTACCGGCCCACCGTTAACTGGGGAGAGCTCCAGGTTGGGCTGGAAGCCTGGAAGCGAGTTTGCCAGCCCGGATTGACACATCCCCTTCTGCCAGGCCTCGCTCTCCACAGCTGTGCCTATCCAGATAAAGGCAGGCTGGAGGAAGAGGAGGGGAAGCCCAGGTGAGTTCCTGTGCAGTGAGCTACGGCCAGCTTGCCAGGCCAGATTTCTGGCTCCCTGCCTGAATTTCTCAAGGCGGTGGCTGGAAGCCATGACTCCGTTGGTTCTTGTAACGGCCGTACGATGTAGGAGTTAAACTGGTGCAGCTGTTCCCCAGTAGAGTTATTATTCAAGTAGGGCTGTGGAGTTTCTTCCTTCTGATGAGAAGCAGCTCTTCTGCCTGGGCTGGAGAAGAGACCCCATTTGTGTTTTTGTTTTTTTTTTTTCCTTCCTTCTCTAGGCATTTCGAGTGGCGGAGGAGGAGCTGGGCATCCCAGCCTTGCTGGATGCGGAGGATATGGTTGCTCTGAGGGTACCAGACAGGCTGAGCATCCTCACCTATGTTTCCCAGTATTATAACTACTTCCATGGACGGTCTCCTAGTAAGTACCATATTCCCTGAAGGGGTGGGAAGGATTGGGGCTCAATTTTGTGCTTTCCCTTGCCTTCTAACAAGCTTGGAAAAGCAAAACAGACAGCACAGTGGCCTTTTGGTACTAAAACTATTTCAATGGAGGATCTAAACTCTTTATACACTGGCCTACAGTATCACCAGTGCTTTTGGAAGGGCACAGGGCCATGCTTTGTCTTAAACCAGTTCCATAAAATTTAATATACAATCTAAGATTTCTTAGAGTTCAGCCAGATAAAACCAGTGGTGTAAAATTTAATACACAATCTAAGATTTCTTAGAGTTCAGCCAGACGGGAGCAGCGAAGGTTGCTCTGTGTGGTCCCCACCACAGCTTTCCTTTCTCAAGCACGTCCATCCTTGCTCCAGTCCTTGCCACACCAGAGGATGGGTGGGAACAGGGAGTTTAACAAGGCTGAGCTTGTGTGTGGGGCTGTGCCAGTGTCACAGCATCCGTGGCAGGGCTCGTACAGCACAGCGGTACTGATAGAAGGAAGTACAAGAAAATGACCCCCTTAACTGACATAATCGTGATAGCAATTCTTTCAAACATAAAACAGGCCACAGAGCTGCCAAAGCATTATATTCACGTACCAGAGAGTCTATCTGGGCTCACAGGAGCATTATTGTAGACTTGGTTTATATTTGGCTTTAAGCTCATACAAAATGAAATAATACGATAAACCAATTTCACAGGTTCCTCCAGAGGAAACTTTAGAAAGTGGGACATGAATGACTTAACTAGTTAAGGTGAATCTAGATGGAGAAGACAGATCTGAAATGAAAATGTCCTACATCCTGGAAAAAAAGCACAATTCACTCTGAGAGCTGCCTTTAATGTCTAAACTCTTCCCCCTTCTCCACCTCATTACACATTTAAACATGCTTTTCCTCTCCTTCCACATCCTCTTCCCTCCCCTCCTCTTCATTTTTTATTTCTTTTTTTAAACCCGTGCTGATTGAAATCAAACAAATCCCATCGTGTTTGTGCCAAGTGGTGGGAATCTGGGTCAGTTTGGGGTCTTTACCCTCCTCCCCCTCAGCGTCCTGCCTACCACATCATCCAGCACAGCGCATATTTATACTCTCTGGTGTCCCACAAAATGCTCTGGTCGCATTCCTGTTGCTGGGGTGAAATGTGTGTGTCTGAAAATGAGCCTGGCCAGGAATGTGCCCTCTGACACCGAGCAGACTCCTGATACCACGGTCGTGCCCTTCCAACGGGCTCCAGCAGGACCAGGAAATAAGCAGAAGAGGGCGAGTGGCCAATATTTTATTGAGGTCAGGCGTTTATGAAGAACGAAGCTGAAGCCACCCATCTTTGTGCTGGGCTTTGGGAACTCAATAAATGGTCCGAGTGGGAAGCGAGGGGGCAGCCCCAGTCTAAACCCTTTCCTGGGTCAGCTGTCACCAGTCACTGTGGTAAAAGAGCCCTGGGTGTTTATTTGGATTTATTGAGAGAAAACTGCTGGGAACTGAGCTTCCTCTCTGCTCCCTACACCCTGCTCAGACGCCCTCTGTATTTGCTGAGAAGGGTGTAATCCTTTTTCAGACGGGTGGTCATATAATTGGTTGCTCTTAAAGTGAAGATGTGGCTCGAATAGCCCACAAGGAACACAGAGACATCTCATTGAGAGTAGGAAACTGTGCAAAAATAACATCCCTGTGAGACAGATGAAGGGTCTCGTCTGTAAAAACTGTGCATGAAGCCTTATTTCCCAGGGAAGGCTCGTTCCTTGCTTGATTGAAGTGTGTTTGGGATTCTCTTTTCTCCGCTTGTTATGAATTTAGAGGGTTTCTCTTTCATCTGGAAAGAGGAGGACTGGGCGTTCTCAGGTTTCTTGAGGCTGTTGGTTTCTGCATCAGCACCACCATGGCACCTCCAGGTCCCTACATTAGAATTATCCATTTTTAATGGTCATTTCTGCATCCCACAAGTCTGTTTGTTCTGTGAGAGTCCCAGTTGGGATGTGGGCTGGACGCCCACAGCAGTGAAGGTCCAGGGAGTGTAGGAAGCCTGGAGCAGAGAAACTTGGATGAAACAAACCCTCCATGTTTAATTCCTGAGCTGTAATACCTGCTGGTGGTGCCTGTTTTAGTGGTGATCAGTTCCAACAAAACTGTGGGCCAGGTACGAACCCCAGGTCTTGTTCACACCATTGACCGATGGTGTTTCTTTATTCCCCTCCATGGAATTCCCTGAGAAGGAAAAAAAATCAGCAGTTTCAGGTACCAGGTGATTCCAGTGTATGTTGGTAAAATTAATTTGTCACCTCTTGCCCCTCATGTCACTATGGAACAGCTTGTGAAGGAAGCTGTCCCCCCTTGTGTGCTTTGCCCACAGGTACTTCTGTATCTTCTTATATTGTAAATGATGACCAAACTCATGGGTTTGCCTTATGTGACTTTAAAATCTTCCTTCCTTCCAGTTGGAGGCATGGCTGGAATCAAGCGTCCTTCCTCTGAGCCTCAGGAGCAGCCTCTTGGGAAGAAGGCTGTTGCAGAGCCTCCCAAACCAGTGCCACCAAAACTGCCTCCTGCCCACCCACCAGCCAGAGCTAAGCCAAAAGAAACCTCCCCGGTCACCACGGTAAGAAATGTGTTTTGGGGTGTTCTTTCAACTTCAAATCTGTTTGGGGAGCTAGAGATGAAGGCTTTTAGTGGTAAGGTGGTCCTCTGGATCAAGTCCTCTGGCTTTGTGGAAACAAGTTCCCTTAACTCTATCCTCTTCAGGGCTGGAGCAGGGATTTCCTAGCCAAATGGCTACCTGGGAGATGGGTAGGTGTACAGGGGGCCACGGTGCTGCCTGCTCACCCGCTGTGTTTTCCCCACAGAAGGGGGTCCTGGCAGAGAGCGGGAACATCCCGAGCAGCAGCTGTGGGGTCTGCGGAAAGCATGTCCACCTGGTGCAGCGCTACTTGGTGGATGGGAAGCTCTACCACAGGAACTGCTTCAGGTACAGCTTGTCACAGTGGGACACAGGTCTGTGGGTCACAGAGGGGCAGCCTGGCTCCCTTGGGACTGGAGGTAGAACGGTGTGAAGCACTCGAGGTGGTGGAGGACATCTTGGAGGCAGCCTGGGCCTGAACTTGACCCGTGTGTAGGGGAAACTTGGCACAGGTCTGTTTTCATCCACACCTTTCCTGCTTCAGGCCATGTTATAGTATCACAGAATGGCTTGTGTTGGAAGGGACCTTAAAGACCATCTCGTTCTTCTCTGAAGCTGTGGATGTCCCATCCCTGGAGGGACTCAAGGCCCAGGTTGGATGGGACTTTGAGCAACCTGGTCTGGTGGGAGGTGTCCCTGCCCAGGGCAGGGGGGTTGGAACTTAATGATCTTTAAGGTCCCTTCCAACCTGAACCATTCTGTGATTCCCTGGGCAACCTGGGCCAGCATCTCACAGCAAAGAATTTCTTCCTAATATCTCATCTAAATCTCCTCTCTTCTGGCTTAGAACCATTTCCTCTCATCCTTTGGCTCCCCTCCCTGATCGAGAATTCCTCCCCAGTTCTCCTGGAGCCCCTTTAGGGACTGGAAGGTTGGCTCCCCTCCCTGATTGAGAATTCCTTCCCAGCTTTCCTGGAGCCCCTTTAGGGACTGGAAGGGGCTCTAAGGTCACCCTGTAGCCTTCTCTTCTCCAGGCTGAACACCCCCAACCTCTATTCTGTCTTATCAGCAACTCCTGTTTTGGTGCCTGAGGGATGTGTAGACATACTGCTCACCACCAGTGAGGTACCTTCACCTTCACTGTGCTGGCGGTGGAATCATGCCTGCACTCTCAGCTGTGTGTCAGTGGCCTTCTGCCTTATCAGCAGCTCCTGTTTTGGTGCCTGAGGGATGTGCAGACACACTGCTCACTGCCAGTGAGGTACCTTCACCCTCGCTCTGCTGGCGGTGGAATTGTGCCTGCACTCTCAGCTGTGTGTCAGTGGCCTCCCAGTGCTCTGGAGAAGGTCTTCTGAGACTTTTCTTATCCACAGGTGCAGGCAGTGTTGGATTGTGCTTCTTCCTGGAAACTACAAAGCTGGGCCTGAGCCCGGTACCTTCATCTGTACAAGCCACCAGCAGCCAGACAATGTCCAGATCTCTGGTCTTCGCAGCACGGGGAACAAACCTGAGAGTACCCCAGCCCCTGCCACTGCCAGGGCGTTCCAGAAAACAGCAGAACCCAAGAAACCAGAGCAGATGTTGAAGAAATCCGGCCAAGAAGGCCTTGCTAATTCAACCAAGCCATCTGTTTCATCTTCTGGAAGCTCTGGCTTCAAAAGCGTAAATACTCCTTGGTCCTCTTCACCTGTAAATAAACCAAATGACTGCAGAGGTACCCCGTTGGGAAATAAAACAGATCACCCTGAAGGTACCTCCTCAGGGCCTCTTTGGACAACCTCCACATCAAAAACACAGCAAGCCCGAGACAATTTTTTTCGGTCATCGGAGTCCTCCAGCAATAAAACCTCTGACACTAAAAAACAAGTCCCTTCTTCTCATGACCCTGGTAAAACCACCTCTGCCAGAAGCACTGCTGAGGTCAGGCCAGTGAATGCTGGGAAGGATCAGGCACGTAACCACATTATACAGGCTCTGGCTGGATCTAACGCCTCCCCAAACAAGCCAGGAGGACCCAGTTCCACTGGCTCCTCAGCATCCAGCAGGTAACTGCTATTTCTCTGTCCCTCTTTACTCCCAAGATAATCCTTGGGATAACTTGGAGATCTCCCTGTGTCTTTCCTCCCTTTTCCCTGACTGCTTTAGTAGCTAAAATTTAAAAACCTGTAGAGGAGCTCATCCTCTTTGGAACAGAGGCCAGTAAAAGGGTTTGTCCTTTCAAAAAGACTCATTAGATTGTTCTTTTTTGCAGTGGCAAGTTTTCTCCCAGCAGTTCTCAGGGGCAGAGTCCAGCTTCGACAGCCCAGTCCAGCAAAACAGGGTACACAGCACCAAAACAGGAAAAGATCCCAGACCCTCTGCCCAAGAGCCAGGCTGGCAGCAAACCTGTCAGCTCTGGGCACAAACAGGAGGCAAAAGGCATCAAAGGTGAGTTTGACAGATTCACGTGGAGCTCTGCTGGACACAACATACCAATGTATGGTTTGCTCTTGGACCAGTGTGTCACTCTTGTACTTTCTGTCTGTACCACCACATAAGGGTTTTCTGCAGTTCTGGGGCTCAACACACCTCCATTTGTCCCTTTTTAATTGCTCCCTATAGCATGGCAAGTTTTTCTTCTCTGAGGATCTCCAGGTATTTGAAGTTGTACTAGCTGTCATTAAACATTGGGATCGTGGTGGATTTCAGAGGCTTAGGTAGACTTTCCCAAACCTTGTCTGAACTTCAGGGTGATTTTGTGACTGCAGCTGGGGCTCACCCACTTCCTTGTCATGATCTTCCACCATGATGACTGACCAGTGGGCTGAGGGATTGTGTTCTGGGGGTAACCAGTGTCTCAACCACTTCCTGTCATTTTTGGGGCTAGAAGCAGTATCTGTCTGCAGTTTGTTGTGAACATGTGGATTTTTTTTCTCTCCCCCTCTTCCTGCCCCATCCTTTGGTCTCGGAGCTCTGGGCTGGTTGTGTTACATTGCTGTTGAACGTGGCTGTTTGCTTACACCGTGGCTGTGTTTCTGTAGCTGCGTAGGGGTTAGAGCATTTGAAAGGGGTAATATACCACCAACGTTGTTTACTACCTATGGTATGTGAATTCATCTCTGTTAAACTTGTTGAACTGGTGATGCTTTGCTGCAATAACATCACAGTATCTACCCCAGTGCATGGCTTGTCTCCTAAGATCCTCCTGAGACACAAATCTGCCTTGTTTCTTTTTATTGGATCTGATATTATCTTGCTGTGTCCCTTCCTTTAGGAAGCACGAACACTGGCGAGGACAAGTCTGAGAGCCCAGCAGACTGGAGATCCCTGTTGAAGCCTGTGGCCAACAAGTGAGTGTCTTGGAGATGGTGTGTCTCTGTGGCAAGTGTATGGGGATGTCCATCTCGGCAGCTGTGTTTGTTGCTGCAGGTCTGTGTGGACATAGAAGGAAAGAGTTCCTGTGTTTTAATGCTTCTGTTTTCAACAATTTGATGGAAAAGGCAAAGGATTTAATTTTTGGGGAGGGAAAAACATATTTTGAGTTGCTGGACTCTGATTAGCTGGATCTGATGGAGATCCAGCTCAGGATGTCCAGAACTCTTCCTGTGGACCGTTCTGGAAGAGGGATGGTTTCCTACCTTTGTCTTTCTTCTTTGCAGAGACCAAGGTGGCTCTAAGAAACCTACTGATACCTCCCAGGTGGGAACAGGGAGCCCAGCACACAAGGAGACAAAGCCAAGTCCATTAGTTGTCCCACCAGCAAAGCAGGACTCCGGTATGAAGGATATAAGCTTTGCCTTCATTTTGCTAGTCAGGCAGGGGACAGGCATTAGTGCTGCAGGGAACACGTGAGGAGAAGTTGGTGGAGATTGTGCCTTGCTTTCAAGGATTCTTGCTCTCTGCACCTGCTTTGGCTCTGTGGTGCCTTTATTTGGAGAGCCAGCCTTCCCTGAGGAGGGGGACTCGGTCTTCTCAGGGTGCCCTTCTTCTGAAAGACAGCTAGTAAGGTTTTGCTTGCTCTCTCCTGCATAAATGTGTAACGGTGAGGAATCTTGGTGATGGTTCCCAACTGTTTATTCTTCTCCTCTGGCCTTGTAATTGGTGGTTTCTCCCTTTTTCCTTTGGGCTTGTGCCCCTTGCTATCATCAAGAGAGGAGAACTAGGACTAGAAATGAAGGAGGCTAGGAGTTTCTCCCTTCTTCCTTTCGGCTTGTGCCCCTTGCTATCCTAGAACTAGGACTAGAAATGAAGGAGGCTAGGGGTGAGTGCCAGAGACACTGGGCAATAAAGGGATTTTTAAGAGACAAAGGTTGAAATTTCTTACCCAAAACCTGTCTGTCTTCTTAATCCAGCTTCATCTGGTGGATGCATGAAGAAGAAGTTGATCCCCAGCTCAGATCTTATCAGGAGCTGTCAGAATTCAAAGCAAGGCTGGGAAGACCCTGTGAGCTCTGCCAAGGAGGAGAAAGAGGGCAACCAGTTGAAGAAAAGCACTACCACATGTAAGGTTTCTGCCTGCTTAAAGGCACTCTCTCCTCTGCGCTGTCAAGGGACAGACTGAGTGGTCAATGTGGGACATGTGTCCCTGAGATTGCTGTGTCTGAGCCTGTAGCTGTTGTCATTGGGGAAAAATCTGTGTCATTAATTTTTATTAGCCAGCTTGGCCTAAGCAGGAACCAGCCAGGACAGAGAATTCAGTGGGAAAGGAGTAAATTAAAATAGGGATTTTTCAGGGTCACTGCCCTGTCATTCTTTAGACTTAGAGCTATGAAGAGGACCATCTCCTAATTCCTGGAATTGGGATCTAGTTGATGTCTCTGTTCCTCTCCAGTTGAGTGGCTTTGGGAAATGAAAGGAATGCAGAGAACTGTCAGCCAGAGACTCCAGCTGGCGGGACACATGATAGCAGTAGCCAAGGCTGCTGCTTCTTGTACTTTCAAAGATGCTCTGACCAGTTTGTCCCTACCCTTAATCCAGCTTTGTTCCTGTATGTCCCTATCGTCCAGCTTAGGAGGCTGCATATCTGGAAAACAACTGGTCTTACTGTTAAAAACTGAGGCAAAGAATGCAATAAATACCTCAAACTTTTCTTCATCCTTTGTCATTATGTTTCCCCTCGCCTCTGATAAAGGATGGAGATTCTCCTTAGTCCTCCTTTTGGTGCTAATGTATTTATAGAAATTTTTTTTGTTGTTTTTTATTAAGTTCTAGATGGGCTAGAAGTTTCCTTTAACGAGCCTGATGTTTGCTGCTATCCTGCTTTTTTATTAAGTTCTAGATAGGCTAGAAATTTCCTGTAACGAGCCTGATGTTTGCTGCTATCCTGCTTGCTCAGCTTGTTTATTCTCTCCTTGCCTTACCCCATCTGGCTCTGCCTTATCTGTTTAGACTAGAAGGTCCTCGAGGCAGGGCTGAGCCTGGACTTCGATGTTTGTCTCGGAGCAAGCAGGATGGGTCCTGATGGCCTGGTGGCCTCATGCTTTAGTATTTGTTGGCTGATTCCAGCATTGTCCTTAGCCTGCACCTCTGACAGCTACGAAGCATTCAAGCCCAAATGTGTTGTCTGTTTTAAAAACTTAGCATCATTTTTCAAAAAATTTCCATCTCTTTTTTTCCTCAGACTCAGCCGTGAGGTTCAGGATTGCATCTCTCCCAGGAAGCACCCTGTTAAGATAAGGGAGCCTGGGTTTATATCTATCTTTCTAAAGTTTAATGATTGCTGTTGGGGAGTGCCTGCTCTGGGAAACTTTCCCAGCAGTCTCCCCCTGTTTTTCACATCCATGTGAGTCTGTCAACTGAAAGGCTCTTCTCCTGCTGCTGTCACTTGCCAGCCTGTGGGTTAAGGATAGACTTTTTGCTCCTCTGTGTAGGTCTTTACCCCAGCACTTAGAAAGCTGCTGTGAAGAGTCAGCTACTATTTTCCTGCCCTTAATCCTGCCTGTGTGGTGTGGGGCTGTGGATGGTGAGCATTTCTGTAGACCATTAGGTTTTCTTTGGTGTAAGTAGTGTCTTCTCTTGAGAAAGGAGGCTCCAACTGTCCTGTTTCCAGTTTGCAGGCAAGCAGCCAACCCATCTTGTGTCTCAAGACAGAACTTGAGGATATGGGGGGATATCAGACCCTGAGCTGGTCAGGACAACATCGTTTTTCCCCTCTAATGACCTTGGTTCCCCTTTCTGCCTTGGTTGGAGAAGCTGCAGAGATCAGCCAGGAGTGTGGAGATGCAGAGCTGAGCTGGAAGAGGGAGGTGTTGCTCAGGTGGCAGCATGAAGGCCAGGTCCTTCTAGGAGGAATCTTTAAGAAAGGTGTGAGTCACAGGTAGCGTAGAGGGCAACAAACCAGCAGCATCCAGAAGGAACAGTGACCTGATGGAGGCCAGCAGCGCAGAGACAACACAGCTGATGGCCACATCCAGCATCTTATCCTTTTGCACGCTTAGAAAAGGCAGCGGAGCAAGGACTGGGCAAGTGGAGAGATGTCCTTGAGCTCTTCCTCGAGTCACCACCAATTTCCAGGGACTCTCAGGGGACTCCCCTTGTCTGTCTGTCCTGTCTTTCTCCTTGTGCATGCCGAGCCTGTGCTGCTGCTGCCTTTCTTACAGCCCTGCTCTTTTCATACTAGGGTTTTCCCTCCTATCACATCATCCACGTACGCCGCTGTTCTCTCTCTGCGGTAATTATCCAGCCCGGCCCCTGGGGTACCCGAATACCTCACACTCTCCTGTAGTTATCCTTGCAGCACAGTTGGGCAGAGGAAGCTGAGGCACAGTGGAACAAACACACGTTGCTTAAGGATTGATTTTAATAGGTGTCCAGGGCCTAAATAATGCTGTGTAGTGGGGCTTAAGGGACTTCTCACCTAAGGAAGTGTTTTGTGGAAGGAATTGAACCTTAGTTTCCCGAGGCTTTTGCTAAGGTCCCCTAGACCATCTTTTTTTCATCAGTATTTACTGATACTTCTTTGTACAAGAGCACTTAGAGGGGCATTTTGAAGTATACCTTGGTGTTTCCTGTGACAGTAACCCAGTATTTCTGTTCTATCCTTTGAAAGCTTAATAAGGGGTGGCTTTTACCCCGCAGTAAGTATCTTTGAGTTTTAAGAAGACAATGAATGAACACAGAAGTCAATATTCTTGGTGTAAGCTCCCAGGTCACACCTGAGTTAGGTGACTGCCTCTGCCCTGCAGACACATCTCTCCTCTGAGTCAGGCATGTCCCTGTCCGTGCCCTCTGTTGTGCTTTCTGGTGATGTAGGCACTGTCCCATGCCCCCAAAATATTTAAAGTTTGTTGTGACAGTTTTTTGCTTTTTTTTTTTTTTTTCCTCTTGCTTCTAGTTAAACCTTCTGTTCCGGAAACCATCCGGAGCCCTGAAGCAATGTCCCCAACCAAGGTATGGCTGGAAACCCGGTGTAAGGGGAACAGGCTGGGGTTGCTGGGTATCCTGCTGGTGTGCTTGCTCAGAAACATATCTGGGTTTGTCTTATTGGGAGGGTTAATTTGAATTCCTATGGAAAGAATTCTCTGTGGGGCAAAGAGAAGATGGAGAGACTGATAGTTGTCTCCCATCCAGGGGGACAATAAAGGCTGGAATGAGGCAATGCCGAACAAAATTGTGGTAGAGTCTGTTAGGGCTGTGAGCTCAGCAGGCAGCCTGAGGGCACTAAGCTGTATTTGTTCCTCGTTTTGGTTTCCTAGCTGCACCCAGACTACCTCCCTGAGGAGGAAATCCAGGAGAAGGTCCGTGACATAGAGAAGCAGCTGGATGAGCTGGAATTGAAAGGAGTGGAGCTGGAGAAGCAGCTGCGTGGTTGCGAAGGAGGTAAAGATGACCAGGGCCCAGCTCTGTTTTGGTGGGAAGGTGTCAGGCTCAGGTCCTACCCCTTGGTAGGAGCATTATTGGCTCCATTTCTAGGAGCTCATGCTACATGTGAGACACCAGGTTACCAAAGGTACCTGGTACAGCAAGATAAAACCCTGGGAACTTCAAACCCTCTGGCTTTTTCCTAACATATTGGTTGAGCAAGGTCTGGTGTTTATTTGGCTGAAGATGAGGGAGTCTGGGAAGTGGAAGGCTGGGCTTTGGATCCAAAGCCAGGCTGGCCATCGTGGCTAGCTCCAATTTGACAGGGCTCAGTGAGTTCATTCACAGCACCAGAGCTGGGCCAGCCACATGGAAGATGAGTTGGGTGCCCTGTGGCAAATTGGGGGGGTTCAGCTTGGAGAAGTTCCTCAAGGGGCTCCAGGAAAGCTGGGGAGGGGCTCTTGATCAGGGAGGGGAGCCCTAGGACAAGGGGGAAGGGGTTGACACTGAAAGAGGGGAGATTGAGATGAGATCTGGGGGAGAAAATCTTTGGTGGGAGGATGATGAGAGCCTGGCCCAAGTTGCCCAGAGAAGCTGTGGCTGCCCCATCCCTGGAGGGGTTCAAGGGCAGGTTGGAGGGGGCTTGGAGCAACCTGGTCTGGTGGGAGGTGTCCCTGCTGCTATCCTGCTTGCTCAGCTTGTTTATTCTCTCCTTGCCTTACCCCATCTGGCTCTGTCTTATCTGTTTAGACTAGAAGGTCCTCGAGGCAGGGCTGAGCCTGGACTTCGATGTTTGTCTCGGAGCAAGCAGGATGGGTCCTGATGGCCTGGTGGCCTCATGCTTTAGTATTTGTTGGCTGATTCCAGCATTGTCCTTAGCCTGCACCTCTGACAGCTATGAAGTATTCAAACCCAAATGTGTTGTCTATTTTAAAAACTTAGCATCATTTTTCAAAAAATTTCCATCTCTTTTTTCCTCAGACTCAGCCGTGAGGTTCAGCATTGCATCTCTCCCAGGAAGCACCCTGTTAAGATAAGGGAGCCTGGGTTTATATCCGTCTTTCTAAAGTTTAATGATTGCTGTTGGGGAGTGCCTGCTCTGGGAAACTTTCCCAGCAGTCTCCCCCTGTTTTTCACATCCATGTGAGTCTGTCAACTGAAAGGCTCTTCTCCTGCTGCTGTCACTTGCCAGCCTGTGGGTTAAGGATAGACTTTTTGCTCCTCTGTGTAGGTCTTTACCCCAGCACTTAGAAAGCTGCTGTGAAGAGTCAGCTACTATTTTCCTGCCCTTAATCCTGCCTGTGTGGTGTGGGGCTGTGGATGGTGAGCATTTCTGTAGACCATTAGGTTTTCTTTGGTGTAAGTAGTGTCTTCTCTTGAGAAAGGAGGCTCCAACTGTCCTGTTTCCAGTTTGCAGGCAAGCAGCCAACCCATCTTGTGTCTCAAGACAGAACTTGAGGATATGGGGGGATATCAGACCCTGAGCTGGTCAGGACAACATCGTTTTTCCCCTCTAATGACCTTGGTTCCCCTTTCTGCCTTGGTTGGAGAAGCTGCAGAGATCAGCCAGGAGTGTGGAGATGCAGAGCTGAGCTGGAAGAGGGAGGTGTTGCTCAGGTGGCAGCATGAAGGCCAGGTCCTTCTAGGAGGAATCTTTAAGAAAGGTGTGAGTCACAGGTAGCGTAGAGGGCAACAAACCAGCAGCATCCAGAAGGAACAGTGACCTGATGGAGGCCAGCAGCGCAGAGACAACACAGCTGATGGCCACATCCAGCATCTTATCCTTTTGCACGCTTAGAAAAGGCAGCGGAGCAAGGACTGGGCAAGTGGAGAGATGTCCTTGAGCTCTTCCTCGAGTCACCACCAATTTCCAGGGACTCTCAGGGGACTCCCCTTGTCTGTCTGTCCTGTCTTTCTCCTTGTGCATGCCGAGCCTGTGCTGCTGCTGCCTTTCTTACAGCCCTGCTCTTTTCATACTAGGGTTTTCCCTCCTATCACATCATCCACGTACGCCGCTGTTCTCTCTCTGCGGTAATTATCCAGCCCGGCCCCTGGGGTACCCGAATACCTCACACTCTCCTGTAGTTATCCTTGCAGCACAGTTGGGCAGAGGAAGCTGAGGCACAGTGGAACAAACACTCGTTGCTTAAGGATTGATTTTAATAGGTGTCCAGGGCCTAAATAATGCTGTGTAGTGGGGCTTAAGGGACTTCTCACCTAAGGAAGTGTTTTGTGGAAGGAATTGAACCTTAGTTTCCCGAGGCTTTTGCTAAGGTCCCCTAGACCATCTTTTTTTCATCAGTATTTACTGATACTTCTTCGTACAAGAGCACTTAGAGGGGCATTTTGAAGTATGCCTTGGTGTTTCCTGTGACAGTAACCCAATATTTCTGTTTTATCCTTTGAAAGCTTAATAAGGGGTGGCTTTTACCCCGCAGCAATTATCTTTGAGTTTTAAGAAGACAATGAATGAACACAGAAGTCAATATTCTTGGTGTAAGCTCCCAGGTCACACCTGAGTTAGGTGACTGCCTCTGCCCTGCAGACACATCTCTCCTCTGAGTCAGGCATGTCCCTGTCAGTGCCCTCTCTTGTGCTTTCTGGTGATGTAGGCACTGTCCCATGCCCCCAAAATATTTAAAGTTTGTTGTGACAGTTTTTTGCTTTTTTTTTTCCTCTCCCTTCTAGTTAAACCTTCTGTTCCGGAAACCATCCGGAGCCCTGAAGTGGTGTCTCCAACCAAGGTATGGCTGGAAACCCGGTGTAAGGGGAACAGGCTGGGGTTGCTGGGTATCCTGCTGGTGTGCTTGCTCAGAAACATATCTGGGTTTGTCTTATTGGGAGGGTTAATTTGAATTCCTATGGAAAGAATTCTCTGTGGGGCAAAGAGAAGATGGAGAGACTGATAGTTGTCTCCCATCCAGGGGGACAATAAAGGCTGGAATGAGGCAATGCCGAACAAAATTGTGGTAGAGTCTGTTAGGGCTGTGAGCTCAGCAGGCAGCCTGAGGGCACTAAGCTGTATTTGTTCCTCGTTTTGGTTTCCTAGCTGCACCCAGACTACCTCCCTGAGGAGGAAATCCAGGAGAAGGTCCGTGACATAGAGAAGCAGCTGGATGAGCTGGAATTGAAAGGAGTGGAGCTGGAGAAGCAGCTGCGTGGTTGCGAAGGAGGTAAAGATGACCAGGGCCCAGCTCTGTTTTGGTGGGAAGGTGTCAGGCTCAGGTCCTACCCCTTGGTAGGAGCATTATTGGCTCCATTTCTAGGAGCTCATGCTACATGTGAGACACCAGGTTACCAAAGGTACCTGGTACAGCAAGATAAAACCCTGGGAACTTCAAACCCTCTGGCTTTTTCCTAACATATTGGTTGAGCAAGGTCTGGTGTTTATTTGGCTGAAGATGAGGGAGTCTGGGAAGTGGAAGGCTGGGCTTTGGATCCAAAGCCAGGCTGGCCATCGTGGCTAGCTCCAATTTGGCAGGGCTCAGTGAGTTCATTCACAGCACCAGAGCTGGGCCAGCCACATGGAAGATGAGTTGGGTGCCCTGTGGCAAGTTGGGGGGGTTCAGCTTGGAGAAGTTCCTCAAGAGGCTCCAGGAAAGCTGGGGAGGGGCTCTTGATCAGGGAGGGGAGCCCTAGGACAAGGGGGAAGGGGTTGACACTGAAAGAGGGGAGATTGAGATGAGATCTGGGGGAGAAAATCTTTGGTGGGAGGATGATGAGAGCCTGGCCCAAGTTGCCCAGAGAAGCTGTGGCTGCCCCATCCCTGGAGGGGTTCAAGGGCAGGTTGGAGGGGGCTTGGAGCAACCTGGTCTGGTGGGAGGTGTCCCTGCCCAGGGCAGGGGGTTGGAACTGGATGATCTTTAAGGTCCCTTCCAACCTGAACCACTCTGTGATTCTGTGATTCTATTTGTGAGCATCTTCCTTGAACCTGCAGGGAGTGATCTGCATCCTTCCCCTTGTACCCAGGGGTACCAAAGAGGAGCTGTTTTCACTTCAGGTTGCCTGTGTCTCATATAAAGGCTCTGCCTCAAGTGGTTGTGTGTTTAAGCCAGGGAGACCAAACTGATGCAGCTTCTGAAGGAGTCTTGCCCTTTGTCTCCTTTGCAGACGAGTCTGAGGATGCCCTCATGGTGGATTGGTTCAAACTGATCCATGAGAAGCAGCTGCTGCTCAGACAGGAGTCAGAGCTGATGTACAAGTAAGTACAACCAGAAATTCACCCGTCTGCTCATGCACGTCACCCGTGAGCAGTAAGTGGGGAAGGACAAGGAACGTGACAACCCAAAAAATAGTGTGCCAATTAGTAGGGTGAGGGAGGGCTTGAGGACATCTCTGGGAGAACTGGTAGCATCCTGAGCTGTTAGCTGATGGGTTAAAGCACTGCTGAGCAGCCAGGGTCTGTGATGAGTTTGTGGGGAAGGAAACCTTACAAATAGGCGTCACCCGTGAGCAGTAAGTGGGGAAGGACAAGGAACGTGACAACCCAAAAAATAGTGTGCCAATTAGTAGGGTGAGGGAGGGCTTGAGGACATCTCTGGGAGAACTGGTAGCATCCTGAGCTGTTAGCTGATGGGTTAAAGCACTGCTGAGCAGCCAGGGTCTGTGATGAGTTTGTGGGGAAGGAAACCTTACAAATATGATGAAGATTTCTCTTGCCCCATCCATACCCAGGTAGTCAGGGAGGCAGCGGTGAGGCTTCACAGTATGAGAAGGGTCCAGCCCTGGGGCACAGTGGGGCAGTAACTTGTTACTTCTGTCCTTCCTTCCAGGATGAAGCAGCAGGAGCTGGAGGAGCAGCAGTGGAACATCGAGACGGAGCTGCGGCATCTCATGAGCAAGCCAGGTAAGGACCAGCTGCTCTGAGTGTCCTGCTGGCCCCTGGAGCCCACCGCTCTGCATGCCAGCCCCAGGATGTCCTTCAGAGCTGCATGACACTGCCAGGGATTGCAGTTTCACTGCAGGGTGTCTCCTGACTGTGCTGTCAGGCTTGCAGGTGCAGATTCCCTGTAGCATCCAACCCACCTGCACTTCCTGAGGGGGTGTGAGATGTGCCCCTGAACGTGAGGATGATAAAATTTGGGCCTGTGAGAGGGACTTGCTGGAGCAGGGTGGAAGCAGGGGAGGTGGAACTCGCCTACAGCTGTGAGATGGGCTTCCCTTGTCTTGTGCAGAGGAACTGAAGACACCCAGGGAGAAGGAGCGAGAGAAGGAGCTGCTGGAGTCGTACCTGAACACGGTCAACGATCGGAATAATATCGTGGAGTGCCTGGATGAGGACAGACTCAGGTGAGGGCTCTCAGATGGTGGGAGATGAACCAACAGCAGGGATGATTTTCTCTACTGCCCAGGCTGTAGGGGTGGGTGAATGGCTGTAATCCAGACTTCTGCTCCATGAGAGGTGGGTGGTGACCTGTCACCAACCATCTTGTCCTAAATGCTGCTGCTGCTGCTGCCATTGCTTCTTTGGCAGCTGTTAGAAACTGAGATGAGGACCACAGCCATGTTCAGTGTGCTCTCTCCAGCTAATGCTGCTCTGAGGACAAGGGCTGTGAAAATGCAGGTGAGGGAAAGGCTGGAGCTGGGGAGGATGGAGGCAGCACTGGAGCTGCAGGAGGACTCTGGGAACATGAAGCCAGGAATGTGTTTGTCACTGCAGCAACTGAAAGAACAGCTGTAGCCAAGAGTTGGATCCTGCCCCGAGTTCAAAGGAAAACTGCTGTGTTAAGTAGCTGGATTTGTGCCTCCAGCTGCTGAGAGCAGCCTCTGTTTCTTGACCTCTGGGCAGTGACTCCAGCTTGGGGGTTCCAGTAATGCCCAGGTTTTTGGCTCTGGCCTTGCCCAGGCCCAAGGAGACAGCAGTGTGTTTGTCCCTGACTGCACTGAGCACCTCTGTGGCACCCCAGGCTGCTGGTGTCTCAACCTTTGTTCATCTCCTGGGGTGTGGTGGTGTCTCACAACTCAGTGAGCTGGGATGATTCATAGGCCCTGCTGGGGCAAGGGCCTCCCTGCTGCAGTGCTGGGCTGCACGGGCTGGAAATCCCCACACAGGGCCTTGATTTCAAAGGAACCAGATGCAGTTTGCTGATATTTAGGACTCCTCAGACCGGTTGGGTTTTTTCCTGCACCCTTCTCAGGGCGTGCTATGGAGGTTGGTTATTTTGATGAGGGGAACAACGGCGGTCTTTGAGGGGTTTTAGTGTCTACCACCTTGTCGTGAGACACGGCAAAGTTGTCTGATGCCACGTTGTTCCATTACAGAGAGCAAGAGGAGGACCAGATGTTGGCAGACATGATCCAGAGGTTGGGTAAGGGCCCTTTCTACTCTTACAGAGCAGCACTGGGTGGCACTGGGGCTGTGGGTCTCAACCTGCTCTGTGTCTGCTCCTTCTCCTCCAGATGGATCTTTCGAGAGCCAGGAGCCAGACAAGAAGAAGAACAAGTTCCGCTTGTCCAAAATATGGAAGCAGAAAAATAAGAATAAAGCTCAGGACTGATGTTCCTTTGCCCAGTGGCCCAGAGAGGGCCATCAAAGAGATGTTCCTTCCTCACTGCTGCTTTCCTGGAGTCATGCAGGACTGTGATGAGCCTCCTCTGCTCCCTGACAAGGAGCCTGCAGGTTTGTGGACCTAATGGACGGTGTGAATCCCCTCTGGCGCTGGGATAGGGCCCAAGAATGCCTTTCCCAGAAGATGGACTTGGAAGACTGTTTTCCTCTTTGGATCTAGCTCAGAGCTGGCTTCAGCCTCGTTGGCAGCTCAGGAGGACAGAGCTTGATTTGCCCATCCTCAATGCAGGAGCGTGGCACTGCATTGTCACCCCACGGTGCCCCCCACTCAAACTGGGCTGTGCTGCTCTGCAAAAGGTCCTTCCTCCCTCCTGTCCTCCCTCCTTGCATGTGCTGCAGCTCTGTGGCCAGGATCAGAGACGCAGAGAGGGAGGTGCTGTGGGGCAAGAGAGAGTGAGGGTCTTCCCCTTATTGTACCAGTGCAAACTGGAGCTGTGGGCCCCACAGCCGAGGGGAGGCAGAGAGCAGAACCACCTCCATATCTATGGGGTGGGATGTCCTAGACCCAGAGTGGCTTCAGCAATAGTGCTCTCTTTGCAGACCTCCTTCTGGGAGCCATGAGAGCTTGCTCACTGCTTCATTCCCTCTGTGGGGGACATTAGTAGCTTCCTTCTTCCTCTGACTGCCCAGCGAAGCAGGGTTCTCCTTGCCCACCCTGCTGGAGACAAACAGAAGTCTTCTTTTAACAACCTGGTGCTAACTGGGAGCAGAAGGGAATTCATGGGTTTGCCTCACCCACTAGTCTTCCATATGAGACCAGCATTTCATCTCCTGAGGCTCTGTCCCTGGCCAGCCAGCGCCCTCAAGGGGTGCTGTGGTCCGCCTTGGTGGGACCAGGAGAGTACGAGCAGGTCCTGGGCTGTTGGCAATGTCTTTCCACTCTTCCCTCAGTCTGGAGTGACTGGAGCCAGACCCCTGCCCCGTGTGGCATCCCCCCCTCTTCCCAGTCACCTCGGGGGGCGAGGATGGAGATGGGCAGAGGAAAGATCAAGAATAATTTGTGATGTCTCTAACTCGGCTATACGTGGACTTCCCTACCCTTCCCTCCTGCAAGCCCAGGTACTTCTGAGCGTTCTTGGGTCCTCTTGTCCAGCAGGAGAGAGTTGGAATTTTGCAGGGAGAGGGTTTGGTGCCCGCTGTGCCCGGTGGCAGAGCGGAGGCGATGCGTCCCTTACCCACGAGGTGGCAGTGGGACTCTCTGTCCTGGGCACCGCAGGGCTCTGCTGGGACAGGGACCCACCAACCGAGGGGCTTCCTGCTGCCCACGGCCTGTGCCACGTGTGGACACGGGGTGGGTCACCCTGTACCTGCATATGCTTTTGTCCAATAAAAAGTTGCTGGAGCGAATCTCCAAAGTCCCAGCGTGAGTTTGGGTGTGGATGGCTGGGCTGTGCGCTGCCCTGGTCGGTGTGAGCGCTGAGGGTCCCTCTCCAGAGCTCTGAGGGGTAGCAGGAGCTCAACGGAGCTGGGATGGAGAGGTTCTCCTGCCCAGAGCTTGGAGACCAACAGCAGGTCCTGGGAGAGCAGCCGTGCTGAGGGGCTTCTCAGGGATTTCGTTTACGAGTCAAACTCCTCCTGGCTCTTTCCTGGAACAGGGGAAAAAGTGCATTTTCCCCTGTTCTGCTTCAGCATTGTACACATCCCCACGCCTCGTGGGACCCCAGCCCAGCCAGCAGTCTGGGGGAGAAGATGGGAGGCAGGGCTTGTTCCCTGGTGTTGGTGACCCAAGTGGCTGAGCTGTGGTTTCATCAGGTAAAATGCTAGTGCTGCCACTGCTCTCCTTGCTCCATGCTCTTTTTTGGGGACATGCTGAGTGCAGGGGTTCAAGGCCAGGTTGGATGGGGATTGGAGCAACCTGGTCTGGTGGGAGGTGTCTCTGTCCAGGGCAGGGGGTGGGACTGGGTGGTCTGTAAGGTCCCTTCCAACCCAAACTGTTCTGTGATTCTATGAAGTTGTCTCTAGGTAGAGAAATTGAGAAGAGGAGAGGAGATGGGGCCCCACCTCCCTCACCACACCACCGGGAACAAGAGGTGTGAGGCTCAATTATTCCTACACCAAAGGTGATGGGGTAAATTGTGGAGCAGTGATCCAGAGGCACCCTGCCCAGAGACCCACACTCTTGTCAGTACTGATGGATGGCTCCCTGGTCATGGCCAGGATCTACCAGCCCCAGCTCCTGCACACCCAGTCAGCTGCTGGTTGGGAAGATGAGGACAACCCAGCTTGTTCCTCCTTCCTCTACCTTGAGTTTGGGACTCGGAGGATTTGCAATTTCCACCACTCTCCTAAGCCAAGGCTTGAAACGAGCCCGAGACGAACTAAGCCCTTGGCTGTGGTGGAGAAAAAAGGGAAGGGCTTTTTTCCAGCTGGCTGCTTTGGGCTGAGCCCATTCCCTGCCTGATCCCCCTTTGCTCTCCCAGTGCAACCAGCTTTGCTCGCCCCATGGAAGGGCTCCAGGAGGCAGAGCAGGAGGATTTGGCCTTGGGACTGAGCGGGAAGGGGGGTGTTGGGAAACCAGCTCTCAGCTGTGCCTCTCCATAGCAGTCACCCGGGGTAATTAGGCAATCCAGGCACCCTCCTGTAAACGAGCAGGAACCAAATTCCTCCCTGTTCTCTGTGGGAAGGGACTGTTTGTGCTCTGCTCCAGCCCCATCAGAGCCTGAGCCCCGATTTCAGGCCAGCAGGGGGTCCACAGGATGCTGTGTGCATGTGGGTGCCTGTGTTTCGTTGATGACTGAGACCTTCATTGCTCTTCTAGATCAGCTGCTCCACTTCTGAAAGGGTTTTAAGGGGGCTGAGCTTCCCAATCCTTCCCTGGTGGCCTCTGGTTGGGTCTTGGTGGCCTCACCAGCTCCTGGATAACCGGAGTGCTGCTGCCTCTGCTTTCTCCACCTGCAGATGAGTGCAGGGGACTGTACAGGAGCTGCATCCCTGAGCCTCTGTCATTTCGGATGCTCTTGGGGGTCCTTCTGCAGGCTCGGGGTGACAGGGAGGCTGCTGTCTGCTCCAGCACGTCAAGACTTGCAGATGAAGCTGTGATTAGGCAGCGTGTGTGTGTGTGTGTGTGTATGTCTCTCTCTCTCTCTTTCTCTCTCTCTCTCTCTTCTGCCGTTTTCTTTAATTACAATCTCGGAGGTAATTTCTGACGCATCATTAACAGTTCTGAGTAAACAAGGGGAATTCTCCAAATTATTCGCCATGAGCACAAAGGGAAATTGACTTTCATCGTCTCCCCCTTCATCCGAGGAAGAAGCTGAGCGGTGGCAGGCGCGGGGAGGGAGGGAGCATCGTGGCTGCCCTCGGATGCCTCCAGCCAACTTGATGGAGCAAAACCCACCCAGTTCATCCACCTGATGGAGAGGCCACTGCTGCCTCCAGCTTTTGGTCCCTTCTGCTGGGCAAAGTGGCCAGGGCACTAAATGCAAAGTGCCTCTTGCCTGGGAGAGCTTTGGGCGCTGCTTTTGAGCGTCCACCTCCCGTTTCCAGCTGGACAAATGGGTACCTGAGCTGGGCAGGAGACAGGACACATCAGAAGCATCCTCAAGGCTGTGTCTCATGGAAGGTGACTCTCTGGTTCTTGGCTCTCAGGCTGAAGGGTGATGCCTGAGACCAGCGCAGGGTTGGGAAGGCAAGGATGGAGCAATGGTATGGAGGGACTTGGGGCCTGGTGGAACTGCTGGACCTCTTGGAGTGGGTGCAGCAGAGGCCATAAAGATGGTCAGAGGGGGCTGGAGACCCTCTGCTGTGAGGACAGGCTGAGAGAGTTGAGGGGGTTCAGCCTGGAGAAGAGAAGGCTCCAGGGAGACCTTGGAGCCCCTTCCAGTCCCTCAAGGGGCTCCAGAAAGCTGGGGAGGGACTCTGGATCAGGGAGGGGAGCCCTAGGACAAGGGGGAAGGGTTTGACACTGAACGAGGGGAGGTGGAGCTGAGATGTGGGGAAGAACTTGTTTGCTGTGAGGGTGGTGAGAGCCTGGCCCAGGTTGCCCAGAGAAGCTGTGGCTGCCCCATCCCTGGAGGGGTTCAAGGGCAGGTTGGAGGGGGCTTGGAGCAACCTGGTCTGGTGGGAGGTGTCCCTGCCCAGGGCAGGGGGTTGGAACTCAATGATCTTTAAGGTCTCTTCCAACCCAAACCATTCTGTGATTCTATGAACTGGGTTTGGTCCAAAGCAAGGACTCAGAAGGATGCTGGTGTGCTCTGTGAGAGCAACAACACGCCTGGCAGCTGGGGTGGCAGGAGGTGGCTGGAGAGGACTTCTTAGCTGGGACTCCATGGAGTTCCAGCCTCATGGAGGTCTGGAGGGAAAGGGGCTTTGTTAGAGGGGTGGCACGTGGAGCTGGGATGAGGTGGTGGCACCCCTTGGAGCACCCACACCCTTTGGAGCACCCACACCCCTTTGCCCTGCTCCGGCGCGGCGGCTGCGGCAGCAACAACCCAGGGAGCGAAGGTTATTTGATATTCATGCTGCAGCTCTGCCAGCCATGACTCTGTTATCTGCCAGGCATGAATATTATTTGAATACGGAGTTTGTCGTGGCCATTCTTCCGCGTGAAACGAGGGATTTGCTGTGGGATGGGAGCCCTCCCTCCGGCTGTCACTCAGGAGGGGTTTCCTTTTCCTGTCTCGTTGGAAGCCGCGTCCCCAGCAAGGTGAGACAGTGGACACTTTTTCTCTTGTTAATATCCATGTCTAATCTCCTCTCAGAGGGGCCCTTTGTCCTAGACTGTAGCCAAGATGAGTAATTCAGGGATAGATGAGACGCTATAATTGGTTTGTGACAAATTAAAACATTTTTTCCTTGGGAGCTGAGAGCAGGACTGTGGTCTGGAGCTGTCAAGCGTCACAGGGGAGGGCGATTTTCGGAGTAAGCGCATTGCAAATTGGCTCCAGATACGCCTTGGAGTCTGAAATTAAACTCCAGCTGGTGACTCTCTTCTTGGTTGGGGTTTTATTTTAAGGAGGGCACAAAGGGAACGTGTTGTGGGGAGGGAGAACCTCATCGATAAAGAGAATACGATGAGCTGGGGGCCGGAGCGAGCCGTGGTGGGGATGCTGGAGGGAACCCAGTGGTGGGATGGGAGTGAGCAAACCAAGAGCCAGAGCCCAAGGTTGCCTCCCTTCCCTCCACGCTGCTCTCAACGGTTCCTCCATCACATCCCGGAAAGGAAGGACCATGATGGAAAGTTGGAGCTCACACCATCTCTTCCCCTTGGTCTCAAGTGGGCGCCAGCTACAGAAGCTCCTCAGGAGCTGGTCCGTGCCCTGTAATACTTGTTTTTTCCAGGATAAGGAGAGTCCCTCACCTCCACCTGGAGAGCAGACCAGATAAAAGTCAAGAATACAGAGATGATGGGGACAGACTGTTTGATGAAGTTCTTGGTTTGACCCCAGGCTGTTTATGAGCTTTTGAGCAAAGGGATGAAGGTGGGAGGAAAACAACCTCTTGATGCACCTCCTCGGTGCTGATTAATGGAGAGAGCAGTGGCATCTCCACCTGGTGATGGAGATGGATGGAGAGTGAAGGAGTGTGTGGAGAGCAGACCTGGGAAGGACATGGGGGCTGTAAAGGGGGTTTAAAAAAAGGCAAGAGGAGTCACCACGTGGGCTGGTTTGGGTGTAAAAGGAGGTGAGGAAGGAAGCTGTGAGATGGGAAAAGTGCACAAAGTCCAGAGGATGAGGGTGTTGAGGCTGGGCCTTGCCAAGGTGGTAGGGTGGAGACCACAGGCAGGTTCAATATGGGAATGGGTCAGATGAGTGGAGACGAGGCCTTGAATTGTTTGCCTCAAGATTTTGGATCTGATAATGAAGAAACAGGAGGCCCAAGGAAGGGGTGCCTTGAGTTTTATGGGGGTGCCATGTCTTAAAGTGCAGGAGACAGTCTGGAAGAGAAGCTTGAAGGTATCAAAAAAGGGACAGCACAAAGACTGTCAGGGAGTTGGAAGAGCTCAGATCCTGGAGGTGTCGGGTGAGGAAAGGAGGAGAAGATCTGGGCATCTCCTGGATGTGAAGAGTAAAACTAGCGGTCCAGGGTGGCAGGGTGATGGTGACGGGGAGTTGGAGGCCTTGGAAGGAGAGATCACAGGATCTAGTTTAGCAATAGAAAGTGCAGAGATGCAGCAAATCCTGAAAGGCAGGATCAGATGGTGAGCTGTGACTGGTGTCACTGGCATTAAGACGTTGGCTAATCCGGTTTAAGGGGATAAGCCCAAGGAAAACTGTGGAGACCTAAATTGGAGCTTGTCACTCTCCTGTGGAAAGCAGAAGGGTGGAGGAGGAGGAGGAGGATGATGATTTGCTGAGTGAGCCCCTGGATGGTGGGTCGGAGACAGAGGGCAGCTGGAGGAGGGCTGTGGAGATGAAGGGTCAGGAGATACCGGGTGGGAAGGAATGGCAGGAGTCACCAAAAGTTGCACGGGGTAGAGAAACCCAAGGAGAGGCCATGGGACAGCCTTTGTGAGGGGTGGCCAGGGCAGAAGATGATCTGGGGGGTGTGGGAGGAGAGAAAATGGGGGAAAAACTGCTTAAACAGAGATGCCTGAGGCTTAGTGCGGTGACGGGTGTGCTGTGTTTCACAACTGACGCTCAGTTTTACTGTCTTCTCTTACTCTAAGTGTGATGTTGTTGCAATAGAATAGGCCACGTTTAATTGTCTTGCTGATGAGGGTAAAAGAAATACTTGGCTGCTTGGTTTTTATCAATATTGCTGGATATATTGCAAACGGGAGGCAGGGGAGGCAGTGAGAGTTTGTAACTGGAATTGCAAGTTCTGGAAGAAACCACTGGTCTGGTTTCAGTCCATATATAACTTCCCTGGTTACAGTTTGTCCAGGAACCTTCTGGGCTGCACAGTTGCTCTTTTAATAGCTGCCCTATAGCCCGTCCTCGGTGGTGTAACTGGTAAGGTGGCAGCAGATCTATAGAAACACAGTGATTATGGTCTGGGAAGCTTATACGATGCATATCAAAGCCAGTGTGGGAATTGCGTAAGTGTGATGTAGGTCTGGCACTAAAGTGATAAGAGTCATATCAAGGGAATAACTTAATTAACTGGTCTTGATCAAAGAACTATATGAATTCAATAGCCCAGTTTTCAGCGCTAAATGAGGAAGTTTAGAAAAACTGCACTTGACGCAATTATCAATTTTCCTGTCTGAGGAGCTTTGAAGTGGCATTAAGAAGGGACAGTCTGTTGTTCCATTTAGGACAACTGCCTCCCTCCCTCAAGTGATGGGGAGGCAGAGGGGCTCCCTCTCCTTCTCAAGTGCTCGTTTGAAATGGTCTGAAGCATAATAAATACTGGGTGCCAAGGGGAACGGTATCTCGGCTTTCACAAGTTAATTGTTTCGGACGGTGTAAATCAGGAACAAAGAGCTGTCCTTTCCCTGCCAGCCAGAAAGGAAAAAAAGTGGCTTAATTTCCCTATAGCTTTAATTTTGCCCAGGATTTTGGAGGTCTTGTGAAACTTCCAATGGCCCAGGACCTTCTGGTCTCTCTGGCACGTCTGCCCAGCTGCGTGCGGTTCAAAGAAGATGCTGGGATGAGAGCAAGGAAGGAGTCAGGCTGTAGAAAAGCTTCTAGAAGTCTTTAAAATACCAAATGCCATGTGCGTTTATCCGGTTGGGGTGTGTCTGTGTGTACCATGGTGTTGGGTGTCTGTCCCACTGGTGGCATTTCTGTGCTGAACCACCCTTTGGGCCAAAGGGAGGGGGAAGCTCCACAGCAGTCCAGATCTGGGAGATTTTGTCCACCTGAGCTTCTTCTCCTTGATGGGCCCCTCAGCCAACTCAAACGGGTACCGGGGCTGGGTTTGCAGCTTGATTAACTGGTGAAGCACTGGTGTGGTCTCTGGACACAGAGGTGTCCCACCACAGCTCACTCAAGGCCAAGGAGGTGGATTTGCTACAGGATTGATGCATCCACATCCGGCTGCGGGGAGGGAGGATGTTGCAGAGGGAGAACATCCCAACCCCTTCCTTTGGATTCACTCACAACCCGTGATAAAGTCAAAGGCAAAATGCTAAGGCAGAGAGAAAAAGATGTCCTCTGCTAAAGGGGCATCAATCCATGCCTCTGCCCTGCTCTGTTTGCTGATGGCTTCTCTCCCCTCCTCTGTGTCCAGCTGGTGTCCTGGGGACAGCCTTCTCCTTAGGTAGAGTCAGTGCAGGAGACGGTTCTTTTCTCCACTGTTGCCTTGGCAGACCTCAACCAGCTCCTCCAGAGAGGTGGGCCGATGCCTTTGGATGCACATCTTGGAAAGGGACACCTAAACCTCATTCATCCATCAGTGACAGTGACAGGAGAAAAGTCCTACTGCTTCCAGCTGCTGCTACCTTCGGACAGGCTTCCCTGCTCTTCTCCATCCCCTGGGGACTGTGTCCTTCCCACTGGTGAGTACCTCATTCCCGAGGCAGGGAAAACCAGGGATGTGTTGAGGCTGCTGTGAAAAACTGAGAAGCCTCAGAAAGGCCCTTGGGAAGTGGAGGATTAATTCAATTTCCTTACGGCTCCAGGACTTCCCGCTGCAAAACACAGATGGACTTTGGGTTTGCTCTCTGAAATGAGGTGGTTCCACCTCCTGGGCAGAACGAGGCAGTGATTTCCAGAGGCAGCAAGCCTTGGGTCTTCCCCAGAACAGGACCAGGTGATGGAGGTGGGACAATTGGCTCTCCTGAGCCACACCACTGGTTCTTCTCCAGGAGCTGGAAGGGAGCTGGGTGCTGGGAGGTGAGGCTGCAGCTGGCCACGCCGGCTCTGAGCAGCGAGGGCAATTAGAGATCAGAAGAGCTGGGGTGGCTTCGTCACATTTCCCTGCTGCCGTTCTGGAGGTGATAATATAATTCATATCAGAAGAGTTAGTGGGCTGAAAATGAATTGGAGAAATCAATCCAGAGGGTATAAATGAATTAGCATGTAAATGAGGACACTTGCTCTACATAGTTTAATATTGCCTGCAGCTGTAAATAATTCCAGGGATGGAATCAAAAGCCGCAAACAACTTCATTTTTGTGCTCCTCCCCCGTCCGGGAGCACCTGCAGCTACGGCCGACCCACCCTTGCAGAATCATGGCATTGCAAGGGAATTAAAGGAGATGAGATGTCTGTAGGTTTTTTTGTTTTGTTTTTTTTTCCCTGATTGGCCATTATTTACGAGGCTGCTGCTCCTGGTTCCGTGCACTCCCCTCACACAGAGAAGGGGGAGGCAGGGCACTGGTTTTGCGGGGACATCTCGTGTGGTGTTTCATGACCCATCCCAGTCACCCCGTGGTGGGTCGACATCTGTGTGAAACAGCAATTTCTCAGCAAGACCTGCAGCAGGAAAGGCTGTGATTGGGGTGAAGGACTGACCCCTCCTGGGGGGGGTCCAAGGGTGGGAGAGGTGGGTGCTTGGAGAGCAGGAGCCAACTGGGGTGAGCGGCTGCTTAAATAAAAGGGTGTTTGGAGCTATCTGGGGAGATGGCATTTCCAGGGGAGGTGGAAAAGCCTTTGCACGAGGAGCAGGGTGGGACTTTGAGTGCTGTGTACGGTCTGGAAAACTGGAAGAGGAGGAGAGATGGGTCATTAGGGTGGGGAAAGTGTTGGAGAGCCCCTTCATGAGAGGCAACCAAACAAGCGCAGCAGATTTAGCCTGACAAAACGAGGGCTGAGAGGAGATGTGACTGCACAGGCAGACAGACAGGAGGGAGGGAGAGGAGGCAGTTAAGCGAAAGGCCAGTGTTGATACCAGAACATGCAGATACAAACTAGTCATGAATAAATTTCAGAGGGAAATGAGATGGAAGCATCTCAGCGCCAGAGCGGAGGCGATGGAGGGTCCACACACCCAGGCTGCTCTCGCACCGGCGTTTGACTGTAAAACAGGATTATAGGAGAGGGTCCCTGGGGATCAGGCAACTGCGTTTTGTGATCCGGGAAGTCCTGCCTGTTGCCAAAAACCCCTTTAATATTCTGGCAAGGGGAAGGATGCGGATCCGGGGAGGGCATATGTCTCCTCGCACGACTCCAAGAGCGGTTGTTGAGAGCTCCTGGAGTGGGGCTGATGACAGGAGGTTAAAGATGATCCTCGACAGTCTTTTATCAGCGCTTCCCTCTTGTTTTTGACACTGACGGATCACTGAGTTCCCTCTTTCATCAGGTTGGAGTTTCAGGTTCTGCACTAACTAGATCTCCCAGGTGGACTGGAAACACTGATTAAGATGGATAGAGTGAAAGCAAGTCCATTAAATTGTTAATAAAGAATATTACACACATACCTTAATCTGCAGCTAGCCTGACACTTTATAAAAGTACATTAGGATATAATCCAATTGAAGCCACAATATCGAGAACATCTTATCTCATCACAAATTGAAATTATATCATATTCCTCATTTCTTAAATTAAAAAGCTAAAACCTTTTAGTTTGCTCTCATATGCTTGTGTAAAACTTAATCAGTGGTTTTAACAACATTATTTTTCAATATGGGCCATTTCTGCTCTCATTTATTTACAAGAGAGAACTTCCTGGTAGGAGAAGTGATTCAATTTGCGGGAGGATACATCAAGCACTTAAGGATTTTGTAGGGGATTGATTGATTATTTATCGTGTTATCTTGCCTGGAGACGTCTGATACGCCTCTGCTTTTGCTATCTCTCATTCCACCTCATGCTCTTCCTTGGCATCTCGCTCCCCTCCGGTGCCAAGGGCAATCGTGTCCCCGCAGGGGTGTGCTGGGGGGAAAAGGGGGTGAGGGAAGGTGATGCTGGGGCTGGCTCTGCTGGGATGAAGACGCTGGACTGGGCAGACAGGAGAGATTCATTTCACTGGAAGACAGCGCAGAGGTAAGGCAGGGTAAAGGGTGGGTTGAAATCCTGCTGGATTTTAACCACGGGCTGTGGAGCTGCTCAGCCGTAGATCTCCAAGTGCATCAGACACGTCCTTCCTCACAGGGGAAGGAGTTGGGGCACAGAGAGGCCGTATGGTTTGCTGGAAGTCCCCCCAGAGGGAGAAAATAGCCCTGAAGGGCCATCAGTCCTGGCTGGGAGCTGGTCACCTCGGACCACGCTTCCCAGGGTAGCCATGAACACATTCAGGTTGCCCAGTGAAGCACTGGGTGATGTCTGGGGGCTTCTGTGGGACCATGCTTTCTGCTTAGCTGAGCTGTCCCCGTGATGCACTGCCAATGGCTTGTCCAGGGCTCTTTGCCCCACACTTGAGATGAACCTGGTGACACCATAACACCAGATTTGGGGTGCAGAGAGGAAGGGGCCACCTTTTCATGCTTGAAGGAAATGACTTTCATATCAATAGCAGGGGGTGCCAATTGTCTTCTGTTGCCTCACTGTTGATGATAGCATGTCCTCCATGGAGGTGTCAAGCCTGAGGCCAAAGGGAGACACTCAAGGTCTCCATTTCGGGTGGAATGACCCTCAGGAGCCCTGCAAGAGGGCTGTAGCTGGAGCTTCATCTTGAATGTTGGTGCTCTTTGGCATGAGTAGGTGAAGGGAGGGATCTGCCCATGGGGTGGGTCTCTTGGCCTTACATCCCTGGGGGGGCTCTGGCTATAGCAAGAAAGAAATGTTTTTTGATTTTTTAAGCAGGAAAACAATGTCAGCAGAAACTCCAACCAACCCCTCAACTGTTTGGACAGTGGCTGTCTCGCAGGCAGGAGGAGGCACGGGGAGCAAGGACATTTGAGGTTTGTTCTTTTCACTGCTGCAGATTTTGGCAAATTCCTCTCCCTGCCATAGTTTTCCCTGAGCAGTTTGAGATCAGCTGGGTTTATTCTTTTATAAGTATTGGAGTGCAGGAATTGCTCTCTTCTGGTGAAAATAAACACAGAATATCCTGAAGCATGACTCCAAAGAGATACGAGCCCGTGAAAAAGCCACCAGGCTGGAAAAGAAAGCACTTTTGGGTTTGTCCCACTTTTCTTTTGCTTTCTGGGGCTTTCCTGGGGTAGGGATTGCACCGAGCTGACAAACTAGAGGGGTCTGAAAAATGGGAACGGCCCCCTGACTCCGGGAGCTCGCGCTTAAATACCAGCATGTACCTCGAGATGTAGCTGAGGGGGGAGCAGGGAGGGGAACAACTCCAGAGCCCTCAGAGCCCCCCACTCCCCCTTTCCTGAACCCGGTGGAATAAATTCCTGTGTTGGATGATCCATGTGCACGGGCAGGATCAGGGCCAGCCTTTGCAAAGCACCACGAGATGCTTGGATGAGAGGGACTACAGAAGCACAAAGTATTACTTTTTCATGATTACTGCAATTGCTATCCTTGGGGCTGTCCAAATGTTGTTGTTCCAAGTGAAAATATAAACCCGTTTTGGCACGTTTCTTTTTTTTTTTTTTTTTTTTGCCTGGTGATAAATAGAAATGCAGGAGGAAAAAAAAAAAATATCTCCTCCTAACAGTGAGGGAAGGAAAGCAGTCCCTGTGCAATTTGTTACACATCTCATATGTCTCTGACTGCTTGCTGTAGAGATATTTAGAAGGAGTATTTAGCCAACCCAGCGCTCAGCCTCTGGAGTACTGGCTTCTGCTTTGGTCCATGCTTGGTTGAACCTTTACAGCAGCTTTATGGTTTCTCGACACAGGGTTTCAGGAGAGGCTTTGATTTCTGGAGGATGCCAACTGCGCCGAGCGGGGCCGAGATGATTAATCAAATTATTTGAAGGGTGCTCGCCAGAACTGGGAAGTGACCAGTCTCTGTCCTAATCTCCGGATTGAGATGTCAAACCAGCCTCCAGCTCAGAGCACTGAGCTCTCCAGGAGGCAGAGGGTGGAAAGAAATCCCCAGCAGTGAAACAGCCTGGCAGGGCTGGGGAGGGATGCTGGCCATCTGAGACCATGGGATGGTGCTGCTGGGGGGGTTTTGGAAAACCAGACAAAGCTTCTCCAGCTGCTATGGAGCAGGAATAAGGTGATGGTTGTCCCTCAAGTGGTCTTTCTCCCAGTGGGCTGTGGGGAAGGAGGCAGAATGGCTGAGATGTGCTGTGCTCCTGCAGCTCCTCACCAGCCCCAGGGTATGGGGTGTCCTGCCACCACCCCAGTTTTGGGTCTTTGCCGAGTGGGATGGAGGAACAAGTGCTTTGCATAGAGGGATGCTGGCCATCCAGGACCATGGGATGGTGCTGCTGGGGGGGCTGGGTGAGGCTGGGGGGGCTTTGGAAGGCCAGACAAAGCTTCTCCAGCTGCTATGGAGCAGGAATAAGGTGATGGTTGTCCCTCAAGTGGTCTTTCTCCCAGTGGGCTGTGGGGAAGGAGGCAGAATGGCTGAGATGTGCTGTGCTCCTGCAGCTCCTCACCAGCCCCAGGGTATGGGGTGTCCTGCCACCACCCCAGTTTTGGGTCTTTGCTGAGTGGGATGGAGGAACAAGTGTTTTGCATGGAAGAGACACAAGCACAAGGTCGTTTTGGACTTGGTGCCGGTGTCAGGTGCTCAGAGGAGCTGGTTGAAGCCTTGCAGGGGGTGGATGGTGTGTGACTGTGCTGACGGGGCTCTGTGAGTCAGGAAACTTGGTGGGGAGCAGGGACTGGGTTCCAATGATGCACTTTTTGGGGACCAGATGGGACCATCACCCATCTGCTTTTGCCTTCAGTAAGTGTTTGGATTTATCCAGGTGAAGCCAGAGCACCCGAGAAGGAGAAGGCACAGCATGGGGCAGCTGGGGCTGGGTTGAGCACTGCAGGGGGGAGAGAGAAGCCACCAGCATGGGGACAAGGGGACCCTCTGCTGTCCTCCTTCCCCTGCAGTCCATCACCCATCTGCTTTTGCCTTCTACTGTTTGGATTTATCCAGATGAAGCCAGAGCACCCGAGAAGGAGAAGGCACAGCACAGGGCAGCCGGGGGAGCACTGCAGGGGGGGAGAGAGAAGCCACCAGCATGGGGACAAGGGGACCCTCTGCTGTCCTCCTTCCCCTGCCTGCCCTGGGGCTTGCAGGTGGATGGGCTTTCCCTGGAGCCAAGGTGAGCACGTGGGGAATTGCAGCTCGGGTCTTTTCTCCAGGTGGCTGGAGAAGAGCCCACCCTGACATGGGCTAAGATCCCTGTAGCAGCACGAGCTGATGGTTCCTGGGGGGTCTCAGGGAGGGTGCCCAGGTCATCGGTCCATATCTGCCCTCCCCAGCACTTTTTGATGCCACTTTTCTGTCCATCTCTGGGTTCTTCCTCTCCAAACGCCTCTCGCCGGCTCTTCCATCCCTGAGCCTGGGGGGCACTCGCCCTTGGCCGGAGCGGTTTGTGGAGCCCCCCCAACCCCCCCACTTGCCATCTGTGGATGCTGGCCACCAGCCAGGCCACCGTGGGTTGAGCTGTTGGTAGCCCCCAGCCCCTTCCCCGGCCGCCCCGAGCCCGGCGCCCGCGGCACCGCGCGGCCATCAGCTGATGGGGAGGATGACTCAGCCGGCAGCTGTCGGGCCCCTAAAATAATGACAAAAACAATTAGCAGTCCAAGCAGTAGCCTCTCCTTAATTATCTCCTCCGAGTTTAATTAACTAGCTAAATTATCAGCAGTAATGTAGGCATTAATTATGTCAAATTACAGTGTAAAAATCACAAAGTGTGGAAAATGTCAATTCAGCTGCGCTCACCTGCCGGGCTGAGACAGCGCCGGTGACAGAGGCTCAGCCCGGCGCAGGGGAAGGGGGTGATCCCCCTCCCCAGGGGATGGAGACCCCACCATGGCCACCTCGGTGGGACCTGGGGGGGACACCGGTGACGATGCTGATGGGAGCTGGTGGCAGGGTTTTTGTTGGGAGCCATTGGAGGCCGCCTGGACGGGCAGGGGAGCGGGGAGGAGGGAGCATTTTTGGCTCTGGCAGAGGGAGGGGAAGGAGCGTGGCTCCCCAAACCAGATGGCTTGGATGCTGAATTATTAAATTATGAATATTAATACAAATCAGACACGGAAGAGGTAATAATTTTGCTGCCCTACAGAAATAATTAACATAATTTTGATAAATTACATGATAAGAGAATCTCAAAATTGAGGTAGATTTATCTTAATTAATATCTTGGACTTGCTCCGAAAGGTAAATTGTTCCGCTGGGGACCGGGGAAGGGTGAAGAAGGGGCCCCCAGTTCCACCAGCCGGACCCTTCCTGGGGTTGGTGGGGGGATGACAGGGCAGCCCCTCCGGGCTCAGCTGTGGGAGGGAGAGATGTTGGGGTTATTCCCATCCCCGCAGGGACACCAAGTGACTGACTTCAGGTTTGTGTGGGTCGGTGGGAGAGCAGAGGTTGGAGATGACATCTCTGAGCTCCAGTGTCCCCAGTGCCACCCTCTGATGGCTCCAACGGGCGTTTTGCTGTGGATCTACAGGGGCTCTGCCAAAGTGTGAGCCCGTGGGACAGGTGGGTTCACCAGGAACCGTTGCTCATGATGCCTTTGGTGTCCCTTCGGGTGCCTCTGCTTGGGCACACATGGATTGTGATGCCTGTGCCCATTGCATTCATCCATCGGTGCCTCTGCTCGCACACGAGGGTGGCAGGTGGCTTCTTGGTTTCACAATTCACACAATAACGTGGGTGTCTTCCCTTGTCCACATCTAGCCAAGGGTTGGGCACATGGGTAAAACCTCGTATGCTTTCTGTGCTTGTCCACGCCTGGTTTTTATCCTTCCCAGTGCATCCTTGACACCTTCATCCACACACTGGAGAGCAGCACGCTGCTGAGGTTGGTCAACGCTCTCTCCCAGGACCACAGAGCGACGTCCAAGCTGCACATCTCCACCATCATCGCTCCAAGGGACCAGGGCAAGGCTACATCCCAGGAAGAGGGAGACCCACCAGGCAGGTACGGTGTGTTTGTTTTCTCCAGGTGAACCACCAAGAGCTGTACAGGGCTGGACCAAATTCAGTGGGGACATCCCAGGGTGGCTGTTGGCCTGGAAGGGAAGGAGACCTTCAGGTATCGAGTGATAGGGGGAATTTCAGGTATTGAGATATTGAGAGAATGGAGAGCTGTACAGGGCTGGACCAAATTCAGTGGGGACATCCCAGGGTGGCTGTTGGCCTGGAAGGGAAGGAGACCTTCAGGTATCGAGTGATAGGGGGAATTTCAGGTATCGAGATATTGAGAGAATGGTTCTACGATTTGCTTCACCGTCCTTCATCGTGGTGTTGGGCTGCTTTGCTGCTGCACCACATTGTTGAGATATTGAGAGAATGGTTCTATGATTTGCTTCACCATCCATCGTGGTGTTGGGCTGCTTTGCTGCTGCACCACATTGTTTTCCTTCAGCCTGTGTGACTCTGGAGAAGCCCATGTCCCTCTCCAAACCTGCGTGGAGTGAACACGCAGAGCCCTTCCCCGTTTCCGAGCTGTGGTTAGTGCCAGGGTCTTGTCTCAGCGCCGCTGCTGGTCATCAGCGGAGCCTCCAAAAGTGCAAATCTGCCCCAAAAAAGGGTTGTCCGGGTGGGGTGTGGGGATTCCTTTACGTTGCATAAAATTTTGCACTCAAATCCTGGAGTCATCCAAGCGAGGGTGACCTCTCGCCTTCAGCAGTGGCACAGACTTGGGTGCAGTGATTTAACCCCCAAAGCAGGAGCCACCCCCCAGGCACAGGCAGCCCCGTGTCCTGGGACGGAGAGCATCCACGGTGGCTCGTGGCATCAAAGCTGCAACTCAAATTATAGGGCTAATTGCGAAACGAAAGGAAATTATGCTTTACTATGACGTTTTTGCAACAGCAGCTCAAGCAATCTGGGCAAAGACGTTATCTGCACATCCGTGGTGTCCATTTAAATGTCCAGAGTGGTGGCTCCGTTGCGCTCCTCGCTGTAGCCTCGTTACGTTTCAAGTATGTGTCTGCTGAAAAGGCTTATAGCTCAGTTATTTGATATATTTCTGACACGGGTGAGCGGGAGGAGCACGAGGAGCAGCCAGGAGAGGTTTTTCTCAGGAGGCTTCGGTCTTGGTCTCAAGCTCGAGAGGTTTTTAGATTCACATCCATGCGTTTGCCAGCTTAATTGGCAAAAGCTTTAATTTTTCAGAAGGGTTAGAAATCTTGTTGATCTGTTCCCACTGGCAGCATTTAAAGGCTCGAACACTTTCCTTTTTCAAAGAGCTGTACAAATGTTAACTAATACAGACCCAGTTAAGGGGAAGCTCTAGACAGGGAAACAGAGTCACAGGCCACACCAGTCCCTTGGCCTGGATGGGGGAGTTGCTGGGTCCTTGTCCTGTGCTCCTGTCCTCTCTTCCTTGCCTTCCTCGCTTTCTGTTCCTTGCTGCTGTAAAACTGAGCTGTATTTCATGGTTTTTTGGCCAGGTAGAGAATAATGGGAAGGAAAAACTCAAAGTCACCAACTGCCATGACACCAGGGCACAGGCTGGAAGCTGAGATGTGATGTGACGTGATGTTGCGGCGTTGGTGCATCCAGGTGAGATGGAGATGGTGCATCCAGGTGAGATGGAGACAATGCCCAGGATTATAAGGGATATCCCTGGGGGGCAGGGAGCAGTAGGAACCAGTATTGGGAGTGTCATTAATGGAAAACACACACCAGGAGAGCTTCTGCCTTACTGGGAGCTTTTAAATGGAGACTGAGAGTGCTGGAGCTGTAGGTGAAGGGGTTTTTTTAAGGACAATCATTGGTGTTATGGAGCACATAGGCCACCACAGTCACCCTGACACCCCATCTGGTCCCCACCCAGCTTGCAGGGTGGCAGAAGAGGGAGGTTTACCTTGGGGGGGTCCCCACCTGAGTGTCCCTGGGGCTGGAGCAAAGAGGGATGTGAAGCCACGTGTCTGGACGGTGCTGGAAACCCCATTAAAACACGGGCACCCCGCATTGACCGTGGCTCTGTCCCACCCGCCACCTCAGCTGGGTCCTGCCACGGCTTGTCCAGGTTCACTGGCCACTGGCCACCCCCTGCAGCTGGCTGAGCAGCCCTTCCTCACATGCTTTCTGATGGTTTTTGGCTGGCGAGGCTCCCGCTGTGTGTAGATATATGCACGGGCACACACACGGGGGGATGGAGGAGCACCAAGGCTGCTGCATCCAACCATTCAATTTGAGTCCAGCCTTAACCCCTTCACCGCTGCAGGAGGCATCTCCTGGGGCTTGGTCCCATGGGGAAGCAGGGGGGGAACATGCTGCTGGTGGCACCTGGATGGAGCTGTTGAGATGGGAAGGATGCGGCCAGCCCTGGGGGGTTCAGCTGTGTCTGGAGGTAGGGGGTGGAGAAAGGAAACTGAAGCCCAGTGGCAGGTAGGGCCCAAAGGATGGATTTGAGAAGGTCTGGGTGGAAGGAGGGTGGGATGGAGAGGAGGGGCTTCCAGGACCCCCCACTTCAGGCAGCAAACCCTGAGCTGTAGGAGGAGAGTGTGGAAGGTAGGGGGAAACTGAGGCAGGGAAGTATGTGGAGACTTATGGAGAGGGGGGGTTGTTGGTATGACTTCTGCAGAACAAGGACGAGGTTTGGGGGTGAGGGACACTTGCACGGGGTGAAGGAGACAAAGCAGGAGAGTGCAGGAGCCACCCCTATGCCTGCACACATGTGTGAGAGCAATATGTTCCCACCTGGGAGAACACATCCAGGATGTGGAGCTGGTGGAAACCCCCTCCTCCTCCTCCTCCTCCTCCTCCTCTCACAACCTCCCCTCTGCTGGGGCTGAAGGTGGGGAGACCAGCTCTGCTTCTGCCGATTGTGGTTGCTATTTCCACTTTGTTTCTCCTGTGTTGGGACTCTGGGCCTTCCCGTTCCCCAGTAACTCTATAATTACTTCACAACATGCTGCAGGAATAGTCGGGGAGACGGCTACAGCTAGCACAACAATGGTGACAAGTAAAACATTAATTTCTGGAGTTCTTTTAATTAATTCATCAGGAATCGTGCTGTGCGGGATGATTACGTTAAAGTGTTTAATTACAAATTTATATGTAATGATGCACTTTAATTACTTTGGACTGGTACAATATTATTGGGCCCTTTTCCCAAGATTCCTGGCAGTGGGTTTGGGCTGCACATCAGCGGTGCCACGGGTGCTTGTGCCTCTAAATTATTTACATGGCACGGGAGAAACGCGGGGCCTGATTGATGAGAGGAAAGTCTCCCCTTTGCTGAACGGGAGCGAGGGCCGTGGGGACCCCGGAGGAGGAAGGTCAGCACGGGGTGTGTGTGTCAGGCACAACACCAGGGTGGGTTTTTGCTGGAAGAATCCAGGTTAATCTGGTGGAAACTGAAGTGATAGAGAGCCGGGTGTGATAAATATTTATCAAAGGGGACCGGTGTCAGGATTCTGATTCACCGACGTGCATACACAGAATCACAGAATCTTAGTGGTTGGAAGGGACCTCCGAGATCATCGAGTCCAACCACACAAAAAAAAACAAAAACAAAACCAAAAAAACTCAACACAGACAAACAAAAAACAAACAAACAAAAAAACCACCACAACCACCACAAGAACAACAAACCCCAAACCACCACCCACCAACTAAACCCCACATCCACAGCCCCACACACTACACCCCTCTCCACCAACCAATAATTTTGGGCAGGATCCCAAGATACATCCCGGATGGATCCCACAGAGCAGCCCGAGGTGCTGCTGCAGACAGACAGCCCTTCACCGAGCACGGAGGGTGGGCTTCCTCCAGCTCCGCTCCCTTCGCTTGTCCCCTTCCCTTTGTCTTGCCTGTCTTTGTGTGCACGTGTGTGTGTGTGTTCACACACTCATTTTCTTTCCCTTTAGGCTCCCTCTCTCCCCTTGTCCTGTCTCTATTTGCCTTCGTGTGCGGGGAGCATCTGTCGTTCTCCTTTGTCAGCATCCTCCCGGGCTGGATGGACCCCGGAGGGGCTGCCACGCCATGGGAAAGGCCTGGAGCTGAAGTGCTTCAAGTGAAGTTTGAGGTTGGCCCTGTCTTTAAGCTGCTCTGCGTGTAAAATACCCAGTTATGTAGTGCAGATCTAGATATATATATATATCTCTATATATTTTGCTGCACAGAGTCACCTGCAGGGCAGGCGCTGCCTCCCTCCCATGGGTTCCCAGCATCTGGCACACAGGGCTCTGGCAAAACCTGTTTTGTTTTGTTTGAGTTTGGAGAGTGGGATCTGGCAAGGGAGAAATTAGACAGTTTCTTCTTCAAGAGAGAGGTACATAGAAATCAGGTATATAGAAATTATGTCTGTAGAAATAATGCCTATAGAAACCAGCTTTGGGTACGTGACCCTGGTGGACCCTGGCAGACACAGCGGTGTGGTTGGGTGTAGCATCACCGGTGCTTGTCCTGCGGTGGGTTTTGTGCCTGCCCTGGACAAGTAGGAGGCTGATAAATGCTGAGCGAGAGAGGTCCTGGTGAAGTGAGGCTGTTCACGGGGATAAGCAAGTTGGAAGGAGTCCCAGAGGAAGCCAAAATATTGGATCCTCCTGCTGACTCACAGCAGATGCTCTTCCTGGTGATGCTATAGCTGAGGCAAGGGGGGAAAAACCCCCTTTTTTTTCCATGGGGAGATGGGGTGTTTGCAAGGCCAGCTCCTTATAGATGGTTTTGTCTCCTGCATGTCCCCTCCTGCAATGGTCAGGCTTTGTGGAGGCCATCCCAGTGGGTGGAAATGGACCCTTGGACCTCCACAGAGGGGAGCGCAGCTCTTCTACCCCTCAAGTTCCCCTGCCCCTTTCCTTTCCAAATGTGTTTATGAGTTGTTGTGACTGCGTTTGGGCAGGGAGCCTGGACTGATGGACACCTCAGTGAGTGCAGAAGCACTTCTTGGGTGTTTCCAAGCCAGAGCTGGTCCCGGCATTTGGTGTTGCACATGTTGGGTCATACGAGCCTTTTCCCGATCATCCTCAAAGGGAAGGATTTCGTGAGCAATGGCAGGAGCTTTCCTGGAGGGGAGGAGGGTGGGAGGCGGTGGGGCTGCAGTCAAGGTGCAGGCAAAATGTGTGAACATTGTGAAGAGCAAACCAACTGAGCTGATGTTCATCCTGAAGTCCTAGAGTGGAACACATCCTGCGCGTGTTTGCCATAGACTCTGCCTGATGGAGCGTGTCAGACTGCCACGCAGCCTTCAGATGTCCTTTTTTCTTTCTCTTTTTTTTTCTTTCTCTTTTTTTTTTCTTTCTCTTTTTTTATTTCTTTCTCTTTTTTTATTTCTTTCTTTTTTTTTTTTTTTTCCCCTTTTTCTTGACATCAGTCCCAACATCCAGGAATGCTTTCAGTGCTGGTAGGTATGTTGGGAAGAGGAGACGGGGTCCTGCACACATACCCCCCTCTCCCAGGTGGTCTGTGTGGCTCAGAGGCACAGTGAAGCTTTCCAGGGTGGACCCCCACACACACCCTCCGAGCAGAGAGATCCATTCTGCTGTAAATAATTCCCATTTGTGGCTTTGTGCTGTCCTGCCTTACCACGATGTGTTGGACCCCCACACATTGGAGGGCTCCCTGCGGTGCCAAGGGAGCCACCTCCCCAGTGCCCAATGCCAGAGGGGCTGGGGGGGCTCCAGAGGGTGATGCTTGAGCTGTTCTAATAAGGGTTAGTGGAAGGTCCCCTTCTGCGTGGGGTCAACCTCCCACCAACAAACCCCTCCATCCCTCCTCCGAGCCCCCATCCCTGGTGGCAGCACGGCACCTCATCCGAACCTGCCTGGTACCATCCCTCCGTCCATCCATCCATCCCTCCGTCCGTCCATCCCGGGCTGCCAAGGCAGGGAAGGGCTCCTCGGGCGGGCAGGCCCTGCCAAGGCCAGATGGTGTTTGCGAGCGGCGCCAGGTCCCAGCTGAGCGGTGCCCGGCGAGAGGCAGCGCCGAAGCCGAAGCCGCCGCCGCCGCAGCCGGCGCTGCCAAACCCCCGGCATATGCTGTGCTCTGCCCTACACCTGCCCGTGGGCAGCCCCCGCGCCCCCCGGCACCCGCGCCGAGGAAGGAGGGGAAGAGCCAGCCCCATCTGGATGGAATTTAGCAGAGAAATAAGGGCGGCGAAAGCAGAAAATGGAAAAAAAAAAAAAAAACTTTAAAAAAAATTAAAAGAAGATGGTGCAAAGGGGAGCCGCAGCCACCCCCGGTAAGGTTGTGGGGTGGGTGAGGGCTGAGCAGCACCCAGGGGTGGTGGTGCATGGGCAGGTGGTGGTCAGGATGTGTCCCCTTGGCATGGGGACCCGCGTTCGCACCCCTTTCCCTCCCCACAGCCCTGCCACATCCCCAGGAAAGCTGCTGGGAAACAACAGGGGGATATTTTAACTTCTCCTCCTCAGGAGAAAACCCCAAATGATCACGAGCGAAATTGATGGGAGAATATACTTTCTGCCTACTTTGGATTTACTTTGGTGCACCGTACGCACTCGGGACTTGGGTCTATAATTTATTGAAAGGAACCAGACTGGAAACCAGCTTCATACTGTGAGTAATTTCTAGCATCGCTGTAATCTATCACTGGGAGACAGGGCACTTTGTTTCCCTGAAAAATTATTTTTATAGTTGGCTTAGTAACAACAACAATTATTATTATTAATATTAATAACTAGTTGTGTAAGGCCTTTCATGCACGGTTTAGAAAGTGTTTTGCACGTGGGTCAGTAGGTTTTTTAGCTGCATCTCACGGGGAAGGGAAACCGAGGCACGGATTTTTGCCTTGCCTGGGCTCACCCTGGTCTGCAGCATCCTCACTCCCAAAATACAGCTTAGACCACCGGATGCTGCAGCTCTTCCTCCATTTTTAAAATATTTGAGGGTTTAACGGTGATGAAGGAGCAGGTCGGGAAAGAATTTTCTTTAAAATTCGGGTCAAAAAATTATTAAGAAAACTCTAGAAAGGATTGCCCCGTTCCATGCCGTGGGGGCTGGACCTGACGTGCAGGTTGTCCCCCGCGTGCTCCAGCTCATCCCTTGGGATGAGCACAGAAACAAGCACAGTATCTCAGCTCAGAAAATGCAGCTCAAGCACTTCCTCTGCTTAGTTTTAATGCAAGGGACGCAGAAAATTTGAAAAGCCTTTGATTTCCCCCACGGCTGGCTCCTTGGTGTCTGGTCTGTGGCCACTGAGGACCCAAAACGATCATCTTGGGCTCAAGGACATCTCCCTGGGTGCAAAAAGCAGGACCCATCCTCAGCGGCAGCGGTGCCAGGGCTGAGATCCACGGGATGCCCCATCTCACTTCCCAGAGTGGAAAAATGCCATTTCTGGGTAGAGAGTACCAAAGACCTGCTGCTGAAAACACACCGGGGATGGAGATGGAGCCTGACTCCTGGGGCAAAGGGACATGGATGGGGACACCTCAGTGTCACCCTCTCTCGTGAGTTGTTCTGGACACAGGAATTTACTGGAATTTCAAGAGTGAAACAGCTCCAGGTGATAACTGCATTCTTCTGTGGAAGTGGGGTAAACTTTCTATCCATACATCGTTTCAGTCACTATTTTATCTGTAACGAGAGAGCTCTTTGGCTGAACTTTATCCCCGTCTCTTTCCACTTCTTGCTTCGTAGTGAGAATAATAATATTTAACATTTATGGGGCACTTTGCATCTTCGAAGTCCATTTGCAGATATTAACTAATGAAGCCATGGGCCGCTCCCATGAGGTGGAGGGGCTGTTATCTGATTTCCAGGTGGAAAGTTCAAGGCAGGAGAGCAGGAGGTAGGGCAGGATCAGGGCTGGAGCTTGGACCCAAGCAGTGTCCATCAGTGTCTCACTGTGGCCCACCATTTCTGGGTCCGCTTGCAAAATGTTCACCTCCAGTAAGAAAAGTGGAAAAAATCAGAAAATTCAGAAAAAAATCCATTTTTTCCCTCCATTAGGAATTTTAGCAGTTTTGGGGAATTTTTCTTTTATATCTTTAATGCAATGAAAAATGTTCAGAGCGGAGCTGTGTTCCTTAATCCTGTACAGCAGTAATATAATCTGCATTTGTTCGGAGCCATTCAACCTGAATCATCCCCGAGCACTGGAGCTGACACACCATTTTTCCTTTATTTCTTTAATGCAGTGAAAAATGTTCAGAGCGGAGCTGTGTTCCTTAATCCTGTACAGCAGTAATATAATCTGCATTTGTTCGGAGCCATTCAACCTGAATCATCCCCGAGCACTGGAGCTGACACACAAGCAATGCACGGCAATAAATCCACCCACCACCTCAAGGTTGGTGCCTCCAGTCAAAACCCAGCGAGATGGGGCAGGTGGGGCAGGGTGAGGGCACTGATTCCTTTATCCAGGAGCACCACGAACCAATGGTTTTTCAGAAAATACCCATTTCTGCTCCATTTTCTGTGTCAAAGTTGGATGGGTAGGGTAGGTGAGCGCCGCAGAGGTTCTGCCTGGTCCATCCATGCAGGGTCTCTGGACATCAGTAGTTCCATCAAGGTCAAGCAATATCTGTGTATCCATGAACAAATCCCCCTTTTCCACCTGGAAAAAAATATCCAGGAAGGTGTGTTGGAAGAGCCACGGTGTGTGGCGGTGGTAGTTAATTATCCAGTGTCTCGGCGGGACTGAGCTGTCACCGTCACCGCTGTCGCTGGAGAAGCAGAGCCACCAGGAGAGCCATGACACAGTTCCACTCACACACGACACTGGGCATCAGATGGGAAAAACAAAGCTTTTCCAGTGCCAGACCCACCAGCTCTGCCTGCAGAAGTCAGGCAGCAGCTTGGGGAAACCCGACGCATACATAACAGCTTTTTTTTTTTTCCCCCCATATTTTTTTTTTCCCGTTTCCCAAGACTTTTGAGGGTTTTGCTGCCTCACAGGGTGAGGAAGCCAACAGATGGCACTGTGCTGTTTCTGGAGGAGCCCAGCCTTGCTGGAGGCCAGGCAGGGGATGCCCGAATGCTGGAAAAACGTGGCACTTCAGGGAAGTTTGTGCAAGGGCACAGGCAGAGCCTCCCCATGGCCCTTCGTCCACCCTGAGGAGCTGCTGCTGCTTTGGCCCAAAGCACGATGCCAAAGGGGTGTTTGTACACCACACGGTTTGTACACAACCTCGGGATGTTATCTGTCCACAGGAGAAGGGATGCAAATCCATCCTGCAAAGTGGGTGAGTGTTAGAAAAACTCAGGTCCCCACGGAGAACATTTCTCTCCCTGCATCCCCCGTGGCAGGTGTGGGGAGGTCGGACCCCTCGGTGCTGGGCTGGTGCCTGGGTGAGGGAATCGGTTGTGGGGAGCTAATTATTTTGGCAGGAGACACAGGGTTCCTTCAGAACACAGCTGGATCAGCTCATCTGGAGTTTGAATTTAGCCCCGGGGGGCTCCTGCTGTTCAGGACCAGCAGAGCCCTGGTGAGAGTTGGGGTGATGCCGGGGAGAGGGGGTGATGCTGGGGGTGGTTTCTGGCAGTAAAATCCTGCCTGTTCTTTTCACCAAGCCTCCCCTGTGCAAGGCTGCCCTTTATTTTATGCGTCCAGCAGGTCTGCACCTGCTGCTCTAGGAGCAGAGACA